>NW_028227266.1:24307600-24597600 GCF_978045245.1 Mus caroli
GCAAGAGCTGCGCAGCTGAATTTTAATCACAGTCATCTCCCAATGCAGATCAGGAGAATCTGGCTACTGTTGAACCATTGGAAACATTTCTAAATGCTACCAAATGGCAGACAAGAACTACAAAACTCCTGCACAGTTATAGTCATATGACCCCAAGTGACCTCTGGGACAGTCACCAATCCTTTCCCCTTCATCAGAGGTCTCAATACTCTTACATTCTTATTGGAAAGTGGGTGCTGGGGTCTCTTTCAGCTCTTCTGTACCCTTAGGCTCTGCCATGTGATCATATAGGTTTGTCCTAGAATGTGAAGGGGAGAAATTGAACCCAATCGTAGATGTTCTTCGGCATGGGAAGAACCACCCCTGCCTACCCACAACCTCCTGTCCTGGAGAGAAGTCCCAGATGCCCTCAGTGGCCACACTGTCTGTTCCTTGTGCACTCCTACCCTCTACTCTGTCATGGCTCCATCCTGCAGCTGCAGTGGAGGCACTGACTGCAGAGGCTGCCACTGGACTCAGGGAGTGAGCCATCCATCCTGTGATTAAAGCCAACACTGTCTTAGCTTTGGCACAGGTTGTCAACTTATAAATTTCACTCCACAGGGAATGGCTCAACACAGCTCAAACAGCTGAAGATGGAGGGCAGTGGGGCTGTCCTGTGGTGACAGAGGATAGCCTTCCCTGGCAGCTGGCCAGGTGTGTGGGAATGCAGGGGTATCTACTTTCCCGAGACTCATGGCCCTGTGTGGAGTGAGCCACAGGGCTCTGATGAGAGCTGAGCTACCATTTCCCTTATTGAGGCACCACCTGAGAAGCAGAGGAAGGTTAAGGTAGCCTGTCTGCTCCATAGTAACTGGATGCTTCTTCAGGGCTTTCACAGATATGGATAGGGATACTTTTTCCCATCATCCTCAGTACCCAGACTTGGGGCCCAGCCATGGCTTCAATACACAAGTGAGGCCATAGGAGTTGTAAGTCTAAGAAACCCCAATACCAAGGGGTTCAAGCCAGACAGTTCAGGGGCCAAACAGGACCTGCTAAGGCTTCATCTCTCTTAGAGACTTTCCTTCCCCACCCCCCACCCCCAGCATCTTCCCTGCCTCCAGGCTAGAATTGAAATGTTTTTAGCCACAGTCATCTGTCTAGAACCAAGGCTTCTCCTATGCCCTGCAGAACTGGGAGGGGGAGGGGAGTGAAGTAAAGGAGGGGCCACAAAAGGGCAGAAGCTCTGCCAGATCTCCTGGGCTTGAATGCTCTTACAGGTGCATCCATAGATTATAAAACATATGACGAAATCTCTGAGAACTTCACCGTAAGGAGAGAAGCACAGGTGACTCTTAGGGGAGACCTAAGAATAAACCCCTATGACTGGTGCTCTGAGGTGATCCCAAACACAAACCTGTGTTCATATCCACATTCTTGAACCTGTCTGTAAAAACTCTCCCCTATGGTAGGTAACCCTGACAAATATTCATGGGCTGTGCTCACATCTCTACATAATCATGTCCTTCCCTTTCTGTCTTACATGCACATGCCAATGATACATGTCTTATAAAGTAGTTTTACCAAATTCATGTGTAACACCTTCCGGGACATCCCTATAAACATTTGTAATATAGCTGTGCATGTAACACACATGCATATCCCAGTTGGCAGAAGTAGCACCTTCAGACGGACTGAGATCACAGTGGACCACGCCCTTTCCAGACCACGCCCACTAGGAAGGCCACACCCCTCAATCTCTCTAAACCCTCCTCCCATCAGGGCCCACTTGTCAGGTGTTAGCCCACTTTATCACACAATTGTCCCACTTTCTTTTCTCATTCCTTCTTCAAGCATCGGTCTGTGGGTGGAAGCGTCTGTTCCCAGTCATCTTGTCATGTCTCTTCATTTTGAGCTAAGAATACGAAACAGAGCCATGATTATATATTAGGTGTCCAGGCACCTGGGCTCTCAGCTGATTCATAATAAGCTAGTTTGCTCACTTATTTTTGTATAATTTCACAAAACTTTCATATCTGCTCAAATCCTTCCTCAGTTTACCCACTCATAAGAATTAGATCAAATTACTATTTTACTCAGGTCGAATTATTTTGTTTCCATAATGGCAGTATTATGGGACTTAAATCTGATGTAAAAGAAAGCAGCCTTGAGTAATACTCACACACACACACACACACACATAATGTGTGTGTGTGTGACTAGTAGGACAATTTGTTTGAACTATAAAGTTCAGGGACATTTTCCTAGTAGGCTAGAGGCCTGGGGTCCAGGGCTCAATGAATCAAAGTAGAGGATTCATTCCCAGATCCTTTTCTCTACCTCCCCCCCCCTGCCCCCCATACATAGTATGACTTCAGATGGAGTATTTAGGCTAGGTAAGAATGCCCTGGTGTTGATCTGAGAATCTGCACTGGGGCATGTAAGCTTGGCTCTAGACTGCTGCCTAGGGCTTACACCTGGGAAAGTTCCTTTCTGCTCTTGGGCTCTGGGACTATGCCAAGCAGCTGAGTGCCTAGAACAAGAGACCCTGCAGTGTGGTGTTTCCCAGGACAGGCTAGGATGAGCATCTGTGCTACCCTGGGCAGGTCTAGTGTTGCTGAAGGCAATCCCCTAGTATCTTGCTAAATCAGGCTTAGGAAAACATGGTTTTGCCCATTCCAGGGATCCTAAAGCTCCAAGCATAGTGGCTAGTTTGGGTGAGGGGAGGAGGCGGGGAAGCAGAGAGCTGGAGCCAATGCTAGCTTTGGAGAGAAGCCAGCAGCTGGTGCAGGGCTGACTTGTGTCTGGCCCGACCTTGTAAGAGGTGAAGGCACAATGCATAAGAGTATGATTGGCTTTAGGACTTAGAGCAGGCTTATATTCAGCTCAGAATCTTTATTCCTTTAGCTCAGCACTGTCAGATCCACAGTGCTGTTTGTCTGATTCAGTCACTCCTCCCTTGGGACAGTTCTTAAAGAAATTCCAGTACTTGGGATACCCGGTACTTGGCAGCACACTGAGCACATGCAGTGGGAGAAGAGTAAGGCTGGCCTCACAAGAAACCTCAGGGCTTCCCCCAAATGAATATGGGAACAGTGAAGAATGAGTGAACAAGACGCAGGTAAAGAAATCCCTTTTCTATAGAGATCTGGCTTTCTGCAAGGGTGACTCTAGGTGGCCCTCCTCCCAGGAGCGCTGCGGCAGCATCCGGTTTCTGGCAAGTTTGGCCAGGAAAGCTGGCCAAGAGGGTGGGGGTGGGGGGTTGCGAGAAGCGACTGGGTTGGAGGTGGAGCCTGCAAACTCCGCAAGGCAGCAGCCTGGCTCCACCCCTCTCCTGCCTGAAGCTCAAACGGATGACATCACCCAGACTGAGGGCTCTAGCCTTGAAGGGCTTCATCAGCATCAGCGGGAAGCTGGCACCTGCAGGGCTGAAGGACTTCCTGAGCAGACACACCACAATTCTCTGCTTTTCTCGTGGATCATTTCAGACTTCATGGGTCTATGCTTTGGGGTCTTGGAGATGGCACCTGGCTATCCAAGCCTGGGGCAGTTTCCTCCGCCCAGATTGATCCATGGCAACAGGCCTAAGCACTCCTCCCCACCGTGCCAAGTGCTTCTTTCTCTTGCCAGCAAGCTGCTGTTCCATTTTTCTGAGATTCCACGGAGAAGGATTAGATCACGAATTCTGACCATGCAACATTTAGCCACAGAAAAAGCTGGTGTCCCTCTCCCTGCGGGCCCGTGTCCCCTCCCCCACCCCAAACTCTACTGGGTGCTTGTGTTGCCTGCTTGCAAAGCATATGCTTGGCTGGTTGCTTGGTGTCTGCTGTTTATCCGTCTCTTCCTACTTAACTTCTGTTTCTTCTTGGCCCATCTGGCTCCCTGGTACCTGTCTTTCACTCATACTGTGGCTGCACTGGATACTACATCCTAAGCCCTATCTGTCCCTCTGCCACCTTCCCTTCCAGAGCCTGGAGACTCTTGTCTACTTTGGGGTCACCTCTGAGAGAGAACCTCTGACCTTAGGTTTAGGACCACAGAGAGACTGACACAAACACAGCAGAGAAGCCTGTTGTACGAGTGACTGCAGGATTATCTCAAAGATCTCTGGGAAGGGATGAGGTGTGTCCTGGAGGAAGCATCATGAGAGTTACTTAGGTCTGGATAAAAAGGCTAGATCCTGAAGCATCCTCCCTCTCTAGCTATTCTGAGCTCCCTTCCTATTAGAGGAAATTCTTGGGGCGGGGGGGGGGGGGATTGTCATCCACACCAAAACCCATTGATGTTCTCCACCCACTGGAGGGGGCTTGCACATAGCAGCCGTCTGTGCAGAATGAAGCCAGGAAAATCCAAACTTTTTTTGACCTAGGTTCCGTTCAACTTCTTTTTGCTCAGAAGAGGTTGTGGCAGTCTCTGGGCTTCATGGCAGGTCAGCCCTGGGAGAGAGGACTTCTGGGAAGACAGCTTAACAGACCCGACTCCGGTCCTCTCCAGCAGTTCTGCAGGATGATCTCCCCGCAGCTTTCTTGGCGCCAGCTCTTCATTGTGGACTCACAGAGTCATTTGTCCTCTCCACAGTCCTCTCACCACAGTATACACCCTTGTGGCAGCTCACAGTCACCCCTCCAACACAGCCCACTTCCTTCCTGGTGTGTCACGGGGTTGCTGCTCATGACTTTCCTGGGTTTCAAGAGGCCTGGGGGAGGGGGTGAGGGAATGAAGATGGAATGGGTGGGTGGGGCCTAAGAGAGGATGGCAGAGGAGAGATGGAGCCCCGGAGAGGGACAAGGCTGTCATGCATCTGCCTCTCTAGACCCAGACTGCACCTCCAGGCTGAGGCTGGCTGCCCAGGAGGCTGCACTGGGCCTAGAGTCAACAAGGAGGCACATGCTCAGGGACCACCAGCTGCTGCTCCTGTGGAAGCATCTGCTTCTCTCGGAAATCCACAGGGCTTGGCTGCCAGGCCTCACTGCGTGCCCACTCGGTGGCTCTGTTCTCTGTCTCTCTTGTTCCATCTGCCTGCTCTACCGGCTGCCTGGCTCAGCTCCTCTTAGCCTCCTTATTGCTCTACCAGAGTGCTCTCCCTTCATCCTTCTCCTCGTCTCTGTCCCACCACATCTATGCACCAAGTATTAGAGCTTGGTTTTTGTCTTTGTCTTTATCCATCCCTTGTTTCTTTCCAGTTTCCCCCATGTATTCATACATATTCTCACCCTCTCTCTCTCTCTCTCTCTCTCTGTTTCCCCCTTATGCATATTCAGTGCTTCTTTGAAACGTCACTTCAATTATTCTACATGTGAGAAGCCTAGATCAGCTTCATCGATCAAAAGTCTTGGTCTCTAACTCTAGGAGCCTGTGTTAGACCACAGTCTAGACTGACTTAATGTTTGGAAGCCTACCTATGCTCTCTGAGAGCCATCAAAGCCCAGACTGTTCTGCAGAGATCCTTCCTCTGATGTGGACACAGCAGCCTGTCCATTGTGTTGGGCGATCTACTGTGAGGATCACAGGAAAGCCTGACCACCTTGAGCAGGTGATGCTATGCAGACCACCTGCCCTTAAAGGAACCCAAGGAATGCAGGCTTGTGAAGGAATCCAAGAGTAAGACTTGGTCATTTGGTGTTTTGATTGTCCATTTGTGTGTGCTCCGTCATCCCTGACAGCTCCCACAGGAGGTTCATAAAATAAGAAAAGGTGGTTTCTGATGGCAAGTCCCTAGCCAGTGTTTCCAGCACTGGAGGGACTGATCTAGAATCAGAATCTTGGTTTCTGGACTCTCTGACTATGAGAAGCAATTGAATAGAGTTTAGACTCAGAAGGTGGCAGTTCAAGGTTGAGAGGGATAATAAACCAAGCAGATCCAGGCTCAGTCCCGCCCCCCAGGAAAAGAAGCAACAATGGAGAAAGGTAGAGAGAAGAAGGGAGAGGGGAAGATAAATGGGACGAGAGGGATGGAGCAGGAGGGGAGTTATAAATGGCAGACTCCTCACCTACTGCTTGTGTATACCAGCTATGACCATGGCAGTAGCTGGGATAGGGCCGTTAAGCCTCCTTTTCCTCACACAGTATCTGATGTCACTCCTCCAGTCCCTGTAGCTTCTCAGTTTCTCTTCTTAGCATCCTGGACCCTTCTTCCTGCCTTATGTTTTGTTTCCCATTCTGATCCTCAGTCTCGTCCTGTGTTTGCTCCATGCACTTGATGTCCTGCTCCCTCTAATCTTCCCGTCCCTGCACTTTCTTGCTCCCAGTGTGCTTCCCCCTTAGCCAAATTCCCCAGCATTGCTTTCTCCAGAGGAGCTAGGGTTGGTCCAAGGAGGTCAGAAGGTGGCCAGGGGTAAACGACATGGCTTGCACCAGGGATGTTTTGTGCTTTCCTTCACCTCCCAATGACTCAAAGTCTCCAGCAGCCCTGTGTAGGCTCACATCCATGACAGGATTGCCTTCTAGTGGCATAGACTCACTTGATTCCTTTCTGGGATCCTTTGCCAGCAATGAGCTGATGGCAGACTCCTCACCTCCTGCTTGTGTATAGCAGCTATAACCATGGCAGCAGCCTGGAAGAGCCCTAACCCCTCCCCCATGCATACCGGCTTCCCCTAACCTAAGGCCACTAGCTGGTCACTCCTGAGATGCCTTCTGGTTGTGAATCAGCTTGGCTTTTCTTCCATAACCTGAACTGTTGAGTTTTCACATGAGCTTCTTAAGCCAACGTCTTAATTTTCTGAAATTTCATTTTCCCTTTCTTTCCAGAAAAATAAAAATTAGATTTAATCAAATTCTTCTTTTAAAACGATTACTTTAAGCTGGGCAGTGGTGGTACATGTCTTTAATTCCAGCTCTGTGGAGGCAGAGATGGGCAGATGTCTGAGTTCCAGGCCAGCCTCATCTACAGAGTGAGTTCCAGGAATACATAGTGAAACTCTTGTTTCTTAAAACAAACAAACAAAACCAACAACAATAAAAAGAGATTAATTAAAAACATTCTGTGTGTGCATGCGTGCGTGCGTGCGTGTGTGCGTGCGTGCGTGCGTGTGTGTGTGTGTGTGTGTGTGTGTGTGTGCATCTGTGTCTGTGTGCATGTGTCTGTGTGGGTATGACCATGTGAATGTTGATGCCCATGGAGGTCAAAGACATCATTGGTTCCCTTACAGCTGCAGTCACAAGCTGTTGTGAGCCACACGGAATAGGTTCTGGGAATGGAGCTCCAGTCTCCTGCAAGAAGAGCAAGTGTTCTTAACTACTGAGTCATCTCCCCCGTAATCTCTTAAAAATGCACTGTGATTGAACTATCCAAAGGGCCCCAACATCTGGGTCACTTTGCCTCTCTGCCTAGACTTAGAGTGGGATGGGACAACAGAAAATCTTGTAGTCTCTTGGTTTATTTTAAGAAAAATGGTATTTTTTATTAATTATTTGGGAATGTATTTTGGGAGACTGAAGAGATGGCTCACAGGTTAAGAGCATTTAGTGTATTCATATACATAAAAATAAAGAAATAATTTTTCTTTAAAAAATGAAGAATGTATTTGGGTCATCTTAGTACCTCTGCCAAATCACCTCAGATGCATCCTACCTCTCATATATATATGACTATCTATCTATGGAACATGATATGTATGTCCCATTTAGGGCTGAGAACTCTAGTTTCTTTTTTTTCTCTTTAAATTGATTTGGGTGCTTACCTTCCAGTGTTCCCATGTCTGTCCCCCCCTCCTCTGTCCCCCTCCCAAAAAGGAAAAGGCAGGTCCATTTTGTGTTGTCCATATACTCAGTGGAGCATGGTCAAACTCCTAGTGGCCAGCCCCTCTGACCCAGGGAGTCTTTCTCCAGTTGCAGCCATGCCAGAAGCCATCAACAGAGGAGAGCCACACCCATGGCCATGCCCTTGTCCCCAGTGGCATGGCACTCCAGAGTTTCTTATTATTTACATGTTGGTAATTTGTGGATTTCTGCAGTACTGGACAAGGAAGCATCTCTGATGAGGGTGGAGAGATGCACTAATCAGTGAGTAATGATAAATCACTAAAGGACATTTTTATGGAGTTGGAGAGCTGACTCAGCAGTTTGGAGCACTGACTGCTCTTCCAGAGGTGCTGTGTTCAATTCCCAGCAACCACATGGTGGCTCACAACCATCTGTAATGGGATCTGATGCCCTCTTCTGGTGTGTCTGAAGACAGCGACGGTGTACTCATACATAAAATAAATAAATACTTCTTTAAAAAATCATTTTTAATAATATGTCCATGTATCAGAATAATAGTACTAGGTTCTTCCCTGGGCCTATAACATGTCTGGCCTCAGGTTCTTAGACCTGGTCATGGTGCCAGGCACAGGTTCCACGTCATGGAGTAGCCCATAAATTGAGTCATGAAATGTTTAGTTACTCCCATTAACATTCATGCCAATGCAGCAGCAGTAGGTGGTCTTGCCAGGACAGTTGTTGCTGTAGCACGCAGGGTTCACAGCTCAGTGAAACTGAGGATTACTGATCACCTCTGGTAGCATGCACAGCACATTCCAGCACTGTGGAAGCCAGTCAGTGGGGAGAAGCTTCCAGTTTAGTGCCAATTTCGTTTCTCTACATCTTTGATGCAAGTATGTGGTGTCTTCAGCAACAGAGTCTCACCATCAAGTTCTGGAGGGTAACCAAGAGCAGTGACAGTAGCCTGTAATGTTTGGGGGTTTATGACACCCTACTGACCAACAGCTCAAAGAGAGGTAACCTCTTTCTAGTATTGGAGTTTTAATTTGCTAGCATGGAGTATCTAGTAAGGCTATTGTTCCTTGCTCTCATTATAGGGTAATTCCATTTAAATTCTTTATATTTATATATGCATATTGAATACAATGTCTACAGTAGTAGATTTCCATACAACTGTTTGAAAAGTCTTTAGTGTTAGTTACTGCTCTTCATAGTCTCTCCTCTACCATCTTCTTGTCCTCCATGCCCTTTACCCTTTCCTGATTTCTTATTCTCCTTTCTACCTTTACAGCACTGTCTTCTGTCTTCCCTCTCTTGAAGAATTCCCTTCCATGGCCCCTTAGTAGTTTCCTAACCTTTATGGGTATTCCAAATGAAATGTGCACATCCTAAGATTCAAAGCTAACGTTCACACCTGAGCAAAAACACACAGTATTTATCTTTCTGTGTCTGGGTTGCATCATGCAGGAGGATAGCTTCCAGTTCTACCCATTTACCTGCAAATTTCATCATTTTATTTTCCTCAATGACTGGGTAATATCTCATGGTTCAAGTGCCCTGTATTTAAACTGTCTTTCTGGTACTCTTGTGTTCTTGTCTGAGCTCTGTGAACTTTGTTATTTGTTTTTTATTTATTTTTCCAGTTTCTTAAACAACTCACATCCTTTTCCTTTTAAAGACTTGTTTAAGAGACAATTCAATGGTTGAGAGCACTGGATGCTTTTCCAGAGACCTTGGGTTTGATTCCTAGCACTCAAATGATGGCTAACAACCATCCACGACTCCAGTTTTAGGGACTACAATGCCCTATTCTGGCCGTGGTACTGCACACACATGGTACACAGACCTATATGCAGGCAAAATTCTTTGGGTTTCTTTTTATTTTATGTGTAGTTGTCTATTTATTGTTATAGTTTATTGTTTAAATTAAAATATAGCTTAGAACCTTTTTTGGAGACTTACTGTATGAGTGCTTTGTCTGTGTATATGCATATAAGAATATATGCTTGTTTACCACATACCTGTAGAGGCCAAAGATAGTGTTAGACCCTTAGAATTTGAGTTACAGATGGTTGTGAACCGCCATGTGGGTGCTGGAAACTCAACCCCCGTAAGAACAGCAAGTGCTCTTAACCACAGAGTCATCTCTCTGGCCTTTGTTTCAGTTCTTTTGGGACAAGGTCTCAAATGTAGCCAGGGCTAGGCGTGAATTTCCTGTGTAGCCAGAACTTCCTTTGTATTTCTGATTGTCCTGCAGCCACCTCTCCAGTACTGTGATTGCTACATGGGCTGCCTAGCTTAGCTATGTTGTGAATTGTGTGAGAGACAGATAAGAGTATAGGTTGAAACCTCCCAGATGTTTTAGCAAGCCCAAGGGAGTGGGTCTTGTGACTTTTTAGGGGAGCAATGACTATACTGGGAGAAACAGAACTTCCCTTTAATTTCTTGTTGAAGATTGTGCAGGAGAGGAAAAACATAGGTCTCAGCTGCCCCACCCCCCACCCCCGTGAGGTCTTGGACCATTCATGAAATCTCTATGAGCCCCTCATTCTTAGCTGTCAAGAAAGAATATAATAATCCCATCTCACAGCTTTGCTGAGAAGATTAGATGAGAAACTGAAAGTGTAAGGCCTCTCACGTTGTGAAGAGCTCTAGAGAAGTTATTATGGATGGAGCAGATATGAGTGTTCAGGTGTCAGGACCAAAAGAGGCAGTGAGCCGAACTTGCTCTCTATGAGGCTTAATGAGGGATTCGGAGAAGAATTAAGGAACAGGAAACACTGCGAAGCCTCTGAGCCTTGGGAGCTGAGGAAAGCAGGTTTCCAGTTCTGCAACTCCATCCGCGAAGAGAACCATCATCTGTGTCACAGCCTTCAGACCCTTGTACTGGGCTACAGAGATGCTGAGCATGATTGGCATATCAAGGTATGAAGGTGAGGCACTGGCTAGGCGGGGCATGGATGGGTGTCTGGGGGAAGGATCCAGAGTCTTAGAGTAGCTTGGCTTGTTCCATGGATAAGGAGGTAGAAGGCAGATACCCCAAACAGGTTGGCACTGTAAAATAAACAACCAATGTGGGTAAAAGAAATGTTAAAACACTAAAGGCATTAGAAGGATCCTTCATCCTTTCCTGCTGTACAAGGGCAGCAGGCTGCTTTTAATGCCCCATCTATGTTACATCCCCGTGGAATTTTTAAGTTCCCTTTGGACAAGAACCTTGTCATTTTGGTTTACACGTCTTCATGGTGCCTTGCAGACAGAACCTCTTAATACGTACTGATTGACTGAGTGATTGGGAGAGAGCAGAAACAAAGAGAAAGGGGAATAAGAGGTGAGCTGTTTTTACATCCATTGTGAAGGGGATCAGAGCATCTGTGCTTTGGTACTGATTGGGGCACAGTTTAAATCTGACTCCCCGTCTACAGAGAAAAGAAGTCCTAATACTAGACAGAAATACAAAGGAAGTTCTGGCTACACAGGAAATTCACGCCTAGCCCTGGCTACATTTGAGACCTTGTCCCAAAAGAACTGAAACAAAGGCCAGAGAGATGACTCTGTGGTTAAGAGCACTTGCTGTTCTTACGGGGGTTGAGTTTCCAGCACCCACATGGCGGTTCACAACCATCTGTAACTCAAATTCTAAGGGTCTAACACTATCTTTGGCCTCTACAGGTATGTGGTAAACAAGCATATATTCTTATATGCATATACACAGACAAAGCACTCATACAGTAAGTCTCCGAAAAAGGTTCTAAGCTATATTTTAATTTAAACAATAAACTATAACAATAAATAGACAACTACACATAAAATAAAAAGAAACCCAAAGAATTTTGCCTGCATATAGAACCTTGACTTTGTATTCCTTCTGTCTTGACAGTGTCTGGAGGGGATAGGACCATCAGATCGAGGGGTGGAAGGCAGAGTAGGCTGAAGGCAACGAGGTTTGGAAGAGAATGAAGGCACTGCAGAGATCATGTCCCTGAGACCGGGTTTCTCTGTATAGCCCTGGCTATCCTGGATGTCTGTGTCTTAAAATGTTACATTGAGTTAGTTGGTCCAATTACTACGAAGATGAAACAAGTCCCAAGGTCATACTGTTTGCCAGTGTCAGTGACAGATCTAGGACCAGAATGAGAATCTTGATTTCTAACCCCAAGCCCTTTCAAAGACTACAAATTATGTCTTAAGATTGATCCTAAAGAGAGACCTGGGCCTATGAACTAGGCTGAGTTTGCAAGTCTACTTCCTGCCTGGAGACAAAAGGCTACCCTGAGCGGAGTAAGTCTGCCCCAGAGAACAAAAAATGTCATAGATAATGTTTCCCTCATTTTCTCTTTCCTGTGGTCCAGACAGTGGCTGCAGGTGTGAACACGTTTCCTGTGTTGATTAGTTATGTCAACTTGACACAGGCTAGAGTCACTGAGAGGAGGTAATCTCAATTGAGAAGATGCCCCTGTAAGATCAGGCTTTCACTCAGGGTTTCATTGCTGTGAAGGGACGATATGACTAAGGTCAACTCTAGTAGAAGAAAACATTGAACTGGGGCTGGCTCACAGTTTCAAATGTTCAGTCCATTATCATCATTACTGGAAGCATGGCCTGGTTCAGGCAGACATGGTGCTGGAGGAGCTGAGAGTTCTATATTTTGATCTGAAGGTAGCCAGGAGACTCTGGATCACACTGGCTAGACTTGAGTATGTATGTGAGACCTCAAAGCCCTGCCTTTACAGTGACACACTTCTAACAAGGCTACATTTCCTCCAATAAGACCACACTTCCTAAAAGTGCCACTTCCCATGGGCCAAGCATATTCAAACTGCCACATACCTAGAGGGCACTTTCTTAATCAGTGATTAATGGGGGACGGTCCAGCCCATTGTTGGTGGTGCCATGACTGGACTGGGTTCTATAATAAAAGCAGGCTAAGCAAGCCCTGGGGAATAATCGCAGGACTCCTCCATAGCCTCTTCATCAGTTCCTGTCTCTAGGTTCCTGCTCTGTGTGAGCTCCTGTCCTGAATTCCTTTGATGATGAACTGTGATGTGGAAACATAAGCTGAATAAACCCTCTCCTTCCCAAGTTGCTTTAGTTGTGGAATTCCATGGCAGCAATAAAAAACCTTGACTAAGACATTGACGTACACAAATCAGAGAAGAAAGTTAATGGCCCTAGCTTGCATCCAGAACAAGATGGAGACAGACATCCTATAATCAGTCCCCATGCAGGATGACTACCTCCTTCAGTACTCAAGACTGTGAAGAAACCCACCTTCCGTTTCCCTCTGTGGATATGAGAGGAGAGGGAGCTAGGCTGAGAGGCCTATTCTAGCTTCTGGCTCTGTCTCCTGCTCTCCTGCTTGGACTGAGCCAGAAGGGTAAGAAGAATGGGAAAAGAGAAATAAAAATAGCCAGAAGATGAAAGCCACCATCTGTTGTGTGGGCGAGGGGGCCCTGAGGAAGAAGGTGTACTGCTTAGAGTCCAAGCTTCGAAGCTGAAATGGGAGATTTCTGACTTTTAACAGACCACAAGGAGCAGCCAAGGTCGGGGAGGACGGAGGATAGAGCAGAAAAGGTGCAGCCTCTGGAGCCGGTTAAATTTGGGTATAAATCCTTTATGGTTGCACATTCAAGTTACCCGACATCCCACGGAGAAGGATGTTAATGCTATCAACCTTGTGGCTTGGCGTTATTGTGAAGGTTAAACAAACATGTCAGGATTCCCTGAACTATGAAAGGCCAGCTCTGTTCTTTTCCATGATCTCAGCCAGGTCCAGCTCTCTGCGGGCCTTCCCTAGGATATGTGATCGAGCAGGCAACTTCCTGGAACTCTCCTTCTGAAGAATTCAGTGTGTTATACTAAGGGACTTCTTTCTCCCTTGTGATTGTCTCCTGAAGTCACTATCAGACCACTAGAACACAGGGGCCACAGATGAGCACTTGAAAGAACTTCCCAACCAGAAGATGTTGGACTATGGTTGTGAGAGCAGTGTTTCAGCTAGAGAGGCACGGAGTCCCTGGACCTAAGCCCTCTTCTCAGATGCGTGTTTTATTCAGGAGACAAAGAAGATCACATTCATTTGTGTTGGCTATCTGTTGGCACATCAGTGAGAGGGGGATTTGTGAGCAGACAGATGCAAGCTTAGATGTGAGCTTTACTTCCTTGTGACTGTAGGATCTTTGGGAAGTGGTTCACCTTTCCAGGTCTCAGCTTCCTTCTCTATAAATAAAGAGAATGCTACTTCACTTCAAGGTTTACTTTGGTGCTGGGGTTGTGATTGAGCAGTAGAACACATGCTTAGCATGTGGAAAGTCCTGAGTTTAACACACATGCATTCAGGTTCTGGCAGCATACACACACACTTACACAGACCTCCCCCCATCCCCCGCCAGCTTTGAGGATTAAATTGGGATAGGCACAATGTTTAATCACTACTCAGTAAAGCCAACAAAGGCAGTGCTTTCGAAAGAAATCAGTGCTAAACCACACAGACACACCAGTGAAGTCTTGGTCTTAGGATCCCAGTAAGGCCTTAGGCTGCTTCAGGAGCCTCTACCTTCATCTCCTCCTTAGTGTAACAGATTTTAGCCTGTGGTCCACCCAATTGGTCCCACCTCTCACCCTGACAACCCCTCTCCTACATCTGAGCATGAATCCCTAACCACTGTGTTTTCTTAATAGCTATGCTAGAAGTAACTGGGTGTCACCTTGGCTGCATGCTTACCTGGAGTCAGGGCTCTTGGGTAAGGAGATGGAGGTTCCAGGCAGTGGTCTCTGGCAGAAAAATGGGCATCTCTTTGTTTGGGGCTGTTTCTCCAGCAGTTGGAGACTTCTGTTTGGGAGCTGGTTCAAGTCCCACCCCTGGCCTTTCAGCTCCCTGGGGGATCTGCTCAGTGCCAACCCTTTGCCCTTAGTGCCCCATTACCAATTCACAACAGACCCTTTCACACCTCAATTAGCCACTTAGGGAAAAGAAAGCACAAGTGCAGGCTGGGGAACCTGTCCAGCCTGAGATGAATAGCTTCCCAAGCCTGCTGTTGCCATGGCAGCCAGCTGGGAACACCGTTTCCAGGGCCTAAGGCTCTCAGACATGCATGGAGGGAGAGGGGGGTGTGCTATGCTGCCCTGCTGGGCTGCCCACTCTTTTCTCCCACCCTGGCCTCCTGGCTGTCTTAGCAACAGCTATCCCATTGCCATCGCAACCAGTGCTACAGCTTCTGCACTGGCCAGGGGCAGTATCTAGAGAAGCAAGGTGGAGGTATGGTGTGTGTGTGTGTGTGTGTGTGTGTGTGTGTGTGTGTGTGTGTGTGACTAGTACAAAGCTGGAGAGGAAAGGGAAAGGGAAAGGAAAGAGATGTGGCAGTCTTAGCCACACTAAAATTTTAAGGGTGCTTCCTGATTATATGGAGAAGAAGCTCATCAGCGTGCACTCAGAGGGACCCTTCGTGGGCTGATTATTACCCTGAATTTCTAAGAGCATTCTTGTAGATCTGGCTATGTGTGGATTTTTTTTTTGATCAAAAAATGATTTGTAATTTTTTTTTCAGATTCTCACATATGACAAAGGTCCCTGGTAGGTAAGAACCTTAATTGCAAAGACGTGCTTTGCAGAACGATCTTGGGCTTGGCTGACAGCAGGCTTCGGGTAATGCTTAGGAAAGAAACTAGCATATGAAGGATAGAGCATGTGACTCACTATCCTGGAGGCTGTTCCTGTCCACAGGGTCCCTACCATCCATTGCTTTCCCAGATGTGAACCTCTGGGAGGGGGAGAATGGAGTGTCTTGCTCCCAACAGCCCCTGTCAATGTTTTGTTGTTTGTCCCCTTGCCAGGGGACAACTGGATGCCAGGTAATGTGCACCTGGCACTATGAAGTGAGCTCTCTCTTACATGTACTGTCCATACTGTCCAAAGTCCAGGGGTGGCGGTAAGAAGTTTCTTCATATGGTGCTTTTACTGTAATTAATCACTAGTCACTCAGGGAAGTCTTTTGTGAACAGTGCCATACTACAGACATCTACTCACTATCTGGCCACTGGGATCCCTGTTCATGCCATACCCTCAGCTGGTGGCTGAAGGCAGAGATCCCAGTGTGGTACCCCGGAGGCAGACAGATGGCATGGCGCCTTTGGGTACCCATGTGCCTGGGCTAGAAGCCAGAATGAAGATGCTTAGGAATTCCACAGAGGCAGCTGGACCCCAGACTTCATTGCCAGCAGTGGAAGGGAGGCAGGTGTAAATGGAAGGCCAGGGGAAAGGGCAGGAGAGTGGGTAAAGCCTTGGGACCTCCTCCAGGAGGTATCATAGACCACACTGAGGGGGTGTGGCCGCCATCTCTAGGAGGCTGAGTAATTAGTGAATTGAGAACAAGCTTTATTAATCACTGCTGAGAAGAAGCACAACAGGTACTATCCAATCAGCTAATGGAGGGCTTCATGGTTTTCAAGAGGCTGCTGTAAGGAGGGAATTTTGTTCTCTTCTCTCTTTGCCCCCCAGAAGACTCATGGTGCTGAGAGCAGACGGTGAGGGGGAAGAGGATGGGCCCTTTTTCTTGAGTCACTTAGCTGCCAGGGTACGTTTTTGGGGCTCTGGGAAGCACAGCATAGTCAGCTGCCTGTTGGTAGGAGGTAAGGGTCAGATTAGGGAGGCGATGCTACAAATGACTGAGGGCCTAGTCAGAAGTCGTAACTGAAAATGACTAAGTGATGGAGGAGAGCTGACTGGGGCTAGAGCTGACTCAGGACTGATGCTGGCTGGAGGCTCTGCTCTCCCACCTGCCTCAACTGCTCCTGGAAGAGGAAGGCTGCCTGAAGGAGGAGGGGAGTGATCCAGAGGATGTTGCTAAAGAAGCCATGTTTCTTATCCTGGGAAGCTTCGGAGGTGCAGAGTGAAAGAAAGGCCCGTTCTGGTTGGAGATGCAGCTCAATGGTAGAATATTTGTCTAGGATGCCCAAGGCCCTGGACTTGATCCCCAGCATTGCACAACACCTCTCCCTGTCCCCCCCAAAAAAAACCCCATAAGAAACCACACAGGACACTTTCTCTAATAGTAATTTTCTAATAATAATGTGAGAGGGTAGGGTCTTCCTTGAGATGTAGCATCAGGAGATGGGGCGAGGATGGGTCACGGACATGTGCAGGAGAGGGAGTGGAGATGCTAGTTAAGGTAACCAGCTGTTGAGGTTTGGTCTTGCTGTCTATCTAAGCTAAGTAAGGCTTCTCAAGACCTAGAGTCTTCACGTAGACCCAAATGATTTCTGATTGGTAAATAAAATGCCAACACCCAGTGACTGGGCATAACAGACACAGGTGGGGTTTAGGTTCCCCAGGCTTGGGGTTGGAGGAGGAGAATCACGAGGTGAAGAAGATGGAGGAGGAAGGAGAAACCTCCATGGGTTAAGTGAGTTCAAGAGAATATGGTTCTGAGGGCTGGCCAATTGGAGTTAAGAGCAGTAAACATAGTAAGTGATAACTCAGGACTACTGATAGGAAAGTAGACTCTAATAGCACAGAGAGTAGATAACTGCCCAGATCTTGTGTTGAGTAAAGCTTATTGTAAATATAAAGGTTGTATGTGTCTTTTATCCAGGAACTAAATGGTCAAAGGTGGAGTAGAAACCTGGATTGGGATTAAATAATTCCTACAACACAGGTTTCAGGAACAGATGGAAAGTCACCAGCCCTGGCTCCATCAGCCTGTAAAATGAGACTGAAATGCTTAGTTTATAGGGCATTGTTGGGAGGGAGGGACTCTGTTCTGGTGTTAATGTTACTATCACCAGAGCTGGGAGACTGGGGCAGGGTCTTTAGTTGCTTCCATCCTAGAAGAGGCCCTACTGAGCACAGGTCTTCAGAGAAACAGCTTAATTTTCTTCTCTGTTCTGAACAGAAGGGAGAAAATCAGAGCAGTAAAATGGACCAGGCTAGGAGAATGTGTGCTTGTCACAATGGAACAGTAGATCAGACAATGTGCAGATTAACGTTAAATAAATGGATGAATGAATGGATAAGTAAATAAATAAATAGTTGGCAACATAGTTTATAATCTTTACCTCTACCTTGGGTTGGTACTAAAACTGTGTGTCACTTGAAAAATGTCCAGTTGGTTTTTAGGAAACCCAAATGGGGCTTATTTGTGTTTGGGGCACAGTCATAGAAAGGAGAATTCAGGAGGATGTGGGTTTCAGGAGCATGATGTAGAATACTGAAGATGCTCCTCTGATGCTTCTCTGTGGTCCCTATGACAGGCCTGGGGCTACATCTTACATATAATGCTCCATCTCAAGCCAGGGCAGTACCATCTCATGCCCTAAGGGAAGCTCTCATTGTTTCCAGCTTCTTTATTTTAAGAGATAAACCTGACTGCTAAGAAGAAGGAAGATTTGATCTTGTATAATTGCAAGAGTGCCACATATTATAATCGATGTGACACACAAATGGACAAAATTAGGGATGTCACTTCTTCAGGAATACACAGTGACAATTTCATATTCCTAGGACACAGATGCAGATGTTCACAACTCCCATGAAGATCACCACTGAGGGTGTCACTGCCCAGGGAGTCTGGGTGCATCCTGAGCTGTTCCTTCTTTGGTCCCTCTTTGCTGTTGCTGTCATTCATGCCATCTTGACCACCAGATTAGTCTAGGTTCTGCTGACTTGCTGTGATCTCGACTCCTATTCTTCAGGTCCAAAATGTTCATGCAGAGTCTCATCTTCTACTGTGTATTATGAAATTGGGGAAACTCAAGATAGTTTGTATTAGGGGCATTCCTTGGGAGTATTGAGTGCAGGCTTATCAGAGTTCTTTCCTGCAATGTACATCTGGAGCATTCTAGTCATGAGAACTTTGACAGTTGGGTAGACAACCGTCAGAGTGAGTAGCCAATGAACCATTATCTTTTCTGCAGAGATCATTAGAAACAAGGCGTTGGATCTTACCTCTACTTAGAGGCATGCCCCTCCCCAGCAGGAGAAGACTGGTGGCCCTTTCAGCATTTTTTTTTTCAGCTCCAAGCAGTCCAGTACTTCTTCCTAAGGTTGTTTCCTCATGTACTCTTTGGTTCCTATTAGCTGCAGAGCAGTAAACATCTCAATCACGGGACACTTCCTCTTCACTTAACATTTGGGGGTTGCAGCCCTTTGCTGTTCATTGCATGGATAACAGCAATCAGCATATAGATTGAGTTGCTAAGATAAGAAGTACATTATAGAGCCGAGTTCGCCTTTTCTGGGAAGAAAGTTAGCTTCTCAAAAAAGGGACTGATTGGCTGTCTCTGCCACTAGGGGAAGGAAAGGCAGAATGGTTTTTATAAGGAGGAAAACCTCTCAGCCCTCTATGCATACGGGAGCAGAAAGGATTGGGGGAAAAGGAGTTAAAGTGGGCTGAGGGATCCATCAGTCTGCATGTGCTGGGTCATGGTCCTGTCTTCCATGCTAAAGACATTTTAATTACATCCTCTGTTTGTGATTGTGGATGGTCCTTGAATCCACATGCTTTGTATTTCCGAAACCACCTAATTGTTGCTGAGCCTTGTATATCTAAGGCAGATAATGTGCAATGTTAGCCCCTGGGCATTGGGACCCAGGACAGCAAATTCAGATAAAAATAATATTTGGGCAAAGAGTGTAAGAGGTAGGTAACTATGGAAGGTTTCCAATAGACATTTAGGGCTCTGAAAAAATGCACCGAGACCTCATCAGGTGAAATAGCTCATCAAAGATATTTTGTTGGTAGATGATCCGGGACAAAACTTTGGCCATCTGACTGTCGAGATGGCTCAGCGGTTAAGAGCACTGACTGCTCTTACGAAGGTCCTGAGTTCAATTCTTAGCAACTACATGGTGGTTCACAACCACCCGTAATGAGATCTGACGCCCTCTTCTGGTGTGTCTGAAGACAGCTACAGTGTACCGGAGCAAGTAGGGCTGACCAGAGCCAGCAGAGGTCCTAAATTCAATTCCCAACAATCACATGAAGGTTCACAATCATCTGAAGAGCCTCAGTGTACTCATATACATAAAATAAATAAATCAATCTTAAAAAAAAAAAAAACCAAAACTTTGGGCAGCAAAATTTTACTTTTCCTGTTAATGACAGAGTCTTTCCAAAGAGGAAGCTGTGTGGAAGACATGGTTTTGGTAAATGAACACAAATCTTGCATAACAACCAGTGTCTAAAACCCTTTGCTGGGTATCTTGTGTTTGGTGGTTCTATCAGTTATGAACATTCTAGGGTTAGCCCTGAGCTGACAATATAGCTGGGCCTCAGGGCTGTTGTGGTCATGGAGTGTTAAACTTGGAGACATGCCACTTTACTTTTTGGGTCACACCAGCCATTACAGAAGTCAAAGCTCTAAATAAGGGCCAGAGAGAAGGCTCAGCTGGTAAAGGTGCTTAGCATGAAGCCTAATGACCCGACTTTAAGAAGGAAAGAGCTGATTCTCATAAGTTATCCTCCAACTTCCCCACATGTGTCATGGCATGTGTGCATGCAAACACGAGTGCACATGTGAGCACACACACACTAAATAAAATACAATTTTAAAAAGTTTTTTTTTAAAGCTCTAAATGAAGTAAAAATGTCAAACCAGTCATTTCCTGTTCATTTCCCCAGTTCTTCCTGCATCCAGCCTGGCTCGTGATTTTCCCGGGGATTTTATGGTTCCTTGTGTTTGGACTTTCAGTCATGACTCCTACAGCTGATCTCCAGCATGCTTCCCCCTCCTTCCCATCACTGCCTCCACTGAGAACGCCTCCACTCCACCTGGTACTGCTTTCTGGGCACTGCACAGCTGGTCTTGTCCCATCAGAGGTGTTGATCTGCCCCCATGCTGAAGGATAGTACCAAGAAGGCTCAGTGATACTGGAAACCTTGCTGTTGCCCAGGAGTGGGGCTGACTTCCCCAGCAGACCAGACACTGTCTAGCAGTGTATATCCATCCAACGAAGTTCACTGCCAGGCACTGTGATGCTACATGCTGGACTACCTTGTCTCATAAAGCAGGGTCTGTGCCCCCCACTGGAACACCCTGTTTGAATGAGGAAACAGGCAGGCAAACAAACAGGTTCCATGCAGTGTGACAGACCTATATATGATCATAATACACAGGAGTTTTCACAACCAAATGGAAGCACAGCCTCCATTTTTCGGAGGAGATGATGGCATTGGAAAGGGAACAGCAACGAAACCAGTGAGTAGAGCTGGAGGAAGGGCTCAAAAGAAGGCCACTTCTGCCTGGCAAATGCCAGGGAAAGAGACAGGCACCTACAGGGCAGAGCAGATGGTGGAAAGATCCATCTCTCCTGGGGGGGTCAGTGACATGCAAAGGAACTGAGACATGTATCTCCTTGATGAGGTCAGCACTGCCTATGAGCAAGAAGGCATTCAGGCTACAAAGTTCCCCCAAACAAAGCAAAAGAACCTTGAGTGAGGGGCCAATAGGAACTTCCTATCACAATATCTTATTCCAATGCTATTCCACACATTAGGGAATGACCTCTGATAGCCATATCTCATACCCTTAGATTTGAGTGAGTGAGTTTAACAAGTAAATAGCAAGTGAAAATTAAAGAATAAGTAGCAAGAGATAGATGGTAGGTAGATCTTGCTATTTATTCTTTATATATTAAATACTAAATAATACTCTTTAACATGTATAAAATATGTATTTGTGTGATATATATATATATATATATATATATATATATATGGAGAGAGAGAGAGAGAGAGAGAGAGAGAGAGAGCACACAAGTGAGTGCCAACCATCAAGTTGGGTGCTCAAAATATCTAGCAGAAATGGACTAGGGAAGCCCCAGTGTGTCAATCAGCTGGAGTTCCCAACAGAAAAAGTCGTAGGCAGAGCAGGGTGTCCCTTTGGGTGAGGCTTCTGAGTGAAAGAACAAACGGCAGCAGGAAGGGAACATCATCAAATCGGAGGTGTCCCAGTTTCCTTTCTGTCGCTGTGGTGAAAAACCCTGACAAACAGCAACTCGGGAAGACAGGGGTCTATTTTAGCTTACAATGCCAGGCTACAGTTCAACATAGTGAGGAAGTCAGGAAGGAACTTATACCAATTAGTCTCATCCACAGTCAAGAGCAAAGAGAGGATGAGTACAAGCATGTGTCCTTGTGCACAGCCCCTTCTCGAAGGCTCAGGACGCAGCCCAGGAAATGCAGGGTGGGTCTTCCCATTTTAATAACCCAACTAAGAAAATCCCTCACAGGCATGTTCACTGGCCAACCCAATCTACACAATCACTGAGCCCCTCTTCCCAAGAGATTCCGGATTGTGTCAAGTTGACAGTTGAAACAATCACAAGAGATTTATGAATCGCCTGTATCAACTGACTAGGGGAGCCCATTAAGGTAGCAAGCTGGAGTTCCCAAAGGAAAGAGTCCCAGGCTAGGTAGAGCACAGGGTCCCTTCGGGTGAAGCTGTCAGGTAAAAGAACAAATAGTTACAGATAGAGATAACACTGTCAAATTATGTGCTCACAACACCCAGGAGAAGTCAACCGGAGAAGTTGAGGCAGTCGGCTTGAGTTCCCAGTGAAGATGAGACAGTCGGCTGACGTTCCCAATTGAGCTTGGTCTATATGGATGAGTGCCCCATGGCTGAATTTCTGGGGAAATTCTGGCTTCTCTTTCCCACTGTGGGCACTTTTATATCATGGGATTAACAAGAGTAACATCTGTTGAAAATGATTTACCTTCTAGCTATTTTTAACGAGAGGATGTTTTTCCTCATGGGCTGTTCTGCCGCTTTCTTCTCTTCCTGCCACAGAGTTGGGTAGAAAACCACCCTCATACAAGGGGCCTTGTAGGAGAGTTTAAGATGAGCATACTTGGGTCTGAAATGGGAAGTTGGGAGTAATTTTGCCTCCAGATCCAGCTTTTCAGTGAGCTCAGAACACATCTGTATAATGCACACTACAAATACCTACAGCTCTATCATTATACTAAGTGATTTATTCCCCAAACACAAATTCAGCAGCATGAGAAATGTTCCTAGGGTGGGAGTCTCTGTCTCTCTGTCCCCTGAACCTGTTTCTGAAAGGATAAGGGAAGTACAGTTTCATCTTTCCATCACCCCAGGCAACTTGGCTTTTCACAGGCAGAACTTGCTACAACTCTTCAGTTTACTTGGTTACAGTTTATATTGTACACAGGTAAGTCCCTACTGTGTGGTTTAGTTTTCTCATCTTGGAAACTATAAGAAACGTGCTTGAATTTCCTTTTTACAAATCTTGGGAAGGGCAAAGACTCAGATTCTGGCTAGGTACTCAGTGAGACCAAAGTGGTGTCCTCATCTTTCTTTGTTGGCACTCCCATTTGAACACAGCCTGAGCATAGCCTTTGCTTCCCTGGAGCCATCATAAGGCCATTATGAAGAGCTCCGACTCCACTCCCTGAACTCCTGGGCACGAGAACTGCTTGCTTAGGTGATGCCTGAGATGGTATGAGTGCACATATGTGTATGTGTGTGTGTGTGTGTGTATGTATGTGTGCATGTGTGTGTATGTTCATGTACGTGCATGGGATGCATGCACAACAGGAGTGTGGAGGTCAGAGCATGACCTCTGGTTTCAGTCTTTAAGTGCCTTCTACCTTTTGTCATTGGTTGTAACTTATGTTGGTCAGGCTAGCTATGAATTTCCAGGAACTTGCCAGTCTCCAACTCCCATCTTGGTGCTGTTAGTATTGTAGGCACACACCACTGAGCCTGGGTTTTAAATTTCCTTAATTAAATTAATTCCTTGGCAACTTTATGTATGTATATAATGTATTCTGATTACTCTCTTCCCCAGCCCCCTCCCATCTCCCTGTCCTCCCTGTCATATGCCTTTCTTCCCACAAGTTCCTCCCTTGGATTCATGACTTTTGGTTGGGTTTCTGTGACCCACTTAGTCTAACTAACTACGGCCGTCTGTGTGATCAAAGGATTAGACTTTCCTTTGGAGCCTGGTGGGGTCACCAGTAGGAGTGAAGGCAATAACTTCATGTCCTCTACAATTTATCAGCGACCCTCCTCCATGTGTGCATGGCTAATGGCCAGCTCATTCTTGTGTAGAACCATATCCACAGCTGGTATGATAAGATTACTCCCTGCCCCGAAGATGGTATTCCACAGCCCTTTTTCCTATCTTCTAGCTCTTACATTCTTTTTGCCCTCTTTTGAAATGTTCCCTAAACCTCAAAAGGGACAGTATAAATGTCCTACTTAGGGCTGTACATTAACCACCAGGATTCTCAACACCCTGCCATGATTTTCCCTGTCCACTAGAGATATTTCTCTTCATAAGGTCAGGAACAGAATTTATCTTTGAGAATTCACATAAATATTTAGAAGGCAGTTTCATACTCGGTCAGTTTAGTTAAACAATAGTATTTGGTCAGAGCTCACGACTTCCTCCAAACCAAAACCTCCAAGCTTTTGATGTGGGTTTTAAGGATCTGCACTAGGGTTTCTACCTTTGCCAGGCAAGTGCTTTATTAAGCCAGCCTCTGAACCTCAACACTTGGAGATTGAATCTCTCCCCAAAATCCATTTTGCTTGGTTTCTTCTAACTGTAATGGAAATACATTTAATCAGAGGAGTGCTGAGTCAGTGGGGGAGGGGATGAACAGCACATGTTACCATGGCATCTGGAGTGGCCATGTGCTCCTTGGGATGCAGAAGGACCTTTTGTTCATTCCATCATTTTTCAGTCAGCATGTACTACTTATATTTTAGTCACTAAGAAATGTAGTTTTTCTTATATTGTAAGTCTTTCAGGAGATGAGTAGATTGACACACAGTAGGTTTCCAATAAATAATAGGGTTTTCAATGGTTGATAATTATAATTCCAACTTCTAACCCTAACCCTAACCCTAACCTTAACCCTAACCCTAACCCTAACCCTAACCTGTAATCCCAGGATTCAGACGGCAGAGATAGGAGGATTGCTGCAAACTGGAGGGTAGCCTGCTTTCCATAACTAATTCCACATCAGCCAGTACCACATAGTGAGACCTTGTCTCAAAAGACCTAAGAAACAGCAGGGCAGTAGTGGTAGACACTTTTAATCGTAGCACTCAGGAAACAGATGCAGGACGATCTTTGGGTTCAAGGCCAACCTGGTCTACTGAGCCAGTTTCAGGACAGCTAGAGCTGTTACACAGAGAAACCTTGTCTTCAAAAACAAATACAAAGGGCCGGGCAGTGGTGGCACATGCCTTTAATCCCAGCACTTGGGAGGCAGAGGCTGGCAGATTTCTGAATTCGAGGTCAGCCTGGTCTACAGAGTGAGTTCCAGGATAGCCAAGACTACACTGAGAAACCAGGTCTTAAAAAACCAAAACCACCAAACCAAACCAAACCCAACCAAACCAAAAACACCAAAACCAAACCAAACCAAAACCAAAACCAAAACCCAAAAATCAAAAGACCAAAGAAATGAGAAGTCATCAATCCCAGTGCTAGCCATCTGGCTTCCTAGATATGCATGGTCTTATCTACAAAGCCAATTCTTAAAGGGAAGTGTTGTGTCTGGGAATAGGTCTGCATTTTATCATTCTGTTCTCCTTCTAAGGATGAGGACACTGAGGCCTGAAAGGGGAAAACCTCACAGTGGGAGCAGGGCTAGGATTCAGGTATCTGGTTCTCTGTCAACCAAGTCCTTTGTTTCTTGCTGAGTAGCAAAAGTGAGTTCCCAAGAGTTTATAAACTGGGTCATAGATCAGCATACTGAGAAGGAAAATTGTTCACAGTGACACAGCAAGTAAGAGGCAGAGTCAGGCAAGGAACCCCTGGATCCTGACCACCAGGCTGGCACCGTTACTCATGCCAGGCAAACCATGTGTCAGTTTTGCCAGTTTCAAAAAACAGAGGCTTTTTTTTTTTTTTTTTTTTTTTGGTTATGTGCCAAAGGCACTGAAAGAATACGCATACACATCTGCAAACTCCATGCAGCTATTCAGCAAGAACGTGGCAGCTGCGGTGGCCTGGGCTCTGAAGCATGGGCACACCTGTTCTTTATGCCTACATCTATTTCTTTCCAACCAGGAAGGAAAATTGCTCACAGATATGCAGTTCAGGTTCAGCTCACAGACATGGGTTCTCGTGTGTGTGTGTGTGTGTGTGTGTGTGTGTGTGTGTGTGTGTGAGGTACATAAGAGTCAGGGAGTAATGAAATTAAAGGTCTTTCTTTATTCCTATCAGAGGGGGCTCCCTGCAAGGTCGTTAAACTATGACGAGGTTTAGGAGGGCTTTCTAACCACGCAGAAACCACCCCAGGAATTCAATGCAGTGCCATTCAGTGTAGCTCCTTCCCCACCAACTGTCTGCTATGAAACTGTGGAAATAAATAGCTGAGCTTCTGGAAAAACAGTTAAGGGAGAGAGAAATTAGGTAGTATCAACAAAAGGACAGATTTTTATTTTCCTCCTCCACTTCTCTTGCCCTCCTTTTCTCCTCCCCCCCTCCCACCCTCGTCTTCTTAGAAGGCAGGATCCACTAACTAGCTCCATCTATCCTCCAGTCTTAATTTCCCTACTGATGGGATTATAGACATAGACCTCAATGCCCATCTCAAAAAATGACTTTCTTAGCTGGGCAGTGGTGGTGCCTACCTTTAATCCCAGCACTCAGGAGGCAGAAGCAGGTGGGACTCTGTGACTTCGAGGCCAGCCTGATCTTCAAAGAGAGTCCAGGACAGCCAGGGCTACACAGAGAAACCCAATCATGAACAGCAAACCCTGCCCCAACCCCAAAATGATTTTTTTGAATGTGTATGTGTGGCATGAATGTGGCATGTATGGGTATGCATATGTATGTCCATGCGCATGTGGATGCCTGAGGTTGATCTTCGAAGTTTGCTTTTATTACTTTCTATCTTAGTCATTGGCACAGGGTCTCTCAGCTACACCCAGAATTTGCCAACGTGGGTAGTCTAACTAGTCAGCTTGCTTCGTGAAACTCTTGTTTCTGCCATCCAAGTACTGGATTTACAGACAGATTGACGCTCTCACCTAACATTTGCATGGGATCTAGAGATCTAAATTCTGGGCTTCACACTAGTGGTGTTCTGGATAGTCTTATGTCAATTTGACAGAGGCTAAAGTCATCTGAGAGGTGGGAACTTCTATTGAGAAAATGCCTCCATAAGATAGTGTAGTAGGCATTTCCTTAGTGAGTGACTGTTTGGAAGGGCCCAGCCCCTTGTGGATGGTGTTCTTCCTAGGTTGATGGTCCTGGGTTCTGTAAGAGCAAGCCATAGGGAGCAAGCACCCCTCTATATCATTCCTGCCTCTGGCTTCCTGCCGTTTGAGTCCCTGTCCTGACTTTCTTGAAGATGAACAGTGATGGAAATATAAGCCAAACAAACCCTTTTCTCACCAACTTGCTTTTTGGTCACAGTGTTTTATTCTAGCAAGACAAGTGGCAAGTACCTTATCCACTGAGCCATTCCCAAAACTGCCCCCCCCCCAAAGTGCTTTAAAAAATAAGAAAAGGAATGAAATAGCAACTATTAAAACTGACAGGAACGAGATACATTTGCCAAGTGGTAGAGGTGTCCTGTGTGGCAAACAGGCCTACGATGACAGCCGTGCAGACACAGAGCACTGACAACAATACCCTGTGTTACCACAGAGTCTGACATTTGTCAGGATTTCTCAGAAATACACATTTACTTGATCATTTTGTGACCCTACAAGATGAGCCAGAAGTTAACGTCATTTTATATGTAAGGAAAGTGGCAAGTTTACATGGGGAAGTCAGGGATCCGTGCATCTGGTGTCAGCCTCGGAGCTTTGGACCACTGTGGTTGTGCTCACGCCAATGCTGACAGGTCTGACAGGCGGATGAGGCAGGAAAGCAGCAGTGGGCTTTCTACAACCCTGGAGGGCAATGCTGAACAGGTAGTTGGCACAGGAAGACCTCGCCATGCTTCCAGCCTAGTGATCACCATTCCGTGACAAAATTAACATCTGTCACTGGAAGGAGCAGATGATCTTCTTTTCCAGTCATCTGTCCTGGACCTAAAGTGGGGCACTGAAGATGTGGGAGTGAGTATTGCCATAGAGGCAGTGTCTCTCAGGACACTCTGGCTTATCCGATATGTAGTGAGAGCAAAGATTGGCTCGTTTGTGCTCCTGTGGCATAGTGTCTTCCTTGGCCAGGCAAATATCCAAATCTTTTTCCTCTCAGCACTAAGCCCACAAACCATGGTACAAATGGCGGCACCTTCTTGGTGAAGGGCTTGCTTCTTTCCCTGTATTTTCTTGTCTTCCTCCAGCTCCACTCTCTCTGCTCATCCCCTCTGTGTGAAAAGCTCTTCATCTTAGTCATGGCAGGGGATTTCTGTGAACGTGCATTCTGCTTGGATCATAATCTCTCCGTGGTGCTCAGGAATCCAAGCAGCCACCATGAGTGGCTGACAAAGAGCCTTGCCAGATGCTTGAAATGTAGGAAGCACTAACTCTATGTAAAAGTTCTTTTGTTCACTTGATGTAATTGTCGTCTCCAAGGCTTATGATCTGTTAACCCAGGCCTAGGAAGCTTCTGGCCTCTGGACAATCTGATCTAGGCCTAAAATGTTTTCAGCCTCTGAGACTTATGGCTGAATACACTCATGCTTTCTAGTTCCTTCTGAACTCTGTTTGGCAGGTTTAACTCAGCCATGCTAGCTCAAACTGCTCACTCAGCTGACTGGTTCAGTCTGGCTTTGCTCTCAACCATCGACTGAACTGCTCTCCTTGGCCTCTAACACTAGCGATCTGTTCTAATCTTCTGGCTCCTTCTCCTTCTCTGGCTTGTTCTGTCATCACCTGTGTCTAGCCTTTTCTCTCTTTGCAATCTGTCTCGGTACAACTGTAAAACTACCTCTCCCTTTTCTTCCCCCTCCTCTGCTCCCTTTTATGTTGGCTCTCTTTCTTCTTTCTTCTTGTGAGAGTTTGGCAGATCCTATTCTGTCAAATCTTTCTCTGATTCATCACTTTCTCTGTCCCTCAATTAGACACCATTTTTTAAACACAGGAGCTTCCTTCTACAAACTAACTTTACCTTCATTGCTTGAGATTAAAGGTGTGTACTAAGGCTGAGCCACACCACAACTAGAAACAGGTTTTTTTTTTTTTTTTTTCTAGTAAACAACAAAATCTCAGAGTTTGCAGTGTGATCAAATATCCTGCAACAAAGATAAGCTCAGGGACTTGTGATTCTGAATCAGTTCTTTGACTTGATGGGATTTGCTTGTGTTAGAGTTGGATGGGGTCTTAAAGACTTTCACTCCAGCTCATTGTTCAGTGGGAGGGGAAGCTGAAGGTTCAGAGCCCTTGAGTAACTAGTCACTTAAACAGTCACTTTTTCCTCTAGATGTCCATATGTTTCTAAATCTCTTTTGGATAGTCCCGACCCTACTTTTAAATGTGATTACTCTCTAGGTAGCTTTCTCCTTTCTAAACATCTCACAGGAAAAATGCCTTCAGCCTACCATGGAGAATATGACTGAATTGTCTCTTGACGCCATCAGAAAGGACATGGCCCCCCTAACAGCATGGGCGGTCTTTGCTTTCTGCCCTATTTTTTTAAGCCGTTTACGTGAAGAGATAGGAAGGTTTCCACTCATATCTGTTTCCCCAGCAGGCAAGGTAGACTCCTCTCCTGTGCCCTCCCCCCTTTCTCTGGTCTAGCCTCTCCTGTGCCCTCCCCCCTTTCTCTGGTCTAGCCTTTTCTTGCTGAGGCACAACTCCTAAGCCTGTAAGCCAGATGAGCCCGAAAGTCAAATAAAGGCCAGTGGACTAGAGAACTGGTTCTTGGCTTAATGACCCCCCAAAGTAATATCTTTAAAAGCTTTCTCTTCATTTCATGCCAAAGTTCAGTTTGATTTATTAGACCAGAGGCAGCCTTGGCTCCAGACATTCAAACACATCAAAGAGTAAAAATGAGAGAGAGAGAGAGAGAACAAGATGAGGACCTTTCTATATGGCCTCTGGAGGATAAAGATACAGCGGGTGGGTTTCAGGGGAATTCTTGATATTTTCATCATGGATCCTCAATATGTGGGCATAAACATTTTGGAAGGCACCCAGAAAACTGCCAGGCTAAAAATACTTATAAAACAGCCTTGATCAAGGAGAATGCAGAGACAAGTGTGAGGTCTTCAGGAATGTGTGAGACTCAGCATGGCAGCCAGACTTGGTGTGTAGCTTAGGCTCCTGTGCCAGGCAACAGAGCCATCCATGGTCAGCTGGGCTTGGCTAGGGAGAAGTGTGCCAGCCTAGTACAAGAGTGTAGGAGGGGCACCTGTCACCTGTCATGTGGCCTAGAACTACAAGTGTAAGAACAAAACCACTGTTTGGAAAATTGAATGTTGCTGAATGGCTTTTTTTTTCAGGTGGTTTCAGTGAAAGTTCACACCTTCAAAATGAACTAGTGGAGTGCCATTTATTGCATTATTCAATGTTACATTAGCCATTAAGAATGAATACTTATAGCTGGGTCTGGTGACACAGGACTATAATAAATTCTAGTATTCTAGAGGCTGAAGCAGGAAGACTGCAGTTTGAAGGCAGTTTAGGCTATCTATTAGGACCCTGTCTCTGCCAGGCAGTGGTGGCACATGCCTTTAATTCCAGCACTTGTGAGGTAGAGGCAGGCAGATTTCTGAGTTTGAGGCCAGCCTGGTCTACAGAGTGATTTCCAGGACAGCCAGGACTATACAGAGAAACCCTGTCTCGAAATCCTCCCCCCACAAAAAAAAAAAAAGACCCTGTCTCAGAAAAACTAATGGAAATGAACATGTAAGGTAATAAAATAAAAATAATAAAAACCTGCCTCCAAAGAATAATACCTTTTTAAGTATTCTGCATAATTTTTTTCTATATATCAGTTTTCTACTTTTTAAAGCTGAAAGCTACAAATTATATATGTTTATGGCATGCCAGCATGTTTTGACATATATACATTGCCGAATGACTACATTGAGCTAATTCACAAACATTGCCTCATGTTTATTATCTGGGACTAGGAACACAAACTCCACTCTCCCTTGGCAATTATCAAGCCCAAATGCATTGTTAGTAATTACAGTCACCATGTTATACAATAGAACCTCACACTCTTTCCTTCCAGCTGACCTTGGACAGCCGTTCGGTGCCCAGCCTCTCCCTAGCTGCCCTCTGTGAGTTGTGACAACCTTGTGTTTACTTCGATTGCCCTTCATTATAGCTGTAACTCGGTCTTATTGGCTTCCTATTCTCTGTCTACTCCATCTCCAGAGTCCTTTTGCTAATCTATCTATCTATCTATTTATTTATTTATATTATTTTTAATTATGTGTATGTGTGGCTATGTGCACATGGGTGCATGTGTCCCTGGAGGTCAGAGATGTCAGATATCCTGGAGCTGGAGGCTGGAGTTATAGGAGATCTTGAGCCATCCTGGGTGGGTGCTGGGAACTAAACCCTGGTCCTCTGTGAGAACAGCCCATACTCTTAACCACTGAGTCATCTCCCCAGCCCCATCTTATGTTAATCTTTAATTCCATGTTCCTGACACATAATTATGAAAGTTTTCTTTCCTGATTCTCTTTCAGGTCTCTGGAGGCATTCCTAATAATGACCAGGCTCTTGGACTCCACGTAGAAACACCCTACTTCCCTTCATCCTTCTGTCTAGATGTTTTAAAATTTACAACCCTCCGAACTGAGGGACAAGGGCCTTCTTCTCGAGCCCAGGTCATGTTCTATATGTTGGAGAAGCCCAGGTGGAACCACCTATCTGTTCATTTTTAAAAACTGTACCTGCTGTGTATGCAGTTGCATCTACCTCATATGCCATAGAATGTGTGGCACTGTACATATGTACAGCGTGTAATGATCTAGTCAAGCTAATTAACATGTCTATCCTCTAAATCATTTATTGTTTCTTTGTGTCAGGAACATTCAAAACCCATTCTTCTTGCTCTTTTGTAATCCATGTTACTGTTAACTGTGCTCACCCTACTGTGCTGTACAGCTCTTGAATTTGTCCTAATGGGGTTATCATAGCCAATCACCACACCCTTTTCCCCCTCCCTCTTCACATCCTCCCCAGCTTTGGGAACCACTTCTCTTTGCTTCCATGACATTTTTAGCTCCTTCATTTGAGCAAGAATATACAGGATTTGATTTTCTGGCCCTGGCTTTTTTCAATTTGTTCATGTTTTTAAATAAAAATTATAGTTTGAGGAAGAGACCTGTTTTTGAGGAATCAAGTCAAAGACAGTATGATATAAGCAACCACCCACAGGACACAGCAGATGATGTTCCAAAGCATAAATGTGACATTATGCATTTATATTGTACACAGATCAAGGTAAGTCTGTTTGTCACCCTGATATAATTTGGTTAATCTGTTCCTGGCTGTTCCATCAGGAATCTTCTCTTCCCTGGTACCTTAAATTATTTCCACACTCTGTTCCTTTTAGAGGACAAAAGTCAGATCCCTGTACCCTTCCAACTGCAGTCCCGTGGCCAGCTGTGATTTGTGAGAGATAATTAAGTTAGAGACCATCAGGTGACTCAGGAGAAATGAACGCTGTTGATGGACTTTTGGGCAGTTTGTCAACACATTTAAATACTCATTTTTTCTTTTCTTCAGGTTTGACCCACTGAGGACGTTTCATTTTGAGTGCTCCATGGAAATATACTGTGTATACTACCTAAGTTGCCTCATGAAAGCAAATCAACACAGGAGTGTGTTGGGGGCATGTAGGCTTTGCTTCTGTGGTGCTTTGTGTTCTATGGCAGAGAAAGGGAAGCATGCTGGTGGGTGGAATCCCAGGGATTGAAGCAGTTCCACTTGCGTTGGGTCCAAAAGCTGTTTCCTCGTATGGCTCCCAGTGCCCCATTCTCAGGGGAAACTGAAGAGCGAGCCCTGATCAGAGCAGCCACTGTACCTTTGAAAAGCAGAGCTCACCTCTTTTTAAATTAACTTTAATATTAGATGTATGGGTGTTTAGTTTACATGTATGTCTGTGTGCAATACCCATGGAGACCAGAAGAGGGTATCAGATTCCCTGGAACTAGAGCTATAGATGGTTGTGAGCCCTCATGTGGGTATTGGTAATTGAATCCAGGATCTCTGAAAGAACAGTTAACAGCTGGTGCTCTTAAACCACCGAGCCATCTCTTCAGCCCCAAAGCTTCTCTCTTGATTGAAGAACTTGTCCATTGGCCTCATTCATAGTGGATGGTCTTCACTGCCTCCAAAAGGATCAACATCACCCATCCCAGACAAAATTTAAGGAGACACAGCACACCTACATGGTCCAGATGGAGGAAAGATGGTGATCAGGGTTCTCTTCTCAGTCTCCCCTGAGAGTGGGGGCACCAGCATGTCAGCCCCATTTAAATTTCATCTCAAGGTCTTAGTAAATGTCCTGTGCCTCTGAGAGAGAGGAAGGTCTCTTTAGGCCCCCTTTCCTCTTTCTGGTGGTTATCTTCAGATATGGTATAGCTCTCCATTCTGCTGCTTTCTACAAATGCAGAAAAGTCTGTGTCTCAGGTGGTCCCACTCCCTCATGCTCTAGCTCATGCTCCAGCCAGCCCCAGTAACACAGCACACACTGCACCCACATCCGCAACTGAGTCCATGCTCTGCCTACTCCATGAACTGCTTCCATGCCCCACCCATGTCAGTTATTCCAGATTTCCCTGCAGAGCCTCCACCCGAATTGACCCCGTGCCCTTTATCCTCCATCTGGGCCAAGTAGGGGTGCTGCATCTTCTTGAATTTTGTCTGGGCTAGGTGGTGTCGATCCTCTGGGAGGCAGTGAGGACCATCCACTAGATAATAAAGACAGGCAGGCAGGCAGGCAAGTGTTTTATCATTTGAATGGTAGGTGTTTAATAAGAATCTTCTTCATGGATGAATAAATGACAGAATGAATATGGTAGAAAATAGAAAAGCCAGAGGCCAAGAGATCTTTGACTCAAAACAGATACAGGGAAGGAAGTTTCTATGGTTTAGATGTCGTTTGTCCCCTTCAAAGCCCATGTTGAAAAGCCACTTTTGGTGTAAGAGTTCTGAGAGCTGGTGGCTATTTATGAGGCTTTTGTGTCCTCAAGAGGGATTAGTGGCTTTCTTTCTGGAGGGAGTTCATTAGTTGCAGAGGATAGGTGGGGGGTAGGGGAGAGCCTTTGTCTCTTCCACACCTGTCCACTTGCCCTACCAATGTTCTCTACCATATTGTGAGGCAGTATGAGACCCTTGACAGATGTTATTGCCCAGTCTTGGACTTCCAGCCTCCAAAACTCTTGATAAATAAATGTCTACTCTTTATAAATTACCCAGTCTCAGATATACTATGACAGCAATAGGAAAGTAGAACATAAGAGAAATAGATAAGGATGGGGGTTTAGTCCTGTAGTAGAGTCTCCTGCCATGCATGAGACCCTGGGTCCCATCTCTAGCACTTCAGAGGGGGAAAAGAGATAAACAAAGGCAGCAGTAAACAGATAAGGAAACACATAACTGGCTCCTGAGACAGATGGGAAGCCTCATCTGTCCCTGTGGCACCAGTAGGGTGTCAAGCATTGTTAAAACACTGTTCAGTTCCTGTTGGGCACAGTGGCTCATATTTGTGATCTCAGAGATGCTGAGGTAAGTTAAGATCAATGTGAATTTAAGGCCAACCTCAACTATAAAGTGAGTTCCATATTAGTTGGGACTACAGTCAGACCTTGCCTCCCCCCCCCTCAAAGTCCCCAAACAACTGTTAAGTTTACTGTTAGTGTTAATGTTCTTCTTACTGTAGGTTAGGTGCTCCTTCTGATGGGCACTCTTGGTTGTTTTTTTTTTTTTTTTCGAGACAGGGTTTCTCTGTGTAGCCCTGGCTGTCCTGGAACTCACTCTGGAGACCAGGCTGGTCTTGAACTCAGAAATCTGCCTGCCTCTGCCTCCCGAGTGCTGGGATTAAAGAGTGTGCCACCACTGCCCACTGATGGTCACTCTTGATGGTTGCTGAAAGACCATGGTTCCCAGCCTGTGGGTTGTGACCCCTTTGGGGGTCAAACATGACCCTTTCACAAAGGTCACCTAAGATCATCAGAAAACACAGATCTTTACATTATGATTCATATCAGTAGCAACATTATAGTTAAGAAATAGCAATGAAAGCTGGGCATGGTGGCACATGCCTTTAATCCTAGCACTCGGGAGGCCGATTTCTGAGTTTGAGGCCAGCCTGGTCTACAAAGTGAGTTCCAGGACTGCCAGGAATATACAAAGAAACCCTGTCTCAAAAAAAAAAATTGGGGGGGGGAGATGGTCATGACAACATGAGGATCTGTATTAGGAAGGTTGAAAACCACTTCTGTAATAACTTAAGAAGTTGGGTTGGGGCAATTTGACTTTCCGATTGGCAGTTGGTGGATTCTGTTTTGCTCTCCTTGTGCCTTTGAGCAAAAAGTTGAATAAACAGCCAGCCAGACCTCCCTTAGGACAATACATCCATTTGAACATTCCATAGCAACCTTGAGAAAGCAACTGGTGACTGGAGCTGCTTGTTGAGGCTCCTGGAGGCTCAGGCTCAGTCAGAGTTTTTGCTATCATTTGCCTCAGTGATGTCTAGGTGACATGCAACCATTTTTGCCTGGACCAATGAGACAGTATTTCCCTTTGTGACTGCTGTGATGGGTGTAAACCCAAGCCTTCATTTGCATGTGAGCTTTGCTATATTCAGTGCAAATGCCCCTTCTCAGGCTATATACACAAGCTTTTTTGGCTTACTTTGTGAAAGTGTCTGTTGGGAAACACTTTCTTATGTTGATTTTCCTGGCCTTATATTAGACCCAGTAAAAGGCTTCTCTCCTTTTTGTGTTTGTGGAGTGGGCTCAACAGGTGACAAGGCAAAGAAACAGCAGAGACAGAAGAGAAAACCGAGTGACAATGGCAATAATAGTTAAGTAGTCAGCAGGCTGAGCTGCAAAAGTGGCAAGATGGCTGGCTCTTGACGACTGAAGAAGGGGGTACCACTGACAGCTGAAGAAGGGGGTACCTCAACAGTTGTGAGGGGAGGAACAAAAAAGGTGGTAGAAGCAGAAAAGAGGCACAGTAGGTTCTGTTTGCTGGAAAGTTCGAGAGAGCTGTAAAGCCTTTAAGGCCTCACAAGACTTCAGAGCTTGGGAGTTAGAAGGCTCACCACTGTGGCCTGCTGAAGAATCTCAAAGCTCAGGGAAGCTAGGAGATGCCATGTCAGCTCTGCCAAGCGCTAGGAAATCAGGACTCCCTATGTGCACACAATAACTATAACAACTACAACAACATTGTTGTTGCTTGCTTGCCGCTTCTGCTCACTGCTAATGGCTAGGCTGAGGGATACAAAAGCTGCCCAAACCAAGCACTTGGAGAAATTCTCCCTGTATACCCATAATTTCTATCTAGGGACCTCAGCCAGCTGATTAGTAACACTGCCACTAGAGATCATGCCTTGTGTCCTAGTTGGGTTTCTGTTGCTGTGATAAAAACTGACCAAAAACAACTTGGGGAAGAAAAACATCGATTTCCCTTATTTCTGCCACTGGGGGACACTAGGGAAGGAACTCAAGGCAGGAACCTGGAGACAAGAACTGAGGCAGAGATTCCGGAGGAGCTACTGCTTATTGGATTGTGGGCCTTAGGACCTGGAAGAAACAGTTTTTTGAAGCCATCCTCTTTGGCCAAGGAGAAAGACATCTTTTTATCTTCCTCAGCTACCTTTCTTATATAGCCCAGGTTTGTTTGTCCAGAGATGGCACTGCCCACAATAAATGGATCCTTCTACATCAATTTGCACTTAAAAAATGCCTCTCCACATGGTCATAGGCCAATCTGATCTAGGTAATTCTTCAATTGAGATTCCCTCTTCCCAGGTGATGCTGGATGTGTCTCTGCTTGACCAGTCTAACCATGACACTGAATATCCTGAAATTTTACATTCTTGGAATTTTCCATGAATACCAGAATAGTTTGTACACATGAACACAGTCACATGAAATCTTAGCATGGATACAGTGTAAAAGTGGTCAGGGTGAGAAAACAAGCCACTAACCCCTAGACAGAACCTGGCAGGGCTGGAGGCATCCAGAGCCATGGGCTACTGCAAAGACAACAGGTAGGGCTGAAATTGTGTCTCCTAACCTGTGTGCTATGGTCATCTAGGATACTGTGGGCTCGGGGGGCCCCCAGTGTGTCCCCCAGTGGCAGAAATAACGGAAATCGATGTTTTTCTTCCCCAAGTTGTTTTTGGTCAGTTTTTATCACAGCAACAGAAACCCAACTAGGACACTGGGAGCTGGGCAGGGGGATATCAAGGGAGGAGTAGGATAGGCATAGAATTTACATTCATCTCTTCATAATTGACTAAGAATTCTATAAGTCTTTCTTTTCAGCCAAAGAGGACAGTTTCGGAAAACTGTTTCTTCCAGATCATAAGACCTGCTGCTTTGACTCCCATGCTCTGAGACCCATGTCAAAACTACCAAGTACTTAGGAAGTGCACGGTACTTGCTAACAATTGCTTCCATCCATACATTCCCAGCTCTGTGGTCAAAGGGTTTTACTAATTCTTCTTTCATACATGAGAAAACTACACTTCAATTGACAGGCAGCTTATCCCACTTGACTCTGGCAAGAGGCAGATTCAGGAGTTGGACTCAGGCATATCTGAGTTGAAATTCCAGTTCTTTCTCTAATATAAGTGCCTGGTGCCATATTGCCTATAAGTAGGCAGAGGCCCCAGATCCATAGGTCCCAGGAAAGAGTGAGGTCTACAAATGTGAGGAAAAACACAATCAGAGCCTGAGACCATAGAACTGGTTATAATTTTGGATGTAAAAAAATGTCAGAAGCTACGATTCACTGAGCTTGTTCACTGTGGATAACACCTTTGTCGGGGCCCAGTGAGGGTGGTATTATAGTTCTCACAAGTTTACAAGATGCAGAGATGTTGAGTAGCTCCCAAAGGGTCTTCAGCCTTTGAGGCAGAGGCAGAATTTGAACTGAGACAGAGTTCTTACACTATGCAAGGCTGCCTTCAAGGTTAGAGGGAAAGCTTCCAGATCTTAGTGTTAATATGTAGGTCTAACACTAAAAAGATGGCTTCAGATAGTATGTTATTTTCATGTTGATCTGCTCTTCTTAAGAACTCTTTGAAGTAGGTGATGTTCTTCGCTTCTGAAGGACATGATATCCAAGTACCAAAGAAGACACTTCATTCACTCAGAATGCTTCCTGGTTCAGAAACTGCTATAGCTTGGATCTGGAATGTCTTCCAAAGGACTGAATGTTGAAGGCGTGGTCCTTGCTTGACATTCTTAGGTGTCAGCCATGGTTCTAGAAGGTACAATATTTCAGGAATCTTTAAGAGATGGGGTCTAGTTGAAAGTCTTACCCCTCTTAGCTGGGGAGTGACTATGGGGGCACTGACATCCTCTCTGTTTTCACACATGTCCCTCAGGTGAGCAGTGTTCCTTACCACACTCCCCATCCATGATGTGTTACCAGTGGACCTAAAGCGTCAGGACCAGTCATGGCTTTAACTCTCCAGGTCTGAACCATTACTCCTTAGAAGTTGACTTATTTCAGCTTTTTTTAAAAAAATATAGCAAAAAAGCTGATTCACACAGAAAAGCAGATTAGAGTAAATCTAAGGCAGAACAAGGAGCTGCTACACTCTGACTATTCTGTACCATCGAAACTGTTCTAGCATTGAGCTGGGCTCTCAAGTTACTGCAGGGCATACCTGGTTTCCATTGCTCTAGTTTACTAACCATTATCATCTCTAACATTTCAAAAAGGAAACTGATGCATAGATCGGTAAGGTCACTTACCAAGGTCACCTACATGGTATAATTAGAGCTAAGATTGAATCCTGTATGCCAAATATGTGTCCTTAGCACAACTGTTATAAGATAGATACAGGTCAGAAAAATCTCTTAAAAACAGTTACTGTTCTGAATCGTTAAATATTCATGCAAATAGAAGAATGCAGATAACAAAGATGTACAGGTCAATGAGCTGCTGTAAACCAAATGCTCCTGATACTTCTGCTTCCTGCTACTGTGTTTGCTATTGCTGGGTTGCTGTTTTGCTGGATTGCTTGTTGGAGATATCCTGATGATGGAGATTGGACTTGCCCCAAGGAACTCATCACCTTAATCATCAGGAAGCAGTCTAAAGAGGTCTACAACTCCTTTCCCCTCTAGCCTTCTTTCTCCCCTACCTAGTGTGGGGGACTTGGAAGGGTGGTAGATGATAATGCCCAATAAAGTAGTGCCAAGAAAGTACACCAACGCTTACATGTCTTTTAGGGTTCATTCCTATTGTTCTGTGTAGCTGGTTCATGAGTCTAGGTAACCGTGTATTCACATCTTGTTGGTCGTGGATATTTAACTTGCCAGTGTTGGTTACAAATCCTAATGCTTAGCGTTCTAATGTGGGTCCTGGTGTGGATGTACCAGGAAGGCTGCTGAGTCATAACAGAACTGCTGATAGGTTTCCCATGAATGTGAGCAGCAGTATATGAAAGCTTTCTACAGACTTGGGAGAATTTTACGTTCTTGGTCTTTTTCATTTTAATTTCCCCAGTGGGTGTGTAGTGATATCTGACCGTAGTTCCAACTTGTGCTTTCTTGAACATGGAAATAATTTCCTGTATCTAGTGGCCAATCAGATGCTGTCTGGTGTGAATTGTCTATTGAGTATCCAGGCTTCTTGACCATTTTTCTTTTAGGATAACTGTCCTTTTCTAAGTTCTCATATATACATTCATTTTCCATCCTGTATGTGTGATAGTGCACAGAGGTCAGAGGACAACTTAGGGAAACTGGGTCCTGGGAAGTGAATTCAGGTCATCAGGCTTGTTGGCAAGTGTTTTTATCCACTGAACCACATCTCTAGCCTCAATATACAGTGAGGGAAGGAGCATGTTGGGACTGGAGAGTGTAGGGGAAGAGTGGGGAGGGAGAGAGCCCACGTCTGGCCTGAGTTCCAGTGCTCTGGGCAGGTGGACACGGGAGGACTTCTGGATGCTTCCCACTTGGCCCCGGGTGGGCATTTGGCTGATACCAGGGGCCCCTGGGTGACACCCTCAGCCCCAGAGAGAGGCAGGGGGAGAGAGGTTCCCACAAAGGCGAGAGTCCTTAGTCTGGTCCGTGGCTGGAGCACAGGAAGGCCTTCTAATGGGAGATTAGAAATGGCTCATTAGAAGAAAGCCTATCGCATTGTCCAAGCACAGTGGGCCCTGATGAACAGAGACAGTCTATTGTTTTAGAGCTTTATTGTAGAAAGGCAGGGGGAAAGAGAAAAGGTAGAAAGAGAGAGACTGGCTATGGCCAAGAGGAGAGAAGGGGGAAAAGGAGAGAGAAAGAAGAAAGGCTAGAGTAAGAGGGAGAGTAAGAAAAGTAAAAGCTTAAGAGAGTAAGAGGGAGAGATTGAGGAGAGAAAGTAAGAGGGAGAGAGTAAGAGAGTGAGGTGGGGCCAAGCAGCCTCTCTTAAAGTGGGATTGTTATCTTGTTGTTGCTATGTAACTGGGGAGGAGTCTAGCCTGAAGGTCAGAAGCTTGGGGCATTGTCTACTTGACTGAAAGCCATGAGCTTCTTCTGTGGGGGCTATGGGAGTGGTAACTTTGACAGGAGCCAGGGTTCCAGGAGACATGAGGGAATGCCTTCTGTCCCATGTAGGTGAATTATCACCACTGTATTTCACCGAGGTTCACAACCTCAGCTCGACTGGAGACTAGGCTGTCTGTACATGGCCCATTGCCCCACAGGAGCAGATAGGGAGAAAGGGAGGAAGGAAAGGAGGGAGGGAGGAGGGACTACATAAGCCCTTCAGAAGTTTCTTTGCTAAGCCATCAGGAATGGGGCTTAGAGTCTTCAGAGTTCTCTCTTTTCCCATTAAAGGAGAAAATGTGCAGATTCCTTCTTTAGGAGCATTGTGCTAGAAGAAGCGAAAGAATGTTTACTGGGGACAAATAGTCTCAACAGCAGATTAAGATTCAGCTCTACATGTGACAGAATGTGACAAAATAGCTGGCCAGAAACTGGCCAGGTCTCCTCTGCCTCAGGAGAGTGAGCAGAGTAAACGTGTATCTGTCTTCTGCCGTGGCTTTTGTGGAAAGGGAAGGGCCCAGGGGTCAAGACATCCCCAACCCCAAATCCCAATGCAGGCTTCCTCCTTAACAAAGCAGAGGGGCTCTAGGCTGTTGTGGAAGGTTTGCTGTCCTTCTGTGAACCAAGGGCCCAGGGGAAAGGAAAGCCGACCTTCTGCCCTCAGCATTTGCCTCTTGACTCATTCTAGGCAGCTCTGCCTCATGCACGATATGCTTTATTGGGTTAGCTTCATCCCTGCCCACACCCACCACCTACCTTGAGTACCAGAGAGTGTGAAAGTCCTTTGCTCACAAGGCCCTGAGGTCTAGCAATCTGCAGCCACTCCCTCTTTATTTAAAAAAAATCAGATGATGCCATTTCTATGGACATCAAGTTCCAGGCAGCTCTTCCATCCTGTGACCACTGTGGTCTCAGTCTTGTATTTTCCCTGGAGGGAGGCAGTCAGGTGGTTCTGAGCAGAAAGGCACTGACTGCATTGTTTCCCAGAGTGAACAGCATCAGCATAAACCTCCAGCAAGTGAGATCAGATCTGCTTTGCATGGTGCTGAGGACCCTTGGGATCAGCTCTGTGCTGTCAGCTTTGAGGGAGAGCAACACAGCAATATATAGTCTTTCCTCTGATTTCCTTCCCTTCCTTCCATTTGGGAATCTTTAGGGGATGAAGGAGAAAGGAGAAAAACAGCTTCTTAAAGGGGCAGCCAATGGATAGGCACCTCTATTCATGGGGCTGGGTGGAGTCACACTCACCAGAGACAAGAGGCTACAAATAGCTTGTAGAAAGGCAGGCAGGAGGCACTCCCCTGGGGATACAACTCAGGCAAGGACACAAGACCTTAGAAAGTGCCTTGAATTGGTGGCTTCAGGATAACTCTGTGAACACAGGTTAGGTTTATTCTGTTAATTCTGATTTATGATAGAAATGGCATAGCTTTCTTAAGGGTAAAGAATCCTAGTCACACCCACACAGAGGATGATAGCTAGATGAAAACATTTAACTTTGGGTTTCTGGTGCCTGTCTGGTCCCATGCTCTAAATCTCTGAATCTTTGAGTGTTTGAATATAAACCTGTCTTAGAGATGATGAAGCTGTTCGTGTCTTGGCTCAGCATCTTCTATATGGTATCTTGGTCTGTTTTCTATTGCTACAACAAAATACTTGATGCTGAGTAATTTATAATGAATAGTGGTTTATTTAGCTTATTGTACTGGAGACTGGGATGTCTAAGAGCACAGCTCTTGGCATCCGGTGAGGGCTTTCTTGCTGTAGTACAATCTGGCAGAAGACATCACATGTAAGACAGACAGGGTGCCAGCTTGGATGTCTGTTCCTTTACTTAGCCCACTAATGCTGTCATGGAGGCTCCACCTCCAAGACTTCATTTAATCTTAATCACTTCCGAAAGACTTCATCTCTAGACACCATTAACACAAATTTGGTATTAAGTGAAATCATTTGAACTTTTAGAGCAGTGCTTCTCAACCTGTGGGGTGTGACCTCTTTGGCGGTCCAACGACCTTTTCACAGAGGTCGACTGAGACTGTCCTGCCCACACTTTGGTCTTCCTTCTTCTTGAGTTTCATGTGTTTTGCAAATTATATCTTGGGTATTCTAAGTTTCTGGGCTAATATCCACTTATCATTGAGTGCCTATCATGTGAGTTCTTTTTTTTTTTTTTTTTGGTTTTTCGAGACAGGGTTTCTCTGTATAGCCCTGGCTATCCTGGAACTCATTTTGTAAACCAGGCTGGCCTCGAACTCAGAAATCCACCTGCCTCTGCCTCCTGAGTGCTGGGATTAAAGGTGTGCACCACCACGCCTGGCTTCATGTGAGTTCTTTTGTGATTGGGTTACCTCACTCAGGATCCATCCAAATCCCTCCAAATCCATCCATTTGCCTAGGAATTTCATAAATTAATTGTTTTTAATAGCTGAGTAGTACTCCATTGTATAAATGTACCACATTTTTCTGTATCCATTCCTCTGTTGAGGAACATCTGGGTTCTTTCCAGCTTCTGGCTATTATAAATAAAGCTGCTATGAACATAGTGGAACATGTGTTCTTATTACCAGTTGGAACATCTTCTGGATATATGCCCAGGAGAGGTATTGCTAGATCCTCTGGTAGTACTATGTCCAATTTTTTGAGGAACTGCCAGACTGATTTCCAGAGTGGTTGTACCAGCTTGCAATCCCACCAGCAATGGAGGAGTGTTCCTCTTTCTCCACATCCTTGCCAGCATCTGCTGTCACATGAATTTTTGATCTTAGCCATTCTGACTGGTGTGAGGTAGAATCTCAAGGTTGTTTTGATTTGCATTTCCCTGATGATTAAGGATGTTGAACATTTTTTTCAGGTACTTCTCAGCCATTCAATATTCCTCAGTTGAGAATTTTTTGTTTAGCTCTGTGCCCCATTTTTTAATGGGGTGATTTGATTTCCTTAGAATAGGGAACAAAATACCCATGGAAGGAGTTACAGAGACAAAGTTTGGAGCTGAGATGAAAGGATGGACCATCCAGAGACTGCCCCACCTGGGGATCCATCCCATAATCAGACACCAAACCCAGACACAATTGCATATGCCCCAAGATTTTGCTGACAGGACCCTGACATAGCTGTCTCTTGTGAGGCTATGCCAGTGCCTAGCAAATATAGAAGTGGATGCTCACAGAGTCATCTATGGGATGGAACACAGGACCCCCAGTGGAGAAGCTAGAGAAAGTACCCAAGGAGCTGAAGGGGTCTACAACCCTATAGCTGGAACAACATTATGAACTAACCAGTACTCCCAGAGCACGTGTCTCTAGCTGCATATGTAGCAGAAGATGGCCTAGTCAGCCATCACTGGGAAGAGAGGCCCCTTGGTCTTGCAAACTTTGTATGCCCCAGTACAGGGGAACACCAGGGCCAAGAAGTGGGAGCGGGTGGGTAGGGGACCAGGGTGTGGGGAGGATATAGGGGACTTTGGGGATAGCATTTGAAATGTAAATGAAGAAAATACCTAATAAAAATTGGAAAAAAAAAGACTGTCCTGTCCATCAGATATTTCCATTACGATTCATAACAGTAGCAAAATTACAGTTATAAAGTAGCAGTGAAATGATTGTGTGGTTGGGGGTCACCACAGCATGAGGAGCTATATAAAAACTTGCGGCATTAGGAAGGCTGAGAACCACTGCCTTAGGGGGATACATAGGCAGCATCAGTCCTCCCCAGATCCCACTGCCTCAGACCCTTCATGTTTCCTTCCTGTATTGGTCCATGAGGCTAATCTGCCACTCTTTCACGATTCCTAACAGAGGTGAAAGTCAATGGATAGTTTCTGCTTCTCTGAGATTAATGCAGCAGCTTCCTTCCTTTCGTAGTCTTTGCTTGGAGTTGATGTTTTAATGCATCCTCTATGGCCTGAGGTCAGAACCATTTTATATCCAGTTGTTCGTGTAATACCTAGTTCCCAAAATGCCCTGTTAAACTCCTTCCTTGCCTCCTCTCATCTGTTCATAATCCCCATTCACTAAATGCATGCTGCTGGACGATGTCTGGGCCTATTCCAAAGTACATAGCAGGCACTGACTGAGAGTCAGTCAGAAGGTGCATGAATGGCCTTTCAATGTAGAGACCAGCTGCATGGACTAATGGATCTGAATCTCTAGATGCTCACATTGCCTTCTGAGTGCTAGAATACAGCATTGATGAAGTTAATGTGGCAGCTATCTCAGCCTCTCTCTCTCTCATTGTGTTTTATCTAGTTATATAGCTTTCATCACAAAGTGGGAAATTATGAAAAGAAAGAATAAAACCATGTTTTTTCCCTCCTATGTCAAATCAACATTTTTGCTATTGTTTGTTTGTTTGTTGTCTTTTGATGGAGCTCATGTTAACATCTCATTCCTTGAGAGGAGAGGCCAAGGCTCAAAAATGTTAAGCAACATGCCCAAGTTTATAAAACTAGTCAATAATAAAGCTGTGGTTAAACTCAGCTGCTGACGCTCTGCCCCAGACTGGCTCTGGACCTGTGGTTTCCACTCCTTCTTATATCCCTGCCTGAGATAGGAGTGTTTTCCTTCACAGCTTCAGTAAACTCAACATTTGTGTGAATACTGGTGATTACTTGGCAAGATTTCAACCCAGGGAGTTGGAAGCACCGGTGTACACGTGTGCATACCTGTGTGCACGCATGCACGTGTGCACACACACACACACACACACAGCACACTGGGAAATGGGACAAGAAATCCACCACCATCTCTGCTGCATTCTTTTGCTGCCCTCTGTGCAAGCAGGTGCTTTGGTCAGGCTGAGAAGTAGCTCCACACCTGTAAGAGTTGCTCTGTCCTCCTGCAGGTAGGGGCTGCTGACTAGGTAGTGAGTCTGGAAGAGACCTTTGTGGCAAACTATGGTCCGTTCCATGCCCTCCCTTCAAGAATATCGCTTAGCGTAGCTATAATCCAGAAGTGTAAATTCCAGTTTGCTTACATCTCTGCTATGTTTCTTTTCGAATGTGACTTTCCAGCTCTTTCTCTCTTTTTTTTTTCTCTTTTCATGCCATAAAATATTTGCATATTTGAATGTCAGATTTTCCAAGTGCTGGAAGCAACAGGCTTTGGTATATTCTTGAGTTATTTTGTATAGCAGCATCTGTCTTGTTTCAGCAGCCATCAGAGCTGTGAAGTGACCCAGGAGCAGCCTGGCAGGAAGAAAGAAGGTTGGATCTATGGGTTGCTCCTTACAGCATGGAGCCAGCAGAGGCCTGGGGGGGGCATCAGTTCATGGCAGTTTCAGGACACATTTCCCCCAGCTGATTTTCTAAAAGGAAGATTAGCAAAGGAAACAAATTCTGAGTGTTGACTACAGAATGTATCTTTGGAACTTGCTAGACTAATTACTGAGGCTCCAAAATCACTTTAAAAGCAACACATTTTGTTTTGCAATATACATTCTTGTTGCCAATTTTTTTTTCTAATTTCAATCAGAATCTACCTCACACTGGAAAGTTGATCGGGGTAGAACTAGAGCTTAGTAGAGAACACTCTTATTAAGACATCATCGTTCAAAAGACTTCTTGACTTTTCTGTCTATAGAATAATGTCAGGAACATTCCCCTAGAAACTGTTCTTAGAGTTTTAAATGGCTTCCTTCTGAAGTGATACCCTCTGGTTAAGTTACTATAGTAATAGATGCTTATTCCATGCCAGGCAACAGGTAGCTACATCCTCACAATTCCCTTCAGACCTGGGTGCTTCAATGATCTATATTTATAGAAGAATAACCTGATACTTTTCTAATGCAAGACACTATAAAGGATTGACACTGGGTCTGTGTGGTGATTTTTGGTATCTGTGATGTGTATTATATTGCTATTAGTTATAAAGAGATAATAACAGCAGGCTTTCCTAACCTAATGTTATAGTTAGTGTTAATTTCCAACATGACAAAATCTTGAGAAATCTAGAAGACAAGCCTCTAGGCATGCTTATGGCAGATTATTTTGGGTATTAGGAATTGAAGGACTCATCCACTATGGGTGACACCATTCCCTTGGCTGGGACCCTGGACTATGTAAGTAGAGAAGGAAAGCTCTGCAATAGCACATATTCAGCTCTCTGCTTCCTGATTGTGTATGTGATATAACCAGCTGCTTTAATCTTCCAGTGCTTTGAATTCTTTGCCACGATGGACTGTACCCTTCAACTGTCAGCCAGAATAAACCCTTTCTCTCTGAAGTTACTTTTCCCATGGCATTTTATCAAATCAACAGGAAAGGAAGCTAAGATACCTAATATCTTAATATTTGAATGCTTAGGCTCTGGCCTATGCATGTATTACATTTCCTTTTTTCTTTTCTCTTTCTCTCTTTTTTTAAAAAAAGATTTATTTATTTTATATATGTGAGTACACTGTCACTGTAGCTGTCTTCAGACACACCAGAAGAGGACATCAGATCTCATTACAGATGGTTGTGAGCCACCATGTGGTTGCTGGGAATTGAACTCAGGACCTCTAGAAGAGCAGTCAGTGCTCTTCACCACTGAGCCATCTCTTCAGCCCTGTATCACATTTTCTAAGGAGCTTTCTGGTAATTTCCAGATAATATTTACCAACTAATAGTTGATAAAAGAGATAAAATACAGAATTTGTAGCCTAAATACAGAAATGTGGCTGCTTTGAGAGCATACCAACTAGAAACATTAATTTCACAAAATGTATTCTATTCTGAAGTGTGCCAGGGCAGTTGGTAGGGACCTCATCATTGCAAAGAGTACATCTTTTCCTTTACATTGAGGTGGTGACAATTCTTTTTAAAATTTACCATGTGATACTGAGTAATCTAAGTAGATACAAGTCTTTTGATATTTATAGCTCTTTTGTAGGTATCCTCTAAGATATTTGCCCTTGATCAACAGCTGTCTTAGATTCCAAAGAGGGATCTTAGTTAATTTAGGCATACTGCTTTCTTTTTTTTTTTTTTTTTTTTTGGTTTTTCGAGACAGGGTTTCTCTGTGTAGCCCTGGCTGTCCTGGCACTCACTTTGTAGACCAGGCTGGCCTCGAACTCAGAAATCCGCCTGCCTCTGCCTCCCGAGTGCTGGGATTAAAGGCGTGCGCCACCACGCCCGGCTGGCATACTGCTTTCAAGTCATTCATTCATTCATTCAATCAGTTCATCACTGTTCCCACCGGGTCTAAATGGAGTGTCAGATATTGAGAAGTAAATACAGTCATGATTATTATTAATGATAGCAGGACAGAATGAGGGCAATGGGAGGCACACTATACAGGGGCTTGGCTCCTGGTAGGTTATCACTGTGACACAGTGTGCTGTAGTCTAGATCTTAATTGTTCCCTAAAGGACACATGCTTGGTGCTTTGGGACAATCACAGTTGTAGAGAGAATCTCTTGTGCAATGTACGGAAGCATCATCACCTATCAATTAAAAGCCTATGGCCAATGAGCTGATTCAAGATTAGAAGGTAGGGCATCTGGGGCACACACACACACACACACACACACACACGCACACGCACGCACACACACACACACACACAGAAAGAGGGGGGGGATTCTGGGATAGAGTGAGGACTGGACACTTGCTGGGACAGAGGAAGTCAGTTGCATGAAACTGAAGAACAGATAACCAGCCATGTGATGGGACTTAGAATAGAATAAACGAGATAATTAAATTATGAGCTAGTTGGGGAATGGGCCCAAGTTTATGGCCTAAGCATTTATTCATAATTATAATTAAGTCTCAGAAGTATTATTTCAGGGAACAAAGAAGCCAAGTGTAAAAGCCTATGGTTACACACAGTAAAGACTTTAAGAGGTTGGACTTATGTGGAAGACTTAGCTAGGTTAGCAACATAAGGTAATGGGTGGATTTATTCTCTCTAACACTCAGGTGCAGGGTGAATAGCCTTCCTCTATCTTGTGCTTCCAACATATGTGCCATCATGTGCAACAGAGACAACTGGACTGTGGGTCTGTGTTCTGCCCTGCCACTCGGGCGTGAGACACCTAGCAGAATGCAGAGGGCCCAGATGTAGGTTTGTGCTCCACCCTGCCACTGGGGTGTGAAGTCCTTGACTGTGTCTCCCTGTACCAACATCTTCAGGAAGCTCTGAGAGACTACTGGGGGTTGGGAAAACACAGTCTGAGATGAGGGGCCAAAGTTGGGGTTCCCTGACCCCTGGACACCCCGACGCCTCTGGGGTGCTACACAGAGAAGTCAGGAAGAAAGGATCACGGGTCCATGGGCCCCTCAATAAGGCCAGGACTGTTGGGGGTCTACTGATGGCTAGCCTGGGGCCAGGGGGAAATGGGAACTCCAGCTTTGCTCATTGGTGATTATCCTTAGCTTGGTAGAGAGGCTTTCTACAAAAGACTTAGGCTGAGACTCTGTAGATGAAGGCCTTCTCTGTGCTCCCCATGGTGGTTTCAATGGAAGAGACAGTCTGTGTTTATCTATACTGTTTATTGACTGTTCATCATGGAAAATGGATATGTACCAACTTCTCAGAGATTAAATATCATTTTCAGGGAGGAATGTCTGGAAGGGAAGCTTACTGCAAAACCCTGGACCTCTAGATACCTCATTAGCATGGAGAACTCTGTCACAGGTCATGTTTCCTTATGTGGAAAGTGTGGCATGTGTTCCAGGCCAGGAATCTGGCAGGGAGCAGGGAGGTGCCTGCCATCTCACATAGGTACCTGGGAACCAGGGTCTCAGACCTGCTTCTCCTTACCAAGTTTCCTGGCATGGTCCATTGTCCCACACTGGACATGAACTAGAATCTCCCAGACTGTGAGCTAAGTAAACCTTTCTTCTTTTGAAGTTGATTTAGCACTTATGTTTGTTATAGTAACAGAAAGCTGACACACCATGCCTGGATAGATGTCCAGTAAAAGACACATGGCTCTGAAGTTCAGCCTGAGGCTCTGGAATGCTGTCTGTCCCCTGGGTACCATGTGGTCATTATGGCTTTGAAATCAGGACAGCTGTCACTACGTAATGAGATTGGGCCTACAACCATTCTCTCTTGAGGAAGATAGAAGAAGGCTCAATGTGATCAGTGTCTTACAAGTCTTGGGCTCTTATATCAACATCTTTGCCTTTCTAGTGTACTCAGATTCAACCCTGGTCATCCCAGTACCTCATCCATAAACAGGGATCAATAGCATCTCTCCCAAGGCTTTAAGCATTTCTTTTATTTAAAAATCAGAGAGGGTGACACAGCTAAAGTCCATATGAGAATTCTTTTTTCACGCTCTCCGCGCACAGAAGTAATATTAGTCAAGATTTATAGGGCATTTCTGAGAGCCAGACTTCTTAAGAAGCTGTCTTGTTTCTACACATCTAATCTGTGTGAGATTCTGTGGGCATTCTCTCAGTGGATCCCTGTTTCTGCGGTGCCAAAGCTGAGGTAAGGAGTTCAGTTCTGTGGTCCTCTAGCTGCTGAGAGGAGAAAGGAAGAAAAACCACAGGTCTCAGCCTATGTGGACAGTTACCACACTCTCCATCAAGGAATGTACTTTATGTTCAAAGCATGAACTGTCACACATACTTCATGGTTGCAAGAATTTGAGGTAGCTCCCATTCCTATTGCTTGCCTTCTTCCTTGAGCGGCAGTGTCTCAGAAGCAGGGTATCATTTCCATTCTCAACACTGGGGTTACCTACCCTTCTCACATGGATGCTGAAAGCTTTCTTGACTTGGAAAAATTATAGAAAATGGAGCTTTAAAAGAGTTCACACCTCTATTATATTTTGGTATCTGTTGGAAGGAACACCAGTAGTTAGAGACCTGCTGAGTTCATGCTGACAGCTCTGCAGGTAAAGTCTGTCTTGAAAGATATTTCTTCTGGCTTCAGACTGGGTTTAGAGGTCTAAAGTGAGGACTCTGGAGGTGGCAACATCTGGGCCATGTCCCAGTGACATCTGAGCACTTCTCAGGTCCTTGGTACCTGCAGTTTGGTGTTTTATCTGAACATGTGTGACACTTTCCTCATCTGGCCAGATGATCCAGAGTCTTCCAGTCTACTGCTTAATGATGCTTTTTGCATGAATAAAGTGAAATAGGCCAGAGGAAAGATAGAGCAGAGATCATGGGTCTAAGTGTAGTTCTGCTGTGACCTTGAATGAATTAGGTTCCTAGGAACTCACTAGGTTGAAGAGATGATCAAAACAGAAGATTCATGGGTGAGTCCTTGGCAAAGCTTAGGAGGCTCTATAACTTGGAAACAGCATGATGCTTCAGATACCATTTCTGATCCAGCAGCTGCCTCTGCCCCTGGCTCAGAGTCCTGTGGGTGGAGGGGAGGGAGGGGAGAGAGGAGAGGAATCCTCTATCGGGTGGATATTGTCCCCAGGGGCACAAAAGATGGCAGACCTAGGAAGGGGTGTCTGTCTTGCTTCTGTGTCTAAATTAAATGTGTTTCTGTCAAAGCTGTCAGCAGGATGTCATCTCCTTCACAAGTACAGTGAGGGAGATGGGAACATGCAGAGCCCCAAGGGGGTAGGGTTTGGGGGGCTGGGCCCAGCTTTGTCAAAAAGTGGGTGGTATTTTCATTAATGAAATGGCTCACGGACTTTGTCTGGCTTTCCTCTATGTCTGGATTCTCTCTGCCTTCAACCCTCATCCCAGCTCAGCTTCTAGAAATACTGTCCTTGTCACAGTGCATCATTCCATGTCCAGCTTCTTTCTGTGTCAGGGTAGCATGGTCCTGCCATGGGAGGAGAGAGAGAGTGGAGGAGCTGGAGGTTTTCTTGGCAGGTGGAGGGGTTTGAGATCAGAAGCTGGTTTAGAACACAGTTGCCTGCCTTGTTGCTGAGTGCACACTGATCAGAGTGATTCAGAATTCATCCTAGTGTGTGTGTGTGTGTACTTAGTCCTGGACTTAGCCTTGGGTCCAGAGAACTCGTGGTCCTTGGAAACCAACATAATCTATCACCTTAAAGGAGCCCTTGCAAGGGCCTGGAGATGTATCTAAGTTGGCAGAGTACTTGCCTAGCACGTTCAAAGCCCTGACTTTAATCCTCACTACCAGATAAACCAGGTGTGGTGATGGGTGTCTGTAATTCCACTACCTAGGAGGTGTGGGTAGGAGAGTCAAAAGTTCAAGGTCATTTTGAATACTTATTGTATTGAGACCAACCTAGAACCCATAACACCCTGTCTCAAAAATAGGAGTGTGTGTGTGGGGAGGGAGGGTGGGTGAGGTGGTGGAGGAGAATGAGAGGGAGAAGGAGGGGGAGCCTTAATTATAAAAGAGAATCTTCATAGTGGCATAACAGATGGGTGCCCTCCAGCAGATCACCTTGATCATGAAATCTTATAATAAGATTTCATCTCTTATCTGGGTCCGTTCTGCACACTTTCTCAGTCTTTCAGCCAAACTTCTTACCAAGCAAGAACACATGTACAGGCCTTCCCCTGCCTCCTGCCCCTCCTCAAAATCTAGATCACTCCTCGTGGAAGACTGCCAAGAACCTCCAGGTTGTCCAGGAAACAGCCAAGGCCAGCTTGTGTATTTGGAGAAGTGGCCAGTGTGTGCCTCATTTCCCTGTTACCTGGCTGCATCCCTGAGAGACTTGCTAGCACCTTTGTTTCCTCTGTGGGAGGAAGGCAACCTTCGCCCACCACTCAGCAGCAGGTGCTGTCTTCCAGGTTCCTTCTCAGTTGCCTTCAAGGAAGGCACTCAGTGGGTTAGTAGCAAAAAATGGATCTTCAAATTCCCAGCTAAAGCTCTTCTTTCCAAAGACATGAAGCCCTTTGGTGATTTGGTGATATAACCACAGAAATTTCAAGGGCGGGACTTAAGTAGCTTGCTTGGCTACACCTTGGCTTGGTGTCCACACCTCTGCTCTCCCTACTCTGACCACAAGGCAGCAGGGGCTTTCACTTCTCCATCCATGTTGTGCACCAGGGGCTCTGGCTTCTCTGTCAGCTTCTCAGGTGTCCCATCTGTTGCTGTCCTCAGCTTTCACAGTTTCTTCTTCAGGTGCTGGCAACATATTAGCAGTCTCCATTTTTGAAAAGAGGTTTCAATCCGGCATTTAGAAATCCCAGTCAACAGCAAATGGTCTGAAAAACAAATCAACTAACCTAAAACAGCAAAACAACTCTAATCATATATTTGTAGAGTTACAAAGGCAGCTTCGTCTCACCCATTGTTTAAAGTCTCCATGATGGAACTTACATCACCTGCAGACAGGTCATGAGAAGGTGGCAGCCAGATGACCTGGGCTACCGCCATGCGTGACCATATTTCTCTTGGAGTACCAGAGGGCAAACTTGAGCTTTGACTCAAGACTGCCCATCATTTGTTGGCATAAATGATATATGTTACTCATACATGTATGCATGTGGTATGTATACCACAATATATGTAAGCTTTTACTATGTGCGGGCATCTTTTTTATATGAGACCACTTTTTACAGAAAGCCTCCTAAGGTCCTGTCATGAAGCCCTCCAGGAGCCAAGTGCTCAGACAGAGGCAACTGTGAACTCTCTGCTTTTATACAAACTTGGAGCCTCTTGCTTCCATGTGGGGCTCATAATGGGGCAAATAGGGAGGAGGTGCTCTGAGGCAGAGGGACAGTTATGCTGAGAACCCCAGAAGGAACCAGGAAACCAATGAAGGTGGCATTCGCTTGTACAGTTCTCTGAGTGAGGGACTCTGGCATCTGGAGCTGGGAGTGCTAACAATATTTCCCACCTTTGTTCCCCAGGAAGAACCTCCACCTGACACCCAACATCTGTTCTGCTCAGAAGGGCTCTGCAAGGCAGCACTGAGTCAACATTTGGAAGATCACAGCTTGTAGCCTGCCAGCAGGGATGAGGAGGGAGGAGAGGAAGATGATGGGCTGGAAGAGCGCCCTTGACTCCTCTGCACTTTCATCCCCCTCCCTCTGGTTTTCCATACCCGCTCTCTCTCTCTCTTTCTTCCCCCAGGTATTGGGAAGAGACAAGGAAAAGACGGTTCCTATCTTCATGGAGTTTTGTTTCTGGTGGGAAAGACAGATACTAAACTACCAAGTAGGTATAAAGGAACCTGGTGGGGGTGAGAGTCGGGGTGTGCATGCTTGCCTTTAAGGTGGCTTCCCTAAGGGCTTCCTGGGAGAAGTGTAGTTTTTGAGAATATATTTTAGTAGAGACTGGAATGAAGTGAGGGGAGAAACCAGGTGGAGCTGGGGGAAAGAGGATTACAAAGGAAATGAGCACGAGTCAGTGTAGAAGCCCTTGGATGAGACAGTGCTCTGCATGTTGAAGGGAGGGCAAGGAGGCTGTGTGACTTAAGAAGTACCAAGGAAGGCAGATAAGGAAGCCATCAGACCCCAGGGGACCCTTAGGGACTAACAAAGCCTTTCCTCTCTGTTCAGAGGAGGCTTGTGGAAGTCTTAGAGGATTATAGAGTACCAGCTGATTTCAGCTGGGGTATATTTAAAAAGCTTGTAGCTGTAACATTTTCTACTTCTTCCTTCCAGAGGCCATTACTGCACAGTGAATGCTAGGGTCTGGATAAGTATCCTGTGAAGGCCCATATGTTAATGATCTTGTCTTAGCCCACAGCCCTGCTAGAAGGTGAGAAATCTTTAAGAGAGTTAAGAGACCTAGTGCAACATTTCCTGTCACTAGAGGCAGCCTTCAGAGGTGATGTTGTGACAAAAATTATTTCTTTTTTTGTATTCTGGCTAGGGGTGAATGACTGCCTGTCCACATTTCTCAGCATGATGTGTTGTCTCACCATAGGCCCCAGCTAACCATAGGCTGAACGCCAGTTTGTCTGTGTAAGTTGACATCAGGTGTTTGTTAGATAATGGGTGGGCTGGCTGGCTGTGAACACTGTCAGCATAATGCTTATGAATGTCTGTAGAGTGATTTGCAAGGGAAGTCACTGTGTCCCAGGGACATCTATGTTAGACCTATATAACCTTTGCTATCCACCGGAAGGTAGAGCAGGTTACCTGTCAGTCTTCTCCTTTCTCTCACCTCTGTGGTTTCCGTTCATCGGACTCTTATTTCATGAACTCAGGCTCTAGCTCAGTAGGTAAAGGGCTCTGCATAAAATTGGTTGTGGTGACATATACCTGTAATACCAGTTCTCATGGGATGGAAGCTAGGAGTGCAGAGGTTCAAGGTTATCTTTAGCTCATATATCTCATATATTAGATCCAAGGCCAGCCTGGGCTCCATGAGACCCTGTCTGAAACAAAACAAAATAAAGCAAAAAATTATAACAACAACAATAACACCACCACTACCAACCTATCATTCAAAAAGCAGGATGTTTTCTCATTGGTTTCTATCAAGACCCTGACCAATAAAGACTCCTAAGGAATAGAAGTTGATTTCCATGGTTGGGTATCATGTTGATGATCCCCAAATTGAATTATTTTTCTCCTCCCTTTCTCCTACCTCTCCCTCTTTCTGTTTCCTCCTCCTCTTCCTCCTTCTCCCCTCCTTCTCTGGTGCTGGAGATCTAACCCTCTTGTATATGCTGCACAAGCACCCTACCATTGAACTCTAGTCTCGGTCCTTCTTTCCTCAATTAGACTTTTATTTATTATTATTACATGTGTAGGCACACAAGTACTAAGGCATCATGGATGGAGGTCAGAGGGCAACGTTTGGGAGTCAGTTCTCTTCTTCCGACATGGGTTATGGGGATGGAGCTGAGATCTTCAGTATTTTGCAGCAGTCACTTTTGCCTGCTGAGCCATCTTGTTGCTACTTCTTTTCTCCTTTTAAAGAGCAAGATTGTTGTGAGTTTAACTACATGGGTCTTTGAGAAGAGAATTGAACTCACATTTTCTGTACTGGCTTATCTAGGATATTTGGGTAAGGTCTCCCTCCAGAGTAAAGGACAAATTTGTTGTGATCCAATATAATATTAACCAATGCCAGACAAGTTAACCAACTACTATAAAGGATGCATGTTTCCTGTGTTTCCCATCCAGTGCACAATTGCCTTTTCTCATTGTCTTGTGGGGACTAGGCTTCAGGAAATGTTGGTCTTGGGCCATTGCTCTTGTTTCTGACCTGGGAGTCATGAGTGTTTCCCTCATCCTTAAAGCTAAAGCTACGGGTTGTCACCATGCTAGCTCATAACTGGAGTAAAATCTCAGACCTTTCATTGATTCTTAACTGGAGATTCCCTTGTTTATGGCAGGTTCTTTAAATGCCCTGCTACCATCTTTAAAAAAATTTTTTTTTCATACAATATATCTGATCATGGTTGTTCATTCTTCAACTCCTCCCAGATCCTCCCCACCCAGCCAATCCCATGCCCTTTCTTTCTCTCTCTCTTTAGAAAACAAACAAGCAGGAAAAAATAAAATAAAACCAAACAAACCAGAATTTAAACAAAACAAAATAGAGAAAAGAAACACATTATAACACAAACACACACATTAAAAAAATACAAAGTCAGAAGCCAATAGAAGCAAAAGATCAATAAAGACTGGAGGCCTGCTATTGTCAGGGTCAACCAGGTGAGCTTACCAAGCCCCAACCCCCTGCCTGCTGGGTACCTGGCATGCCCAGTAGGTGTGAGGTCTTCCCTCTCCCCTCCGTGCTCCATCTTCTGGTCCACACCTCTAACCACAATCCCAGATGCCTGAAGACATCAGCGACTACGAGCACACTTACCCAATTCCCTGCCTGGTCAGCCCTCTTGGCAAACCCAGAACCATCAACTTCTGCCCTGGCCCCTCTGCACTCCATTTCTAGGACTACAACTCTGACTGAATGCCTGGAGGCCTGCTGCTGCCCAGGACAAACAGAGAACTGCAGCTATCAGGGACCATGAAGTCTACCTGTATACCTAGAGGCCTGCCCCCACCCAGGACAATCCATAGCCTGAAGTCATGAGGGCCTACTGGCTCTGCCCTACAATCCCAGAGGCCTGCTGACACAAGGGACAGCCAACTCTCCCTGCAATCCCAGAGGCTTGCTGACACAAGGGACTACCAGTTCTACCTGCAACACTAGTAGTCTGCTCTCATCAGGGACTATCAGGCCTGCTAACACTAGGGACAAACAGATGGCTAAAGGCCAGCATTAAGAACACAATCAACAAAAGCCAGACCAATATGGCACCACCAGAACCCAGCTATCCTACTACAACAAGACCTGAATATCCTAACACACCAGAATCGAAAGAAAATGATCTTAAATCTATTCTTATGGAGATGATAGAGGGCATTAAAGAGGAAATGAATAAATCTCTTAAAGAGATACAGGAACATATAATCAAATAGGTAGAGGTCCTTAAAGAGGAAATGAATAAGTATAAAGAAATACAAGAAAATACAATCAAACAGGTGAAGGAAGTGAACAAAATGGTTTAAGACCTGAAAATGAAAATAGAAGCAATAAAGAAAAACTTAAGGCAATCCTGGAGATGGAAAACCTAGGAAAGAGAACAGGAAATGCAGACACAAGCATTGCCAACAGAATACAAGAGATGGAAGATAGAATCTCAGGTATAGAAGATATAATACAAGAAATTCATACATCTGTCAAAGAATATGCTAAAGCTAAAGATTTCTAACACAAAACATCCAGGACACTATGAAAAGACCTCTCCAAAGAATAATAGGAATAAAAAAAAGGAGAAGACTCTCAATTTGAAGGCCCAGAAAATATCTTCAACAAAATCAGAAGAAAATTTCCCTAACCTAAAAAAAGGAGATTCCTATCAATGTACAAAAAGCTTACAGAACACCAAATAGAGTGGACTAGAAAAGAAAATTCTCCTACTACATAACAATCAAAACACTAAATGTACAGAACAAAGAATATTAAATGCAGCAAGGGATAAATGCTCAGTAACATAATAAGGTAGACCTATTAGAATTACACCAGCATTTCTCAATGGAGACTTTAAAAGTCAGAAGGGCCTGAGTAGATATCTCATAGTCTCTAAGAGATCACGGATACCAGCCAAGACTACTATACCCAGCAAAACTTTCAATCTCCATAGATGAGAAAACAAAATATTCCATGACAAAACCAAATTCAAATAATTCCACATCAGAGAAACTTAAAGACACACACACACACACACACACACACACAGAGAGAGAGAGAGAGAGAGAGAGAGAGAGAGAGAGAGAGAGAGAGAGAGAGAAAACCACACCAACATCAAAATAGCAGGAACTAAGAATCATTGGTCATTAATATCTCTCATCATCAATGGACTCAACTTCCCAATAAAAAGACACCAACTAATAGAGTGGATACATAAGTAGGATCCATGATTCTGCTGCATACAAGAGACACACCTTGTAACAGAGATAAACATTACCTCAGAGTAAAGGGCTAGAAAAAAGTTTTCCAAGCAAATAGAACAAAGAAACAAGCTGAAGTAGCCATTCTAATATGTAATAAAATAGACTTTCAATGAAAAGTGATCAAAAGAGATGCAGAAGGATACTTCATACTTATCAAAGGAAAAATCCACCAAGATGATGCCTCAATTCTGAACATCCATAACCCAAAAGCAAGGGCACCCACATTTGTAAATGAAACATTACTAAAGCTTAAATCACACAACAAACCCCACACATTAATAGTAGGAGATTTCAACACCCCACGCTCACCAACAGATCAAGACAGAAACTAATCAGAGAAATCATGAAATTAACAGAAATTATCATTCAAATGGACCTAACAGATAACTCTAGAACATTTCACCAAAACACAAAAGATTATACCTTCTTCTCAGCACCTCATGAATCCTTCTCCAAAATTGACCACTTGCTCAGTCACAAAGCAAGCCTCAACAGATAGAAGAACACTGAAATAATCCCTTGTGTCCTATCAGACAGCCATGGATTAAAATTAGACTTCAGCAACAGAAATACAGAAAGCCTACACACTCAGGGAAACTGAGCAACTCTCTACTGGGTCAGTAAAAAAATAAAGAAATTGCTCTTCCGGTCAGAAAAGCACCGGGGCAGCTGGGGCGCAGGGTCAGCTGACACTCGCCAGCTACCCACAACACCCGCCACAGGATCTTAAGACTTCTGGTGAGTGGAGCACAGCTTCTGCTCCAATCCAATTGCGTGCGGGACCTGAGACTGCATTAGTTAGGGAACCAGAAACCGGCCTGAGTAGGGCCACAGGCCTCATCCTGCCAGATCAGCGCCAGGGTAGCTGGAGCGCAGGGTTGCCTGACACCCGCCAGCTACCCACGACCCCCGCCGCAGGATTTTGGGACTGCTGGTGAGTGGAACACAGCTTCTGCTCCAGTCCAATCACGCGGGACCTGAGACTGCTCTGGTTGGGGAGAGAGAAATCCGGCCTACATAGGGCCACAAGCCTCTTCCGGTCAGAAAAGCACCGGGGCAGCTGGGGCGCAGGATCGGCTGACACTCGCCAGCTACCCACAACACCCGCCACAGGATCTTAAGACTTCTGGTGAGTGGAGCACAGCTTCTGCTCCAATCCAATTGCACGCGGGACCAGAGACTGCATTAGTTAGGGAAGCAGAAAACAGGCCTGAGTAGGACCACAGGCCTCTTCGGGCTGGACCGGCACCTGGGTACCATCAGCTACCCACGACCCCCGCCGCAGGAGTTTGAGACTGCTGGTGAGTGGAACACAGCTTCTGCTCCAATCTTTAAACAGTGACAACGATAACAACTAACCCCAGAGATTACCAGATGGCAAAAGGTAAACGTAATAATCTTACTAACAGAAACCAAGACCACTCACCATCATCAGAACCCAGCACCCCCACTTCGCCCAGTCCAGGGCACCCCAACACACCGGAAAAGCTAGACACGGATCTAAAAGCATATCTCCTGATGATGGTAGAGGACTTCAAGAAGGACTTTAATAACACACTTAAAGAAATACAGGAGAACACTGCTAAACGGGTAGAAGACATTAAAGAGGAAGCACAAAAATCCCTTAAAGAATCGCAGGAGAACACTGCTAAAGAGTTACAAATCCTTAAAGAAAAACAGGATAACATAATCAAACAGGTAGAAGTCCTTACAGAAAAACAGGAAAACACATCCAAACAGATGATGGAAATGAACAAAACCATACTAGACCTAAAAAGGGAAGTAGACACAATAAAGAAAACCCAAAATGAGGCAACACTGGAGATAGAAACCCTAGGAAAGAAATCTGGAACCATAGATACGAGCATCAGCAACAGAATACAAGAGATGGAAGAGAGAATCTCAGGTGCAGAAGATTCCATAGAGAACATCGGCACAACAATCAAGGAAAATGTAAAATGCAAAAAAGATCCTAACTCAAAACATCCAAGAAATACAGGACACAATGAGAAGACCAAACCTACGGATAATAGGAGTGGATGAGAATGAAGATTTTCAACTCAAAGGACCAGCAAACATCTTCAACAAAATTATAGAAGAAAACTTCCCAAATCTAAAGAAAGAGATGCCCATGAACATACAAGAAGCCTACAGAACTCCAAATAGACTGGACCAGAAAAGAAATACCTCCCGACACATAATAATCAGAACAACAAATGCTCTAAATAAAGATAGAATACTAAAAGCAGTAAGAGAAAAAGGCCAAGTAACATATAAAGGCAAGCCTATCAGAATTACACCAGATTTTTCACCAGAGACTATGAAAGCCAGAAGATCCTGGACGGATGTTATACAGACACTAAAAGAACACAAATTCCAGCCCAGGCTACTATATCCAGCCAAACTCTCAATTAACATAGATGGAGAAACCAAAGTATTCCACGACAAAACCAAATTCACACATTATCTCTCCACGAATCCAGCCCTTCAAAGGATAATAACAGAAAAAAACCAATACAAGGACAGGAACCACGCCCTAGAAACAACAAGAAGGTAATCCCTCAACAAACCTAAAAGAAGACAGCCACAAGAACAAAATGCCAACTTTAACAACAAAAATAACAGGAAACAACAATTACTTTTCCTTAATATCTCTTAATATCAATGGACTCAACTCCCCGATAAAAAGACATAGACTAACAAACTGGCTACACAAACAAGACCCAACATTTTGCTGCTTACAGGAAACTCATCTCAGAGAAAAGGATAGACACTACCTCAGAATGAAAGGCTGGAAAACAATTTTCCAAGCAAATGGCATGAAGAAACAAGCTGGAGTAGCCATTCTAATATCTGATAAGATTGACTTCCAACCCAAAGTCATTAAAAAAGACAGGGAGGGACACTTCATACTCATCAAAGGTAAAATCCTCCAAGAGGAACTATCAATCCTGAATATCTATGCTCCAAATACAAAGGCAGCCACATTCATTAAAGAAACTTTAGTAAATCTCAAAGCACACATTGCACCTCATACAATAATAGTGGGAGACTTCAACACACCACTTTCACCAATGGACAGATCATGGAAACAGAAACTAAACAGGGACACAGAGAAACTAAGAGAAATTATGAATCAAATGGATCTGGCAGATATCTACAGAACATTCTATCCTAAAACAAAAGGATATACCTTCTTCTCAGCACCTCATGGTACCTTCTCCAAAATTGACCACATAATTGGTCACAAAACAGGCCTCAACAGATAAAAAAATATTGAAATTGTCCCATGCATCCTATCAGATCACCATGGACTAAGGCTGATCTTCAATAACAAAATAAATAATAGAAAGCCAACCTTCACGTGGAAACTGAACAACACTCTTCTCAATGATACCTTGGTCAAGGAAGGAATAAAGAAAGAAATTAAGGACTTTTTAGAGTTCAATGAAAATGAAGCCACAACATACCCAAACTTATGGGACACAATGAAAGCATTTCTAAGAGGAAAACTCATAGCTCTGAGTGCCTCCAAAAGGAAACTAGAGAGAGCACACATTAGCAGCTTGACAACACACCTAAAAGCACTAGAACAAAAGGAAGCAAATTCACCCAAGAGGAGTAGACGGCAGGAAATAATCAAACTCAGGGGTGAAATCAACCAAGTGGAAACAAGAAAAACTATTCAAAGAATCAACCAATCAAGGAGCTGGTTCTTTGAGAAAATCAACAAGATAGATAAACCCTTAGCCAGACTCACTAGAGGGCACAGGGAAAGCATCCTAATTAACAAAATCAGAAATGAAAAAGGGGACATAACAACAGATCCTGAAGACATCCAAAACACCATCAGATCCTTCTACCAAAGGCTATACTCAACAAAACTGGAGAACCTGGATGAAATGGAGAAGTTCCTAGACAGATACCAGGTACCAAAGTTGAATCAAGATCAGGTCAATGATCTAAACAGCCCTATATCCCCCAAAGAAATAGAAGCAGTCATTAATAGTCTCCCAACTAAAAAAAGCCCAGGACCAGATGGGTTTAGTGCAGAGTTCTATCAGACCTTCAAAGAAGATCTAATCCCAGTTCTTCACAAACTATTCCACAAAATAGAAACAGAAGGTACTCTACCCAACTCATTCTATGAAGCCACAATTACTCTGATACCTAAACCACAAAAAGACCCAACAAAGATAGAAAACTTCAGACCAATATCCCTTATGAATATTGATGCAAAAATCCTCAATAAAGTTCTTGCTAACCGAATCCAAGAACACATCAAAACAATCATCCATCCTGACCAAGTAGGTTTCATCCCAGGGATGCAGGGATGGTTCAATATACGGAAATCCATCAACGTAATCCAGTATATAAACAAACTCAAAGACAAAAACCACATGGTCATCTCGTTAGATGCGGAAAAAGCATTTGACAAGATCCAACACCCATTCATGATAAAAGTCTTGGAAAGATCAGGAATTCAAGGCCCATACCTAAACATGATAAAAGCAATCTACAGCAAACCAGTAGCCAACATCAAAGTAAATGGTGAGAAGCTTGAAGCAATCCCTCTAAAATCAGGGACTAGACAAGGCTGTCCACTTTCTCCATACCTATTCAACATTGTACTTGAAGTCCTAGCCAGAGCAATTCGACAACAAAAGGAGATCAAAGGGATACAAATTGGAAAAGATGAAGTCAAAATATCACTTTTTGCAGATGATATGATAGTATATATAAGTGACCCTAAAAATTCCACCAGAGAACTCCTAAGCCTGATAAACAGCTTCGGTGAAGTAGCTGGATATAAAATTAACTCAAACAAATCAATGGCCTTTCTCTACACAAAGAATAAACAGGCTGAGAAAGAAATTAGGGAAACAACACCCTTCTCAATAGTCACAAATAATATAAAATATCTTGGCGTGACTCTAACTAAGGAAGTGAAAGATCTGTATAATAAAAACTTCAAGTCTCTGAAGAAAGAAATTATAGAAGATCTCAGAAGATGGAAAGATCTCCCATGCTCATGGATTGGCAGGATCAACATTGTAAAAATGGCTATCTTGCCAAAAGCAATCTACAGATTCAATGCAATCCCCATCAAAATTCCAACTCAATTCTTCAACGAATTAGAAAGTGCAATCTGCAAATTCATCTGGAATAACAAAAAACCTAGGATAGCAAAAACTCTTCTCAAGGATAAAAGAACCTCTGGTGGAATCACCATGCCGGACCTAAAGCTTTACTACAGAGCAATTGTGATAAAAACTGCATGGTACTGGTATAGTGACAGACAAATAGACCAATGGAATAGAATTGAAGACCCAGAAATGAACCCACACACCTACGGTCACTTGATCTTCGACAAGGGAGCTAAAAACATCCAGTGGAAGAAAGACAGCATTTTCAACAAATGGTGCTGGCACAACTGGTTGTTAACATGTAGAAGAATGCGAATCGATCCATTCCTATCTCCTTGTACTAAGGTCAAGTCTAAGTGGATCAAGGAACTTCACATAAAACCAGAGACACTGAAACTTATAGAGGAGAAAGTGGGGAAAAGCCTTGAAGATATGGGCACAGGGGAAAAATTCCTGAATAGAACAGTAATGGCTTGTGCTGTAAGATCGAGAATTGACAAGTGGGACCTCATGAAACTACAAAGCTTCTGCAAGGCTAAAGACACCATCAATAAGACAAAAAAACACCAACAGATTGGGAAAGGATCTTCACCTATCCTAAATCAGATAAGGGACTAATATCCAATATATATAAAGAACTCAAGAAGGTGGACTCCAGAAAGTCAAATAACCCCATTAAAAATGGGGCTCAGAACTGAACAAAGAATTCTCACCTGAGGAATACCGAATGGCAGAGAAACACCTGAAAAAATGTTCAACATCCTTAATCATCAGGGAAATGCAAATCAAAACAACCCTGAGATTCCACCTCACACCAGTCAGAATGGCTATGATCAAAAATTCAGGTGACAGCAGATGCTGGCGAGGATGTGGAGAAAGAGGAACACTCCTCCATTGTTGGTGGGATTGCAAGCTTGTACAACCACTCTGGAAATCAGTCTGGCGGTTCCTCAGAAAATTGGACATAGTACTACCAGAGGATCCAGCAATACCTCTCCTGGGCATATATCCAGAAGATGTCCCAACCGGTAAAAAGGACACATGCTCCACTATGTTCATAGCAGCCCTATTTATAATAGCCAGAAGCTGGAAAGAACCCAGATGTCCCTCAACAGAGGAATGGATACAGAAATTATGGTACATTTACACAATGGAGTACTACTCAGCTATTAAAAAGAATGAATTTATGAAATTCCTAGCCAAATGGATGGACCTGGAGGGCATCATCTTGAGTGAAATAACACAATCACAAAAGAACTCACACAATATGTATTCACTGATAAGTGGATATTAGCCCAAAACTTAGGATACCCAAGATATGAGATACAATTTGCTAAACGCATGAAACTCAAGAAGAATGAAGACCAAAGTGTGGACACTGTGCCCCTTCTTAGAATTGGGAACAAAATACCCAGGGAAGGAGTTACAGAGACAAAGTTCGTAGCTGTGATGAAAGGATGGACCATTTAGAGACTGCCGTATCCAGGGATCCATCCCATAATCAGCTTCTAAACGCTGGCACCATTGCATACACTAGCAAGATTTTGCTGAAAGGACCCAAATATAGCTGTCTCTTGTGAGACGATGCCGGGGCCTATCAAACACAGGAGTGGATGTTCACAGTCAGCTATTGGATGTATCACAGGGCTCCCAATGGAGAAGCTAGAGAAAGTACCCAAGGAGCTAAAGGGATCTGCATCCCTATTGTTGGAACAACATGATGTACTAACCAGAACCCCGGAGCTCTTGTCTCTAGCTGCATATGTATCGAAAGATGGCCTAGTCGGCCATCAATGGAAAGAGAGGCCCATTGGACTTGCAAACTTTATATGCCCCAATATAGGGGAATGCCAGGGCCAAAAGAATGGGAATGGGTGGGTAGGGAAGTGGGGGGCGCTATGGGGGACTTTTGGGATAGCATTGGAAATGTAATTGAGGAAAATATGTAATAAAAATATTAAAAATCAAAAAAAAGGAAAAAAAATGAAATAAAGAAATTGAAGACTTTCTAGAATTTAGTGAAAATAAAGGCATAGCAAACTCAAATGTATGAGACACAATGAAAGCAGCGCTAATGGGAAAGTTCATAGCACTAAGTACCTTCATAAAGAATAGAGAATACTTCTAGTAACTATCTAAAGGTACACCTCAAAGCTCCAGGAAAAACATGAAGGAAACACAGCCAAGAGGAGTAGATGGAAAGAAATAATCAAACTCATGGCTGAAATCAATCAATTAGAAACAAAGAGAACAGTACCAAGAATCAATGAAACCAAGAGTTGATTCTTTGAGAAAAATCAACAAAATAGACAAATCCTTAGCCAAACTAACCAAAAGACAGATATACAGTACACAAATTAACAAAATCAGAAATGTATATTAATATATGTAAATATATAAAGGTCTCCTTTATACAAACGGTAAATGGCCTGAGAAAAAGTTAGGGAGACAACACCCTTCACAATAGCCACATATAGTATAAAATATATTTGTGTAACTTAACCAAGTAAGTGAAAGACCTATAATGACAAGAACTTCAATACTCTGAAGAAAGAAATTGAAGAAGATAGCAAAAGATGGAAAAGATCTCCCATGCTCATGCATTGGTGGATTTAACATAGTAAAATGGCCAACTTCCCAAAAGCAATGTACAGATTCAATGTAATTCCTATCAAAATTCCATCACAGTTCTTCACAGATCTTGAAAGAACAATTCTCAACTCCATATGGAAAAACAAACAAAAAAAAAAAAACCTAGGATAGCTAAAAGTATCCTGTACAATAAAAGAATTTCTGATGGTATTGCCATCCCTGACCTCAAGCAGTACTACAGAGCAATAGTGATAAAATCTGCATGGTATTGGTACAGAAACAGTCAGGTTGGTCAATGGAATCGAACCAAAGACCCATAAATAAACCCACATACTCTTGGGCACTTGATTTTTGACTAAGAAACCAAAACCATACAATGGAAAAATGAAAATATCTTCAGCATATGGTGCTGGTCTAACTGGATGTCTGCATGTAGAAGAATGCAAATAGATACATATTTACCACCCTGCACAAAACTCAAGTCCAATTGGATCAAAGACCTCAAAATAAAACTAAATATACTAAATTTAAAGGAACAAAAAATAGGGAATAGCCTTGAACTCATTGATACAGGAGACAACTTCCTGAACAGAACACCCATTGCTCAGGTACTAAGAGCAACAATTAACAAATTGGACCTCATGAAACTTAAAAACTTCTGTAAGGCACATTAACTGGACAATACGGCAGCCTACAGAATGGGAAAAGATGTTCACCACCCCTACATCTGACAGAGGGCTACTATCCAAAATACATTAAAAAAATTAGATTAACAACCAATATAACTCAGTTAAAAATGGGGTACACAGCTAACCAGAGAATTCTCAACAGAGGAATCTCAAGTGGCCAAGAAACACTTAAAAGAAATGTACAGGCTGGACAGTGGTGGCGCACACCTTTAATCCCAGCACTCGGGAGGCAGAGGCAGGCGGATTTCTGAGTTCCAGGACAGCCTGGTCTACAGAGTGAGTTCCAGGACAGCCAGGGCTACACAGAGAAACCCGGTCTCGAAAAAACAAAACAAACAAACAAAAAACCCATAAAACCCCCCAAAAATAAACAAACAAAAAGAAATGTACAACATCCTAGTCATCAGAGAAATGCAAATCAAAACAACTCTGAGATTCCACCGTATACCCATCAGAATAGCTAAGATCAAAACCTCAAGGGACAGCAGATGCTGGTGAGGGTGTGGAGCAAAGGGAACACTCCTCCATTGCTAGTTGGAGTGTGAACCACTCTGAAAATCAATTTGGCAATTTCTCAGAAAATTGGGAACAGTTCTACATCAAGACCCCGCTATACGACTTCTGGACATATACACAAAAGATATTCCACCATCCCTCAAGGATACTTGCTCAACTATGTTCATAGCAGCTTTATTCATAATAGCCAGAAACTAAGAACAACCTAGATGTTCCTCAACTGAAGAATGGATAAAGAAAATGTGGTTCATTTACATAATGGAATACTACTGGGCTATTAAAACAATGACTTCATGAATTTTGGAGGCAAAGAGATGGAACTAGAAAAGATCATCCTGAGTGAGGTAACCCAGACCCCAAAGAACATGTATGGTATGTATTCACTGGTAAGTAGATATTAGCCACAAAGTACAGAATACCCAGAATATAACCCACAGACCCAAAGAAACCAAATAAAAAGAAGGGCCCAAGGGTGGATGCTTGAATCTTTCTCAGACAGGGAAATAAAACAGATATTGAAGGTGAATGGAAGGGGTGACTGATTGGGAGAGGAGATAGGGAGGGGAACGGGGCAGGTGTGTGGACATCAGGTGTAGAAAGAGCAGGGAAAAGAGAAAGGAAATCAGAAGTGGGCATGGGGGAGCATCTCTAGGGCATGTCAGAGACCTGGACGGGGGGAGGGGGGCGACCCTTGGGGGGTGGCTCTATCAGAGACTCCTAGCAGTGGGGATATGGAGCCTGAAGTGGCCACTTCCTATAGCCAGACAGGATTCCTATTGGAGGCATAAGGACAGAATCCCACCCACAAAACCTCTGACAAGAAACGTGTCCTGCCTACAAGATATACAGGGACAGAAATGGAGCTGAGAAGGAGGGAATGCCCAACCAATCACTGGCTCAACTTGAGACCCATCCCACAGGTAAGAACCAATCCCTGACACTATTAACAACTCTCTCTCTCTCTCTCTCTCTCTCTCTCTCTCTCTCTCTCTCTCTCTCTCTCTCTCTCTCTGGTTTTTTCGAGACAGGGTTTCTCTGTATAGCCCTGGCTGTCCTGGAACTCACTTTGTAGACCAGGCTGGCCTCGAACTCAGAAATCTGCCTGCCTCTGCCTCCTGAGTGCTGGGATTATGCTTGCAGACAGGATCCTAGCATAACTGTCCCCTGAGAGGCTCCACCCAGCAGCCGATGGAAACAGATGCAGAGACCCACAGACCAATATTAGATGGAGCTTGGGGAGTTGTTTGGAAGAGTTGGAGGAAAGGAATGAGGGACCCAAAGAGGATAGGAATTCCACAGGAAGACCAACATAGTCAACTAACCTGGGCCTCAGGGGCTTCCAGAGAGACTGCACCACCAACCAAAGAGCTAGTGTGGTCTGGACCTAGTCCACCCCCTAGATTCCCGACACACATACACACATATGTAGCAAATGTGCAGCTTGGTCTTTATGCTAATCTCCCAACAAGTGGATCAGAGGCTGTCCCTGAATTGGTTACATGTCTTTAGATCTTTTCGCCTAACTGGGCTGCTTTGTCTGGTCTCAGTGGGAGAGGATGCACCTAGTCCTGCAGATACCTGATGTACCAGGGTGAAGTGATACCCCAGGGTGTGGGGGAAGTTCTCCCTTCTCAGAGGAGAAGGGGAGGAGGGAATGGGGGAGAATGTGGCAGGGAGCCCTGGAAAGAGAGGTGGGCAGATATTAGGATATAAAGTGAATAAATTAATTAATGGGATAAAAAGACCAATATGACAAAAAATACTCAAACACAGCAATATGAGACAAATAGCCTACAAAATTACTGAGTTTGTATTGTGTTCACTATCTACTGCTAGGCACGGGTCTACCCTTAAGTGTGACTAATTCGCCCAGTGAGATTCCACTGGCAAAACCTAATTCTCTCTTTACACCTGCTACCGTATGTAATGCTGTGTGTTCAAAACTAACCCCACCCTCATTCACACAGCTCCCTACTCAGCATTCCTTCTTGCATCAACAAAACTGTCACATTAAAGGAAACTGTACCCGTTCTCTGTCTCATTGCTTACCATATCCAATTCTTTAGCAAATTCATGGGTCACTTTCAAAATGTCAGTCACATCCTGTGCTTACCCAGGCCACGCCAAACCTGCAATATGTCCAAGCACACAAACTATTATTGTACCGTCTGTCCACCTAACTGACCTGACTCTAAACTGCCCTCCCTCCTCAGTTCTTTAGACCACACACCTTGAGTTCTTTCATGAGTGTTTCACCTTTTTAAAGAATTTCATTTTTGGGCTGATGAAATGGCCCAATGTATAAAGGAGTTTGTCACCTGCTGATGTAACTATGATGACCTAGGTTAGACTCCTGGATCCCACCTGATGCAAGCAGGGAGTTGACTTGGGCTGGCTGCCTTTTGACCACACAGATGTGCATGCGCACAAGCACACACATACACACATACATAAATACACATGTGCACAATATACATATACACATAACGTAAAAGTAAACACATGTAAAAATGAACAAAAGTGACGATGTGTAGATCAAATCAAAGCATATATTATGAGAAAATTTACTTCTAATCTACAGTGTGATTTATTTATCTTTCTAGACACTACTGCCTTTGCACCTGCAAGTTGCATCATAACATAATATCACAATAGGACAGCTGCAGATTTAGTAAAAAAATTTTAAAAATTTAGACATTTTGCTCAAATGTGTACGTGTACCACAGGCATGCCTGCTGCCCACAGAGGCCAGAAGAGGGCACCAATTTCTATGGAACTGGAGTTATATACATTTGTGAGCTGCCATTTGTGGGTGCTGGGAATAGATCCAGACTTCTCTGCAAGAACGGTACTCTCAACTGCTGAGCCATCTCTCTCTCCCTTTGGCAATATTTTTATTGAGCAGAAGCTTTAAATCCCATAGACACCTAGAAATTATTTCAGTAAGCAGAGCCATGCCTACTTGTCAATGGTGAATTAACAGTCAACCCTAGATGCCACCTGGAGATTCAACTAACTATAGATAGAACATACGAGAAAGTTACCATGTACTGAGCGTGCACTTTTTCCCCTTATTATTCCCTAAGCAACCTGGTGTGACAACTGCTGTTATAGCACGTGGTGTGTGTGTGTGTGTGCAGGCAATTGTGTTAAAGGCCATTTGAAATCTAGAAGAGAATTGTGTAAGTTACCTGCAAATATCATACCTTTTATATAAGAGGCTTTTTATATATGAGATTTTGGCACGCACAGGATTCTCGCAGCCAGTTCCCCATGGATACTGACGACGGCTGTTTATGGCTTCTCATTGTGCCTTTTGCCCCTTTTTATTTTGAGAATTCCCTTTGAATAATTTCCACCGTGTATCATCTGATCTGAGACAAAAGCAAGAGTTCACACTTTGCAGAGTTTAGTGATCAGATTAGCATCCCTAAGGGGAGGGTCTGACAACGGTTGGTTCTTCCACTCTGAGGGAGCCAGGGCACCATGCAGCTGACTGTGAAGGCAACCAGCTGGGACTAACATTTGGAGATCCCTTCTTGCCTGGGGTGTTCTCCTCCAGAAAAAAATATCACAAAGGTGTGACTTGAGGTGAAACTCTAAAAGAAGAATCTTTGTTTCCAATTCTTCTTTCCTTCCTTTTTCCGTACCCTGCTCCGGCTCCCATCTCCTCAGGTGTCTGATCTATTAGTGTGATGAAACACTGCTGTGGCAATCCTGAAACTTCACCCCTCCCCAGCTGCATATTAATAAAAGCATTTACATTTTAAACAAAAAGCTTCTGGAGATGGTGTCAGAATTAAAGGCAGGGGCTGGCGATGTGACTCGGTGGTAAAGAACGTGTTTAGCATATGTAAAACCTTAGGTTCAATTCCTGTGCTGAAAGATGATATAAAATGGAAAAAGAAAAAAAAAGCAAAAAAGCAGAAAATAAAATCAAGAAGTACATACCACAGGTTGATACAAAAGGACTCTTATGTGTGGAACTGTGTGACCTGTCACTGACATTTGAGTGTATTTTCATATTTTCTTATTATAAGACTTGTGGTCTCACTGTTCTTTAGACAGCCATAGAACTCAGTTTCTAGATGTGCTGTCATGTAAAAGACTTGCTGATGAGCTCCAGAGACTTGGCTGACCGTGGAAGTGTGTTGGTTAGTTTTTGTCAACTTGAGACTAGTAGAGATACCTAAAAAGAGGAATTGCCTGTGGGTGTGTCTGTGGGATGCTGTCTTGTTTGATGATGGGTGTGGGAGGGTCTAGCTCGCTGGTGGCAGTGCTACCCCTGGCCTTGTGGTCCTGAGCTGTAAAAGAAAGTAGACAGAGCCATCAAAATCAAGTTAGTAGACACTATTCCTCCAGGTTCCTGCCTCGGCTTTTCTCTATGATTAGCTCTAACCTGGGAGCACCTTTGTTTCCCAAGTTGCTTTTGGTTAGTGTTTTATTCACAGCAACAGAGAAGCAAACGAGGGGAGCTAGTAAGGAGACAATGTCTGGGATCAAGTCCACTTTGGAAACACTTTTCTTGTGCCAAATCTTGGGGCAAGGCTGGTCAGTCCATCCGAAGCTAAGAGGATCTGAGCACAAGGCAGGCTGGGTCTGTAGACCTGGGTCTAGAGAGAGTGAGGGGTGCTGGTGAACATGGTCCTGTTCAGTGCGACTAAGAGGGAGAGCAGATCCAAGTTGCCCTGGAATGACAGAATGACAGTCACAAGAGATTTGGGTTGGTGGGACCTGACCTGCCGTGATCACCAGCACAATAACCGCCAGGGTTCTGGAGACACAACCAGAGTCCAAAGGGGACAGGATCAAGCCCCAGGGGAAAGAGCTGATGACACAAGAACAGCTGGAGAACTGCTTCTGATGTGAAGGCTGGAGGTGCAGAGAGGCCCCCAACTCTGCTGAGAACAGAGGTAGGGGCCTGCCATAGACAGCGCTTTGAAGGTTGTGAGAAAGAGCCCAGTGCTCTTTCTCAGAAATGCCAGGGCTGAGAAGTCTACCTCTCCCCTAACGTGGGGATTGGTTGGCTTATCCTGCTTTGCATCTTTTGATGCCCAGAACAACAGCAGGCACAGTCTAGCTTCTAGATGTAGGTTTAGTGTACAATTGCAGAGTTTCCTCTGGGGATCCAAAAGCGATGACGTGATGGGCATCCTCATGGGGCTTATGTTCTAGCATAGTGGAGGGATAATAATGAGGTAGGAAGCAAAGAAGACTCATTTTCTGGAGAATTAAATGCTCTGTAGAAGGGAAAAGAGATGGATGAATTGATTCTGTGATGGAGGACTACTTTGAAATGAGTAGATCAGGTGGTGATGTTGGAACTGAGTTCTGATTGATAAGAAAGAATTAACTGTCAAGCCTAACTCTTGAGGGTAGAGAGTTGGGAAAAACTGGCTCAAGCAGTAAATGCAAAACCTTGGGCAGCGACTCCTCAGGAGTGTTTGAGAAAAAGAAAAGCACTCAGGATTGCCATGTGGCTCCAGTAGAGTATACCATGGCAAGAGTGGAGGGCCTGAGCTTGGAGAAGAAGGCAGAAGCTCCAGCCACAGTTTTAGTGGAGTCCTGTTGGCATTTTGGGTGAGACAGGCACTGATATTAGGTGATATTTAAGCATCTTTAGCCCTCGCCTACTAAATGTTAGTAGCACCTCCTCTCCCAATTCATTCTGACAACCAAGGAAAATCCCCATAACCGTTTCCGTTCCCACACACTGCCTCACGAGGACCCCTTGAAGATTACTGTATTAGTCATGGCTCTCTAGAGAAACAGAACCAAGAGTGTGTGTATGTACTTACAGACCAAACACACACACACACACACACACACACACACACACACACACACCACATATGGTCACAGCTTCCATGGTTTGACTTTATAATGGTGTAAAAGCCATATGCATTTAGTAGAAGTGATTTTTCAATTTTTCCAGGGCTAATGTGTGCAGTAGAATACTCTTGAGATAGCTCCCAGTCAGCTACATACTTGGAAAGGCACCGTTGCTGAGCTATGATGTGGAGCAGGTTACATGTTTTAAATGTATTTTCAACATACTACTTTTTACCTTACAACGGATTTATGAGACAAAAGCCCATCTTAAGTTGAGAACCACTCACATACATACCGTGTATGTGTGTGTGTGTGTTTGTGTGTGTGTGTGTGTACAGAGTACAGATTAGTTGGTGCAGTTCTTCAGACTGAGGCATTCAAAGATTGCAGTCAGTGAGGTGGAAAGCTAATGGGCTAGTTCCCATCTGAAGGTCAATGGTGAGCTGGCCAGAGGCTCAGAAATGGCTGCTGTTTCATTTCAAGTGTGAACATAGGGAAGAGCCAGTGTCTTGGTTTGAAGATAGTCAGGCAGAGGGAATTCTCTCCTATTTAGTGACAATCAGCCTAATTGCTTTGTCCGGTCTGGAGGAAGCCAACAACACTGGGAAATACAGCCTTCTTTACCTAGTCTGCCAGTTCAGAGTCACGTCAAGACTCAAGAAGAGCAATGCTTGACCAAATTCAAGGTTCTTTAAAAATCATTGCACTAATTGATTGATCAATTGATTGTGTGTGTGTGTGTGTGTTTGTGTGTGTCTGTGTGTGTTTGTGTGTGCTCATGATACAGTGTGAGTGTAGAAGTAGGAGAACAACTTACAGAAGTAGGTTTTCTTCTTCTACCATGTTGGTTCCAGGACTGAGCTTAGGTCTTCATGCTTGGCTACAAGAGCTTTTACTATGTAAGCCCGATTACCAGCCCCAAGCCAATCAAACTTATGCATAAGTTTTACCATCATAATCATGGGAGGCCTTAATGTTCCTCCTGTGAGGTTGAGCACTGTGGCAAGCTGGGAGTGACTCAGTTGAATCTCATGACAGAAGGCAGAAGACCTCCTGGGTTATCAAAATTTTTCTGTCCAGTTTTATCATGGCCAGTTTGGGGATAAGTTATAGTCTGTTTAATAACCATGTATCTTAGTCAGGGTTTCTATTCCTGGACAAAACATCATGACCAAGAAGCAAGTTGGGGAGGAAAGGGTTAATTCAGCTTACACTTCCATACTGCTGTTCATCACCAAGGAAGTCAGGACTGGAACTCAAGCAGGTCAGGAAGCAGGAGCTGATGCAGAGGCCATGAAGGGATGTTCTTTACTGGCTTGCTTCCCCTGGCTTATTCTGCCTGCTGTCTTATAGAACCAAGAGTACCAGCCCAGAGATGGCACCACCTACCCTTGATGGACCTCCCCCCTTGATCACTAATTGAGAAAATGCCTTGCAGCTGGATCTCGTGGAGGCATTTCCTCAACTGAAGCTCCTTTCTCTGTGATAACTCCAGCCTGTGTCAAGTTGACACAAAACTAGCCGGTACACCATGGTAACATTATCTTAGAGTCTTAAAGTACTGTTCAATTTTCAAAGCTGACAACTGTCATTCCCATGGACTGATTTCACCTCTATGACAGTTTTACAGGTAGCACAATTACTACCACACAATTTAGCAGTAGGCACAATTACTGTTCTCAAGAAGAGAGGATCTGCTTAGAAAGGTCAAGAGACCTGCCATGGTTATCCTCGTGGCTGTGGCGAAAAGAGGGCTAGAGAGGATTGGGTTTCCCAGGCAGTGGGGACCTTGCAGCAAAGAATGTGGAGCCACTGAGGGGGAACAGAGCTGCAGCAGATGGGCCAGCACAGCATACACTGTAGTCAGGTGAAACTCAAGGACATTGGGTGCTGCCTGGCTACAGTAATATATAGCAAAACTGTCACTTAGCGAGGAGATGGTGTGTCTGACAGAGCCTGCTGCGAGTGGCAGCTAGGGTCAGGGTGACTCAGAGGGAGCCAGGACCCAGTGCTGGCACCGAGACAGCCAGACGGTGGCTTGGGAGGAGGCCAATCTGTCACCAAGTAAGGGGCAGGCTTTGACTCAGTGGGGAGGCTGAAGTGGCACACAGGCAGACATCTCTGTCTCTTCAGCCTTTTCCTAGAGACTCCGCAGGCTTCTGCCTGAGCCTGCTTCCCTGCTAGGTTGTCTGGGCCTTCTGTTATTGATAGAGAAGGGGCAGAAAAGTCAAACAAGCTATAGTCTGTGCATCTCTTGCTGAAGCAATCCATTAGCTAGGATCTGAATAGTTCACACTGGAATTCCTGAGACCAGTTGCTGTGCCATGGAGACCCTTAGCACGTCTCACTGTGGAGGGGACTGGACCACCTTGAGGACAGGCAAGTGTCTCCACAGGACTCATGAGATTCACTGTGTGGGGACACATGATATTGGAAAATAAGGACACAATGAGTGAGATAATCATGTGGAATGGGTAAGGCTGTTCTCAAGGCTGAAGAGATGGTCATTCAGGTCCTGCTTTTGGATGTGGTCAGGGTAGATGCAAAGACAGCAGAGCTAAGGGCAGCAGCCTTGCAATATGGCCCATCTTCTCACAAGAAAACATAGTCAAATTGGGTATGGTAGTACACGCTACTAATTCCAGCATGTAGGAGGCTGAGGCAGGATGGTGAGTTTGAAGCCAGCCTGGGCAACATAACAATACCATATCCAAAAAAGCAGGGGACCTGGAAGTAGTGGAAATAACAGCCCATTTTTCTTTGCAGTTACTTTTGAAGTGGCCTGATGTTCTGGAGATTTTGAAGTCAAACTTAGACTAGAGTCAGGATGTTTTGATCTGTGGCCCTCATATGAGTGAGTCATGGGCTTCCTGGGAACAGTGTGCTGGTAGGGTAGTTCTTCCCTGTCCTGTCTATCTCATTCCTACCCTGGTGGTTCTCTCACTCTCTCATCTGTGGCTCTGTATCACCCCCTCACCTATTCCTGGTTTCTGTTCATAGATGGGCATCCTGGTCTTTTAGTTCATGTCTTGGGTGATTAATGCCACTCTGGCTACTCTGATAGCCTTGGCTTGCCTTCCCTTTAGCTCAAAGGCACTCAGAATTGGGTTATGATCGACTCTAGACTCATGGGGTTTTTGGAAGAGTGCTTACTGTTAGATAAATGCTTTGTTTTTAATACTTAGATGAATATGATTACCGGAAATCTCAGGTATATAATATCTGAGTTAGGATGACAGTCCATTTTGTCAAAGCTCATGGTTAAAAATTGGAAGGCTTACCATGCCTTTGAAAGAAATGTGGAGTAGAAAGAAAGGGAAATACATGTGTGTATGCATATTTATACATGCACATGTGTATGCATATATGTATACACACATGCAGTTTATAGAGGGTGCTACATGGACTTCATCATCAAATTTTGAGTAACTTTCAGCAATTAACTAAATATACCCCTTTTGAAGCAAGAATATTAATTAACTAAGTAATTAATTGTTTTTTTCAGAACAAAGTTTCTCTGTGTACCCCTGGCTGTCTGGGAACTCACTCTGTAGACCAGGCTGTCTTGGAACTCACGGAGATCTGTCTGCCTCTGCCTCCCAAGTGCTGGTATTAAAGGCATGCATCTCCATTGCCTGGTGTAAAAATAGGAATGTAAAATAATAGAACAAACTCAGATTTTCAAAAAGCAAAACCTTCTTTTGTTCTCATATTCATTTTAGGATAATTGGCAAATAGAAATGTATATATTTAAATTTTGTCACATGATATAATTAATTAATTAATTGTGAAATGATAACCACACCCAAACTGACAGGCATGTTCTCCCTGGGTTTCTGACAATGAAACTGGGTAAATGTGTCCAGATGGCTTTCCTCCATGGGCTCCAGGCTCTGCTCACTGTTTGTCCTATAGATGGAAACTATGGCTCAGATCTACTGAAGACCCATAGGTCAGGCTTCTTGTCAGTTTATCCTTGGGTTCCTGAGTCTTGTAGGTGAGTCAGTTTAGTAGAGGCCTCAGGAAACATGAGCAATATATAAGAAATGTGTAAGATAGGATTTCTTAGGAGAATTTGGCTCACCCCAAGAGCCAATGGAGCAGTTCCCCTCTAAACACGACTGTCTGAGAAACCAGGGAAACCAAGGGCCAGAGAAAGAAGCAATGGCCCATCTTAGGCAGGCAGACAGGAGAGGCCAAGTTTCCTTTCTTTTATTTGTAGTTTGCTCACATTCAGTGACCCAGAGAAGGCCTGCTTATATTGGAAAGGCATTTACATTACCAAATCCACTTAGTGCAAAACCCACCCAGAAACACCCTTCTTCCCAGGCCCGAGAGTAGGGTCTCAGTTGTACCTGTCATCTGAGGAAGACCCACCCTTGTAAGGGGTCTTGGAAAGATCACTGTCAGAAGAGGCCAGTACTAGGCGTAGCAAGCAGGAGGCAGCAGGGACTTCAGCACTGCATCCACTCTACTTCTCTGTAGGGATCCTTAGCCTTGCAGACTGGCTTCCCTAGGGAAGCAGCTGCCTGTTGCAGGTGACACAGCCTGATCTGGAAAGTAGGTGGGTTAACTGTATGCACCACTCAATGGGGGGTACTTAAGGCTATTTCCCCTGGATCTCATGTTCAGGTTCTTTGGTTTTTTTGTTTGTTTGGTTTGTTGTTTGAGTTTTGTTGTCCTTGGTGGTGATGGTGGTGGAATTGTTTTAGTTTTTGTTGTTGGTAGTGGTGTTTTTTTTTGTTGTTGTTTTGTTTTTTGAGACATGATGCCACTATGTAGTCTTGGATGGCTTGGAACTTGCTGTGTAGACCAGGATGATCTTAAATTAACAGAGATTCTCTTGTCTCAGCCTCCTAAATGCTAGGATTAAAGGCATCACCAAACCCAGCAATCATGTTCCGTTTTTGTTTTCTAAATAAACCTTCTCTGTCATTGCTATTGTAGATGTTGACTTGGTACACATCTGAAATCTGTATCCTCAGAAGCACCAGAGACAGTTGCTAAAATGGGGCTTCCAGGCTTAGGTGTAGTTTGGTGCTAGAACATGGGTCTGACATAAACAAAGATCAACAAGGTCTCTCTCTGCACTGTGAGAAAAATCAAATCAGTAGACTGGGGTTTCCCCATCTTCTGAATTGTCCAGTGCTTTAGGCTGTCATGGACCTTGGGATACTCTAAGAATTAGAGAGGAGCCAGTTGGTTCTTAGCTCCATGGGAGAATACTCCTCACGGCCATAACCCTGTTTTCATTGTGTTCTGTCCCTGTCATCACCACAGTATTTGAGCTCTGTGAGTCCAAGGCATTATGCTCTACCTCTCTGCTCCTTTGGGACTGGAAAACAGTCATCTATAGAACTGCCCAGCTTCAGAGTTGGTGCAAAGGCTCAACTAGTAAAGGTGTTTGTCGTCAAGATTGATGGCCTGAGATCCTCAGGATCCACATGATGGAAGCAAGACTTCCACGTTTGTGCTGTGGTACACACACACACACACACACACACACACACACACAAACACACACACACCAGAAAGAATGGAAGGAAGGAAGGAAGGAAGGAAGAGAGAGAGAGAGAGAGAGAGAGAGAGAGAGAGGAAGAGGAAGAGGAAGAGAGAGAAAAAGAAGAAAAGAAGATGATGAGAAGGAAGAGAACAAGAAGAATGAGGAGGAGGAGGAGGAAGTGGAGGAAGAGGAGGAGGAGAAGAGGTCCTTAGTGTCAGAAATTATCAAGAACAAAGAGGCTAACAGGACTCACTAGTCCTCTCAGGAAAATGGACAGACTATACTTCTAGGCTGCAATCCTGGCTTACAGCGCTAGCTCCCCTTGGTCTCTTTCCTCACTAGCTTCCCTTTTCCTGCACATTAGCAGCTACGGAGGGAGAGAGGAAAGACACTCTGGAAAGAGCCCAAAGTGTTCATTAGGTGATTGTTATTATGTTGGTGCCTGTTGCAATGATATAAGTCTGAGGTCTTAATAAAATCCAACATTTTCCAATTAGCTGTTGCTTAATTAGCATCATGAATATTCAAAGCCCTTATGCCCTTTTGCATCCTTCCTCTCCAGTCTTTCCTCCCACCTCTGCTCCATCAGACTGCAGTAGTGACATTCTTCAGGAGTGGGGGGTATAGAGACCTCATGTGCAGAAGACCCAAGGTGTCTCTTCCCGCTTCTCCTCTACTTCCTGGACAAGAGGCTCAGGCTGTAAGATTTTCTTAGTATCATAAATTCAAGACACACTGGCTTCCTTACTTGCCATGAAGTCGATAAGAACAGCCACTTCTGGAAAGGGCTTGTCCTGAACAGTAAAAGATGGCGTTCACTCAGCAAAGATGTCAGGAGCAGTTAGAAGTCTGGTGCTTCCTCACTCCTTCCCAACTTCTGTGCTCTGTTCTCTCTTTCCTTCCTTTTTTTCTCTCTTTCCTCTTCTTCCTCCTCCAACCCCTTTCTCCCTCTCCTTGAAATGAAAAATTGTATGTATGTGTGTGTGTGAGAAAGAGAGAGAGAGAGAGAGAGAGAGAGAGAGAGAGAGAGAGAGAGAGAGAATGCAAACATGTACATCTTACTGGTGTGTGTGTGTGTGTGTGTGTGTGTGTGTGTAAATGCAAACATTCATGCAACATACATAACACATGTCACAACAAGCATGTGGAGTCAAGAACAGGCACAGGTGTAGGCTTTCTCCTTCTGTAGGGTCTCTTGTTTGCCTGTTGTGTATACCAGGCTAGCTGTCCCTTGAGCTTCTAGAGGTTTTCCCATCTCTGTCTCCTCTGTCCCCAAAGGGAATTCTGGGACTACAGGTACATGCTCCCACAGCTTCTGACCTTGCACCAGTTTTGGAGATCTGAACTCAGGTCATCAGTTAGTGTGCCAAACCCTTTACTCCATAGCCTTTCTTTTTCTATGAGCAAAAGCACCCCCTCCTTTGCAGACCATTCCTAGGGCTTTTGGTATGTATCATGAAACAACACTGCTCCAGTTTCTCTGGGGTTGAAACTTGCTGCCTCCCACTCCCATCTCCTGTCATGTCACCTCTGGGATGGTATCTGCAAACCTAGGCACATAGTTTGTACAACATTGATTCTAGCCCCTTGTACCCTAGGAAAGCAAGGAGAGAGCCAGGAAGAGGGAATAAGTTTTCCACTATAGAAGACCTCATCAGAGACAGAAGGAGCAATTTCAATTCAGACTTATTGTCCCTGGCCAAGACATCTCCCAAGCCACTAGACCTTTAGCCCATGAGAAATGATAATGGAAGGTTAGATCTGGGAGGCTCTCTGTTGAGACCAACATTCCCATCAGGCATTAGGACCTCGATCCACTTCTGAGTGAAGGAAGAGAGGGGAGAAAGACATCCATTATTTGCCCTCCAAGCTTCCCCTGGCTGCCTCTCACTTCACTGAGGCTGGAATATGTGGTACTGGCTGTAATTTAGGCTTCAGTTTGGAGGATTTCCCAGTAGTGCCTGCAGCTTCGTAATGTGGGCTGTCAAAATGATGCAGAATTGTGCTCTGCCAGCTGCCCGGCTGACTTCATTCAGATACATCTAATGTGACAATTTTGTCAAAGCTTGTTTTAAGGAGTTGTTTTGACTGGGTGTTAATGTGGCCTTCTTAATCAGCCAATTCCTGCATCTGATCCCTCCACACCAGCAACCAGATGATGAAGATTTCTCTGTGGTTCAAGTCTGGTCTGGTCTTCTCTGGGGCAGGGGTAACCCAGCTCATTTGTGGGACAGTGAATTTCTTGTCCTCTGCTTGGTGGTGACAGTGACAATGCTTGGTAGAAGGGGTGTAAGCCCTGAAGTTCAGTAACTGAGATGAGAAAGGCAAGCTTAAAATGGAGAGGACACAAGGAAGGAACTTGGGTGTGCATAGTATGTATGTGCGTGTGTGCTAACAAGGAGGAGTATTGTGATCTCTGTTAGAGAGATTGAGCTCAAACAGAGGAGACTTTGGGAAGTCTAGAGCACAGTGAGCTGGCAGGAGTGAAAGTTCTCAGCTGATTGATGGCTTCCTTACAGATGCAGAGACACACAGCCAAACATGAACCTGAATGTGGGAGAGTTGGGCCAACAACAGAGGGACCCACAGGGATAGGAACTTCATAAGAAGACCAACAGAGTCAACTAACCTGCACCCGTGGGGGCTCCCAGAGACTGAACTGCCAACCAAAGAGCATACACAGCTGGACCTAGGACCCCTGCACATATGTGTAGAAATGTAACTTGGCCTTAACTCGAGTTCCCCAACAACTGGTACAAGAGCTGTTCCTGAATCTGTTGCCTACCTGTGGATTCTGTTCCCCTAACTGGTCTTGTCTAGCTTCAGTGGGAGACGATGTGTATAGTCCTGCAGTGACTTGAGATGTCCTAGGGTGGGTTGGTATGGGGGGGGGCTCCCCTTCTCACAGTGGGAGGGAAGGGTGGGAGAGGGGCTATTGGACAGGGGAGGCTGTGGTCAGGATGTAAAGTGAATAAATAAATGGAAAAAAGCTCCCCAAAACAAAACAAAACAAAAACACTCTTGAGAATTCCCAGTTGTGATTGGTCTAACATTGAGAGCAATGACTCTTGAGGTAGCAGTGAGGATTAAACCAGCCCCATACCTAGTCTGTGGCAGTTGGTTCTTCCTCTCCCGTTTGTGGTTACTTTCTGGTAGGGCAAAATACAGGCAAGAGAGCAATGTCTGCTGGGAACTTGTTCACACAGTCTCCAAGGACCACTTCCCTCATGCTCAGTGGATTGTTTATAAACACCCCTAGATTTTTACCTTCTGTATAGATAGGAGTTGGAGTTTATTATTTCATGACACAGCCATGTATCATTTACTGATGAGGACAGCTCGTTGTTAAGTAATTCTGCTACTTCACAAACTTGAGGGTACTGACACAACTAGATGTCACGTGTTACTCAGTGTGGCCTCTTGATCCAATCACAAGACACGCTGGATACTAGATTCATGAAGATGCTGCTATACCACAGCTTACTGTGAACTTTTATAAACTAACAATAGAAAGTATAGTATAGAGGAGCTGGGGAGATGACTCAGTTGATAAAGTGCTTGTTGCACAGCATGAAGATCTGAGTTTGAACACCTCACACCCATGTGAAAAGTCAGGGATGGCGGTGTACACCTGTGATCTCAGTGCTTTGGAAGCAGTGACAGGAGATTACGGGACAGCTGGTCATGCCTGACTGGTGAGCTTCAGGTTCAGTGAGAGAATCTGATGCACACACACACACCATGGTGAGTGATAAAACAGGATACCTGGTATCAACCTTTGACCTCTGCACTTGCACACACACATGTGGAACACACACACCAGCATGCATGCACACACGTACACAAAGTATAGTGAATAACTACATAAGCTAGCAATGTAGTTCTTTATTATCATTAGCAAACCCAGGCTGGCCTTGAACTCTTGATCCTCCTGTGTGCTAGGATTATAGGTATATGCCACCATCCTCGGCCTCATCTTAGATTTCATACAGCTGGACATGAAGTTTACAAACATCATAAATGTGTGAGGAATGCCCTGCATGTGGCCTTATAACAGCTACATTACTACTAGGTAAGGGGAAAGTTTTACCTTATTATAATTTTATGAGTCCAATGTCGTGTTACTCATGCAGCCTGAGATCAACTAAAATGCAGCTGTATATATCAAGGCTCACATATGTACCCGTAGAATTCTCTGTGCCCGTTGTGTGCCTTTTCCTGGGGCTACACCAGATACAGCATTGATGACAGACTAAAGAAAATTTCCCACCCAAGTATAGTTGGTGAACTAATGGATTTATTGGGAGTTACATTTAGGAACACGAATGACTCCTAAGTGGCTGCATCCTGGAAAGGGGTGACCTCAACATGAAGATGACTCATGAAATACTTCATTCCTGCTTCCTGTTCAACTTGCAGGCAGCTCCACTGCAAAGCCGCCTCCCCAGCAACAATTTACTGCTTTCATAATTTGGGTGGGTGGGTGGGTGGATGGGTGGGGAGATATGAATCTCAACTTTCCAAACTTCCTGAGTCTTATAAGCTTCATGATCTTCCTAAATCCTATGTGCTTCCAAGCCCTTTGCTTCCAAGGGAATGTTTTGATTTCAAAGAAATAACTGGACAATATGCCCATTAAATAGTATGCTAAACCTATCCTACTTGATGTTTAACCAAGAATTGTACCTTCTGTGATCTAAATTAACTTATGGGAATATTGGAATTTGTGTTCTGAGGAAAATAGAAGATGAAGACTGGAACACCACTTGCTGAGCAATACTGTGTCCTGGGTATCACTCAGGATTGATGTACCTTAATCATATCACCTCGATGAGGTTCAGGAGGTGAGAAGTGATGGACCTTCGATTTGAACTTCTGTCTTCAACTCTCAATGCCCAAAATTGTCCTTGGAAACCATGCTAATTGTGGAGGCCACATGTGTAACAAGTTTCTGGCCCGGGAAAGGAGCAGCTGCCACTACCTACCTGGTCCGGAAAGATGTGAGGCTTGGCTATGATTGCCCAAAGCTCTGCGGGCCATGTGTGCTGAGAGGCACTGGGATTAGTGAGTCTCCTGTCTGGCTTTGGGACTTCCTAGCTCATTTGCATTTCAAAATGTCACTCCTTCCCCCCTGCCGATGGTCATTCATGTTTATTTTTAACTTGCATGTGATTAAGATGAATCAGAGCTCTTTCCACCAGCTGCAGATGGGTCTAATTGTGATGTTGGGGTTCAGGTTTTTTGGTCTTCTTTAGGGGTCCTCCCTGCTCATGATTGGATGAATATCTTGGATACTTTGTTTCTGGAACCAGGTAGTGGAGACAGGGGCTTCTTGATCTTGCCTGAATGCCTTTCCCCCTGCTTCCTCTCCACCCCTGGGGACAGCTATGCTTCTGAAGATACTTAACTTTTTCTTCATGAAATAAGAGTTAAAAATAAATATCAATAACCACCAGATTACCAAGAGAAGATTAATTCCACGTTTGTAAATGCTAATGAGATTTGGAACCCTTGCCTGTAGGGCAGGAGAGGCTTAGAGCCCTTCTGACTGGCCGTAGGAGGCTTTAGGAGAGTGCCGGAGGACTTGGCAGACATAGCTGGCTGGACTCTTCAGCCTCTTCAGTCTGTGTGTCTCAATCTACATCCTCTTCTGGTCCTCCATGGAGAGGCAAGTAAGAGACAATGAGCCTGTAGCACCAGAGAGAATGGGAGTCACAGTCACCCGACCAACCAAGTTGGACAAGCCCTCCCTGAACAGTTCGTTTTTTTTATTTCTCCCTAGCAGAGGCTGTAGCCTTGCCCCTCCTGGTACTTCTGCCTGGTGGGCTGCTCTTTTCAGTACCAACCATGTTTGCTTGTTCTTCTGTAAGGGTTCTCTTTAATGCATCCTGTTCTTCGAGAACTTCACTTGATGTTCCATTTCCAAGTCACAGAACTCTCCCTACCTTTGACTCCCCATACCCTCTCTGTCTCCTCTGTAGCATCTTAACAGGACATGCTATTTGCATATCATATAACGCCTGTCTTTTCCCACTAGAACTGAAGCTTCCCAAATGATTGTTGTCTGTTTTGTTCAAATGTGCATCTTTAGTCATGGAATCAGTGCCCAATGCAAGGAAGGCCCTCCATGAACACTAACTTACTGAAGGAAGAGGAAAAGCCAAGGAACAGAGAAGAGGGGCCATATGGAGAATACTTAGGATATGTGACCTGGTCCAAAGGGCAGGAGAGAAAACTGAGGCCCATCTGTGACACAGGATACTGCTTAGAAGTGGGGCTGGGATGGGGCACAGATGATAAAGGCCTTGAGGAATGAAGCCAGTTTTAAAAGATCACAAATGCAGAACTCTACTTATTTGCTATTCGAAAAAAGATAGAATTATTCAGATGTAAACAGTTCAGTGGTTAGTGAGAATTATGGATTGAGTGAGGACTTGTGAATACATTAGTAGCAGTTTTTTTTTAAAGAACATTAATTAGAAGGAGGATTTTTGGAGGGACTATTGCATCTTAGGTGTACTTTCATGACTCCTACGTACAACAGTGCAGCTATAGAAATCCATAGAACTAGAGAGAAAAGGATAGTTTTTTTTCTGTATAATTTAAAGATTCAAGATAAAATGCACCTTCAGAAATTAATAAAAAATTCTTTTAATTGGAATTCCTCTCACTCTAGACAAAATGGCTATTATCAAGAAATCTAATGCTGAAGGAGGGCAGGGGAAAGAAACCCATCTGCACTGTTGGTGAGAATATAAATTAGTACAACCACTATGGAAATCATGTGGGGATTTCTCAATAACTAAAAATAAAACCACCATATGATCCAAATATCCAATCCATGGGTATATGCCCAAAGGGATATAGTTCAGGATACCACAGAGACACCGTGCATCCATATTTACTGTTCGCTGGACAGGCATGAGCACGGAGAGCCTGGAGTTCCCACTCCCGTCCCAACACGGAGAGAAACAAAGGCGGGAAGGTTGCTGGGGTTTGCTGGCTGTCAGTCTAAGCAAAAGCTAGAAACCTTGACTCACAGGAAGAGTAAGAGCAAGAATGGATGCCCCTTCCGGCTTCTGCAGGAGTTCATGTGTGTGACTGAACACACGTGCACACGTAGAACACACAGACATATACACAATGTAATATATATCTGTATGTATGTGTGTACGTCGTATGTATGTATATATGCATGTATGTATATGTATATATGTGTGTGTGTGTGTGTGCACGTGCGCGCACACACATACACATACACACATCAGTAAAATTTTACTCAGTCACAAAGAAGGATGAAATTATGTCACCTTCAGGAATATGAATGGACTGGAGATTGTTATGAAAACTGAAAAAAAATTAAAAGTCAGATCCAGACAAATTTCATATATTTTCTGTCAAATGCAGAACCTATATTTAAATAAAGAGATGAAAATAAATAGAAGGAGTTGAGGATCAGGTTGGGGGAGGAAGAAAGAATATTGGGGAGGGGTGAATATGATCATAGCCTTAATGATGCTGTCTTGATAAAATCCATTATTTTGTAGAAGTAATATACACTGATAAGAAAATTAAAAAGAAAAATAAAAACAAGACTTTAAAAAAGGAGGAGACAGAGTTCGTACAGAATCAGACATCTCAGGAGAGCGTTTAAGAGGGAAGTTGGCCCAGTGTAAGAGGGAGGCTATCCTGAGGAATGATCACACATCCTTACCTCGGAGTGTGGGGCCCTGGGTCCTGAAGAGGAACGGTGGCCGTGTCTCTCTATGTACCCAGGACAGATAGGCCTTGGCGTCTGCCCAATCGTGAAGGGACAGCAGGTTTCTACCACGGCAACACTACTCTGCGAACCATTCTAATAAGAAGGAAATAGGCTCCAAATAAAATTTTCTTTGCAAATCCCTTTTCTTGGCCCCATACCCAGTTATGGATGTCCTGCTGTTAACAGACTTCAGTCCATTGACTGTCCCCTCTTGGTGCTCAGCTGTCGCTTCCTGATGGCCCTCATTCCACAGGAGGGCCTGCCCTTCTCACTCGCCCACTCAGCACTGGGGCCTCATACTTCAATTTAGCTGGAAAGCAAGACAGAGCAGGTAGAAATGGCAAGACCCCTACAAAAAAACATTTTCTTCTTTGGTGCCAAGTGCCCTGTCTGAAGCCAGCCCTTCCTGCATGTTGGGTGCCCTTTAGGAAATGCTGCAGGGCAGACCGCAGGCACGATGCTGTTACCTCCAGCAGGCTAGCACATTAAGCTCTATTACTTTTCTGGTCTGCTGTTAGTGTTAGTCAGCTTTGGCTCACTGTGACAGAATACCAGACACCAATACCATTAAGAAAGAGAGATTTCTTTTACTCATAGTCTTAGATCATGGCTATTTGACTCTATCATTTATGGGCCTGTGGTGAGACAGAAGGTTGTGGTGAGATGGTATGGTAACCCAGCTGCTGACGTCATGGCAATCAGGAAACAGGAAGAGTGAGATGAGAAAGAACCAGGAACAAGACACCCTCCAAAGGCACACATCCAGTGACCTACTTCCTTAGCCAGGTGACAATCTCTTGCTACCTCCTCATAATGCTGTCAGAACGTGAACCCATCAATAGATGGATGGACCCATTGGGGAAAGAAGAGCCATCATGACTCAGTCACTTCTCAATCATTGATCAGGTAGCTGGGAGTCAAACCTTCCAAACACAAAAGGTGCATGTGGGAAGCATGCTTCACATCTGACCCATAACAGGCACTTCACATTGCTTATCCTGATCATGTGACCCACAGATATTATCAAAGGACTCTTGTGTGGTACACTATGAAAGGCGACCATGAGTCTGCCAAGCCACCACCTTCCCAGGAGTTATGTTCTACGCTCCTTCAAATGTACTCCTTCCACCCTCCAAGTCAGACAGATGCCTGAGATCTCTGCCTCAGCACCTACCCTCTCCAGCTGCCCCAGGTCACTGGTATCCCATCAGAAACTTTGTTTATATCTTTGTTCTCATTTCCAAGCCTTGCTGCACTGCCTCTGTGGGTGCTGGCAATGCCTGGCAACCTGAACCATTGATATGGACTCCAAATGTCTTAAGTTCCCTCTTCATAGTCTTTGCCATAATCTACGCTCAGCCCACACTCTGATGTATTAGTCGCTCTCGTTCTGACAAAATACCTGACAAAACAGGTTAAGGAAGGAAGGGTTTAATTAGGATCACAGTTAGAAGGTACAGTCCACCTTGGTGGAGAAGTCATAGCAGCAAGAGTGGGGGGCAGCTGCTCACATTGTAGCCAGTCAGGAAAGCAAAAGAGGGGAACGATGGTTAGACCGTTTCCCCCTTTTTGTTGTATTCTTTTTATTTAGTCCCAGAACCCGCCCCATGAGATGATGCCTATTCATGGTGGTTCTTCCCTTCTCAGTCAAATTCAAAGGTGTGTTTCCATGGTGATTCTAAAACGAATCAGGTTGATAATGAAGACTGACCATTACACCTGCTGATGCCAGGGTTGTTTTCCTCAGAATCTGAAGGCATGTGTATACACACACACACACACACACACACACACACACACACACACATATATATATATATACATATATATATATATATGACCCTGCTTATGAATTTTTAAAGTAGGGAGTGTGTGAGGTCTAAGCTCTGGTGCCAGGCAAGAAGGAGGAATGTGAGAAGCTAGGGGATTGAAGAGATTTCAAGGAATCATAGGCAATTGAGAAATACTTTTTTCTCTCTGGGCAGAGGCCATTAGGCAGGGAGCCACACACAGGCACAAAGGCACACATTGGCACACATGTACACAAGGCACAGACACACATGCAGATCAGTACACAGGCCAGACAGAATTAGGCACATAGGCTTATAGATAAACACATAGGACAGGCTGATGAAAACAAAGGACTCCAACCTCAAAGCCTTATATCAAATACTTATATCAAATCCACACAGATATGCCATTCTTCTAGGAACAGTTATGTAACAGACTATTTTTCTATTTATTTTTGGAACTCCTGGACATTTGGTGTCAGCCATTTCATGCTGAATCATAGAACCTCTGGACATCCAGTTTAGTCATGTTTAGCTGACTCATGCTGCATGTCAACACTCTGGCCGCTAATCATAAACCTTCATGACTTTATGTTCCCAACAGTATGATGCTATAAATCCATAATCCCAAAACTTGAGAAGTGAAGGCAGGAGGATCAAAGTTCTAAAGTCAGTCTGGGCTACATGAGAGACTGTCTCAAAGGGGAAAAAAACATCAAGGTTAAAAATGACTTAGAATGAGATGCAAGCTTTTCTATAGAGTCTTCAGAATGGAGCCCAATTCCTATCCTCATTTGAACCCAGTTTTCTCACCATGGCCTGCACTCTGAACAGCACTGTGGACTGTCCTCAGAACATACATTGTGTATCCTACTGTGCCTGCTTGCTCTGTGCACTGTCCCCAACTCTGTCATCCTTAATTTCCTATTGCTGTGAAGAGGCATCGTGACTAAGACTGCTTATAAAACAAAGAGTTCAACTAGGGGCTTGCTTACAGTTTCAGAGCATGAGTCCATGACCATTTTGGTGGGGAACATGGAAGCAGACAGGCAAAATGGTGCTGGAGCCATAGCTAAGAGCTTACATCCTTAGCTCAAAATTGTGAGGCAGAGAAACACTGAGCCTGGTATGAACTTTTGAAACCTCAAAGCCCACCCTCAGTGACACACCTCCAACAAGGACACAACTCCTAATCCTTCCCAAAATGGTCCCAGCAACTGGGGACCAAACATTCATCTGTATAAGCCTATGGGGGGCCATTCTTATTCAAAGAACCATAACATAACATCTCAAGATCAATTGTTGCTTTCTAAGGGATGTATGCTCCTCCCTCTTAGGTTTATCAGGTAGGGATGTTCTTTTACAACTCTGAGTACCAGTAGAGTTGAAATGGTTATAATGGTCCCATTATAAGCTTGGCTATGCTTCTAGAGAACATTAATTTAATTTTATTCTATTGACCTTTCTAGCATCTTCCAGTCATAGTACCTGGCATTTAGGATAGTGCTTGATGCATACAGACCTGCCAAGTTGAATTGATTTTAATTTCCCACATACTATCTGTCTTAGTTCCATTTCTGTTATTGGGAAGGGATATCATGACCAAAGCAACTTATAAAAGGAAGAATTTAATCTGGGGCTCATAGTTTCAGAGTGTAGTAGAGTACATGACTGAAGCCACCTGCAGGAGTAGGGAGAGAGAGGGGAGGGGAGAGGAAAAGAGCTAACTGGGATTGTCATGGACTTTTGAAATCTTAAAGTACTCCTCCAACAAGGCCATAATCCTTCCCAAACAGTTCCACCAACCGAGGAACTAGTATTCAAATATATGAACCTGCGAGGCCATCCTCATTCAAACAACCACACGTCTTCTCTGGAGATGTGCTCATGTGTTGTTCTCATGTGTTGGATTTGGAGTACCAGACAGTAAGAGAGGTAACAGACAAGAGACAGAAACGAGGTTTCTTTCTTACTATTTCCCTTTCAGGAGCTGGTCTGTGCTCCAGGGTTGTTGTTTTTAGGAATTATGTTGAGTGCCAGCACAAGCTTCCTTTCCAGTTGTCCGACTTCAAGTTTAGAACAGCACAGTCATACGAAGGTTAGTGCCTGACACTGAACTCTCTTAGAGACAAATCACCATGGTCTCACATTTCTCTGAAATTAGCATCCAGAAGCCTTCCTATTAGCCTCCATAGGTTCAAACATAGGCTAGGGTCAGGGAGCAGTAGTGGGAGTACCAGGATGAGAGCTCTGGTGAGTAGATAGGGATTCTCTTGTCTTCCGAACTCTGATTGGCCTATCCATTTTGGACTTCCAGTGGAAGGGAAAATCTTATGGCCAAGGGGAGGAGTTTCATAATATTTGTCTGGAAATGAATGCAAAGCCCTAAGTCAAGAAGTTCTGAAAATGACAAGATGGTTCCCGTTTCCCCTCTCGTCCTTTGTTCTCACCCCCTCACATTTCTGAAGACTCTTGGGAATGGGGATTGCCCTTTCTGAGGCCTTTTGCATTTCTTAAAAAATTAGCATTTCTGCAGAAGCCACCAGATCCTCTTTCTGTGTTCATCTACTTACAGTGTTGAGCTTTGTTGAGCTTTTTACCCCAAGAGAAGTAGCTTACAGACAGTCTTCCATCCTGGCTTTTGTTTTTAAAGTCTGGGCTCTTTGGAGAGCTGGGGGAGGGGGCTTAGAAAAGGAAACTTTCCAGAAGCCGGTGATGCCCTAATGAAGAATGGGGTGGCTTGGGAGTCATGCCAGAGCCCCAGCTGTCTGGAGAACATTCTTTGCACTTGCTATCTGCTCAGCCTCAGATGTTTCTCCCTAGGATATTCAGAAGTCTTGCTTCTTTGATACATTCAGCTCTCTGCTCCATAGATGTTACCTTTTCAATCTCACCAGCTAACATATAAAATAGCAGCCTTCATTACTTCCTTCTTTTCATCAGTGTGTGTGTGTGTGTGTGTGTGTGTGTGTGTGTTGTGCATATTCATACACACACTGCCTCACACAGTTGAAACAGTAAGTTCAAAGTTGTCTGCAGCATAGACTCAATCAAGCACACTGGTTCAGGTAGTTGAAACATCAAGTTCAAAGCCATAAGCAGCACAGCCTAGGGACCCAGGTAAGGTATGACGCTACAGATCAAGTCTCTCAGCAGAATCCCCTCTTCTTTGGAGGAGATAAGTCTTTTTCTTTTTTCTCTACAACTTTTGATTAGATGAGAGCAGCTTTCATTATGGAAGGTGTAGCAGTGTGGATCTTGAAAGTCCTAAAAAGTCACATGCATGCCGTGGCTTGCATGTGGAGCTTAGAGGGCAACCTTGGGTGTGAGTTTTCACCTTCTACCTTATTGGAAGCAGGATCTCTCCTTGTTCACTGTTGAATCACTGGGATAGCTGACCTGTGAGTTTTCAGACATTCTCTTGTCTCTGCTTCCCACTTCTCCATTGGAGACCTGGTATTATAGATGTGTATTACTGTTCCTGGATTTACATGGGCTATGGGGATTTGAACTCAGGCTGTTACCCTTGTGTGACAAGTGCTTTACCCACAAAAGCATCTCTCCAGACTTCATTACTTTATTTTTTCTGATCAGTATTTCATCTCTTCCTTGGTACTACTAACATACTATATCTGTATATGATTGTTTGTGATTATTTCCCTGCACCTAGAATACAGGTGTTCCAGTAGACCAAAGGTTTTCATGCATCTATGTCCCCCCTTGAGCCTCCATGACGAGGACTGATCGAAGACATATAAAATAGCTGATTTTGTGCAACAACTTGGATAGGCAATAGTGCATAGATACTGATCAAAAGATAATATGGATGTTACCATTAAGCTATTTTTAAGGCAAGATAAATATTTAAATGAGTAAGCTTTGCGTAAAGCTGATACTCTCTGTGCTAGTCAGATTTTTATCGCAGTGACAAAATACTTGAGATAATCAGTTTGAGAATAGAGAATGTTGGGCTGGAGAGATGATGGCTCAGGGGTTAAGAGCACTGGCTGCTCTTCCAGAGGTCCTGAGTTCAATCCCTAGTAACTACATGGTGGCTCATAGCCATCTGTAATGGGATTCAATGCCCTCTTCTAGTATGTCTGAAGACAGCTACAGTGCATATGCATGCAGTGCATGTGCATAAAATAAATAAATAAATATTAAAAAATAATTTAAAAGAAATAGGAAATGTTTCCATTGTCTCTGAAACTTCCTTTGGTTTTAGACTGATTTGGTCCTGCTGCTTTGGGACTGTGACAATTGCAGTATATCATATAAGGGAAGGCTCATTTCATGGCAACTAGGAAGAAAGGAGGGGTAGGGAGGACAGGATGCAAATTTCCTCCTCAAGGATGGCCTCTCAGTGACACAGCTTCCTTCCATTAGACCCCAACTCTTAAAGGTTCCACATTCTTAGAGTACTACAAGCTGATGATCAAGCCTTCAATATTTGGGCCTTTTGGGGGACATTCAAGATCCAAACTGTAGCACCCTCCACAATATGGGTCTTATCTAATCAAGAGAAAAAAAAAACAGCAGGGCATGATGGCCCATTCCTTTCATCATCACTCCATTCTGTAGACAGGAATAGGTGGATCTTTGTGAATTCAAGGCCAGCCGGGCTTACATATTGAGTTACAGGACAGCCAGAACTATGTAAAGAGATCCTATCAAGTTTGTTTTTTATTTAGAGAGAAAGAGAGTGAGAGAGAGCGAGAGAGACTGAGAGAGAGCTAGAGAGCACCAGAGAGAGCAAGAGAGAGAGAGAGAGAGAACGAGAGAGAGAGAGAGAGAGAGAGAGAGAGAGAGAGAGAGAGAGAGAGAGAAGACATACTTATTCCAAAGAAGGGATTCTTCTGTCAGACCTGAGATGCGGAAGGATGTCTTCCCTAGGTCTCTAGTCAGTTAGCCTGTGCTTTGGACTTTGGACTTGCTATTTCCATTGCATGAACCAGTTCCTTAAAAATCAGTCAACCAACCAATCATTTTATTAGTCAATCCATCAATTTCTCCTTCCTGTTCCAGGACAGTCAGGGCTACACAGAGAAACCCTGTCTCGCAAAACAAAAACTAAAAACAAACAAACAAAAAATTTCTCCTTCCTTTCCTCCCTCCCCTTTTCCATCCCCTCCCCATTCATGCATGCACATTCTCCCATTTATTTTATTTGTCTAGCATGCCCTCACTAATACTTCATAAATGGTACTGAATGAAGAATGAAATTTCTTGACTACTGAAGTTTTTATATTAGGTCTGGCTTCCTTCCCAGTTTTGAGTGTTGTTTTTACCTATAGCCATGCTTTTTCTCATCAGTCATAAGAACGTTGGATTTGTCCTGCTAGAAACCCTATTCATTCACCATTCATCCAGTATTTTACCAGAAACTGTTACTGCTGTTATCTCTGCTGTATAACATGTTATCTCAAACCTAATAGTTTAGTTCGTTTGTTCGTTCGTTCGTTCGTTCATTCATTCCTTCTTTATTTTTTCTTCTTCATTTTGTAGACAGGGTTTCTTTGTGTAGCCTTGGCTGTCCTAGAACTTGCTCTGTAGACCAGGCCGAATTCAAACTCAGAGTTCTACCTGCCTCTGCCTCTCGAGTGCTGGACTTAAAGCCATGCACCACCACTGCCCAGCTCAAACCTAGTAGTTTAAAACTCATACCATTGCCTTCCTTTAAAACAACCATGTTACTTACTACTTCTTAGTATCGGTGAATTAGAAGTCCTAGAGTTGTGAGATTAGACAGTTCTGGTCTAGGGATGCCTCATGATCCTGTAATCAGAGGCCAATCTGGACTACCACCATCTAAAGCCTGCCTCGGGAGTAGGGATGCTGTGTTCAGCATTGTGTGCTCACACAGCTGGGAAGCATGGCTTCCAACATAAGCCATTCATACCCTGATAAGTTAGGTTTGACTCTTAGTGATAGGTCTTAGTTCCCATGCGCATGGACCCTTCTAGAGTTCTACTGTAGTGTATTCATGATATGGTGATTTTTTTTTCCCCTCAAGTGATCAATCCAGGAGACTAAGGGGATCGATACTCTTTAAAAGCCATTTACACCAATAGCCAAATTGTAGAGTACCTGGCTGAGGAAACACAGACGAGCAGGGCAAACAAAATCCTGCTATGCTTGTATCTTGCAAATAAACTGGCATGACTTGGGATCAGTATCTGAGCAGTGACCCATTCTCCTGCCTTGAAACATCTTATCTCCAGCATCTTCATCACCCATTGTCTGCTTCTTCTCATCTTGGAAGCACAGGACTTTATATGTACCATATATAAAGGCATAGAAGGGCTCTTGAAGAAGTGTCCAGGCCTGCAAGGGCACAACCAGAAACCACAGATGAGAGCTTGACCTTTGGACAGATGCAGACACACTCAGAGACATCACCTAAATGTGAGCACCCCTGCAGTGCACACCCTTTACTGGTCAGCTGGGCTGAGTTCAACTGTATGCTTCTCCTAGAAAACCCTACTTTCCTTATGACCTGAAAGGGGTTTTCTCTCTCAAGGTTATTGTTCTTTCTTTTTAATTTCCTACTGGGATCTCTGATCTCCCCTTCAATGTTGTATCTCTGAAGCCTGACATTAAGCCTCAGGAATAAAGTTTGATGAAGTTAGAGGCTTGGTCTGCTGTGTTCTTGTTGTCTGACATAGGATTTACCAAGTAAAGGTACAAGAAGTACCTTTAAGTGGATACATACCTGACCCCAAGTCATGCTCAGACTTTATATGATGTAACAAGCTCAAAATGACCACAAGAAGTGCACAAGGAGTGCAAGCTTCACGTTCTTCTGTGTGTGTGCATGTGTGCATGAATATACATATATACGTACAATACTCATACACATACATATACCATCTCATTATAGAGCCCAGGTTAGTTTAGAACTTATTATGTAGGACCCAAAATTATGACCGTCCTACCCTCTCTTCCCAGATGCTAGGATTAAAGGGCTGAACCCCACACACCCAGATATTCTGGGCTTCACTTCACCTCCTAGACCTTGCCATTTAACGATGAGGAAGAGGACTAGGCACAAGAAAGTGAGCCTCTTACGTAGATGGGGCTGCTTAAGACTGGGCTGGTCCGTGAGAGTGGGATCGGGCATAGGTGTAAGGAGAACAAGCAGCTGCAGCAGAAGCTAGGTGGAAACGTGCAGACTAAGGAGAGAAAGAGGGTGAGTGTGTATCATTAGCCTATGATTAATATATAATAATATAGTAATCACTAGGCAGAGCTATGTTCATACAACATTAGTCTGAGAATAATACCCACAGGAAGCACCATTTGCAGCCTCCCACGGCATCAGCAATTTGGCCTTCTTTTATTGTTAGCTCAGGTGAGAGTAAGAGGACCCTGAAGATGGAGAATCTAGGCAGTCTTACACGTTTATGTGCAGGGAGTGCCGCACAGCCCACTGACCCAGCTTGACTCAGCTCTTCTCTGTAAGGAAGCTTCAAGATTTCCCTGCTCCTTCGTCGTCTGCCTTCTCATTTCACCAGCGTGCAGAACATAGATGGGTTTCTGTGGACCAGTGGCAAGGAGGATTTAAACTAAAGCATGGTCTCTGCCCTTGAGAATTTGGTGGCCTACATTTTTTTTTTCCCTGCTGGGGAGTTGTCCTGATCTTGGGATTCATTCTAGGTGCCTCTAGGCTCTGGGCTTGAGAAATAAATTGTTCTGCTTCCCCAAGGCACTTTGGTGTGGGTTTCCTCTCCTCTTGGCTCAAATGGGTATAGACCTGGAGAGAGGGATGGAGGGACAACTGTGTCTAGTCAGTCCTAGTTGAAAACTACCTGTTCATCAGGGACCGTTGTGGGTTGTGTTAGCCACACAGACGTTCAGCCTGTGCCATGGCCTGACTTTGTAAGCCAAGTCTGAATATACATGTGCAGGTACACTACAGAGGTGGAATGCAGCCCGAGGTGGGAGGACGAGGCATTCCGGGCTTTGGGTCTTTGATTAGCATTATCTCTATGCTAACGCGACTAACGCATAGGATAAGGTTTGCCATTCTGCATGTGTAAGTCTCTAGAGGTGAGGGGACAGGCAGCTTGATTTCTATGAAACCCCAGAGTTAGGCAAGGTTTAAAAACTGCACCTTCTGAAGTCTTTGGAGTGGAGAGAGGTAAGAATGTGTTTGCTGTGAGAGGGGCGATGTCTCAAAGGAATTTCCTGGAGCACACGAGAAACACGAGAAGAAATCAAGGCATTTCTTTTACCCTAAGATACTGATCAGGGACAGCCATTTGAGTCAGGCAGACTGCCTGCTTGCATCTGCTTCATACACCTCCCTCCTTCTTGGCAGCCTTCCTGTCATCCGTGTCTCTGGTCCCTGGTGCCTGAGACCTGTTTTCCCAGCAAGAAGAAACAGCACCACAGTGACCTGATGCCCTGGATTCTCTCCTCCCTTTTTCTCCTGGCTCTGGGTCTTCACTTTTAGTGGCTACCCTAAGAGAATACTCCTAGTTGTTTTATAACCCTTTCTTACTGATCCAGCTCAGTGGTCACCATGTAAATAGCAGCCAATTCAGCTGTTGCTTATGCAGCAAATTAAGACAATGTAAAATGCCAATGGGGTGAACAGGGAGCCACCAGTGTCTTGTCTTTTCAGGACAGGAGTGGGACACCTGCCAGGACCTGGGACCAGGACCAGACATTTATTTTGCTGATCTGGTACAAGGTGTCCAAAAAGAGACAGATTCTCTGGACCTTGTTGTTGTCCCTTACTCTTCTTGGCCAGAGGAAATGCTCTCATGGGGCCAATTCTACTCTAAGAGTTTTCACCTGCTTATTTCCATCTAGGTGGTAAACGGCAGGGATGGCAAGCCGAGGAGAGAGAAACTAAGACTTTTGCAGAGTGCTCTAAATGTCTGTTTTCCTGGTGTGTCAGTTCCGGTGTCTCAGAGGTATGCTGTGAGTAGAGAGCTGGGATTCAGGATATCTGCCGTGGAGTTGTTTCTAAGAGCCAAGATTGGTGATCCATGAGCAGACACACAGCTCATGGAAAGATAATTCAGGGCAGCAGGTTACTGTGGTATTGTTTTCTGTGGCTAGTCTGCCTGGTATCCAGGTCTCTCTGTAGGTTGTCAGCCTGCTCTTTTCCTTCTGGTTCTGGGTCTTCACTAGGCTGCCCTGCTGGGATCTCCAGCACAAAGCTTTTCTTACCTATCTCTGCCTTCTGGGAGAAGACAGTGCTACCTTCTGAATGGGCTACAGAAGGTCTCCTCATAGGCTGGTCAAAAAGAGGGAGTAAGGGCTGCCAGTGTATAGCTCCTGAGTAGCATGTGCAAGGACCTATGTTCAATTCCCAGCACCAATAAACAAACAAACCAATGAACCCATGAACAAACAGAAAGAGAAAGAAAGAAAAGAAGAGGTGCCAGACACTTCTGGCTCCTGGGCGATACTAAATAGAAACAGTTCTGGCCCTTATGGGTGCTATGCTCTTGTATTGTTAATATAGCTCCAAATGAGTTCTCTCTACCGTGCCACCTTGTGTGTCAATAACGGGCCTGTCAGTGGCTCATAGATTGCATGCCTGGTTCAGAATTCATGGCTGCCTAAACAACATCTCTGTTTGTGGCACACAATAAAAAAACACACCCTGCAGCTATGTGTTGCTTAATTAATAAGCTGATTATTAATCCTCAAACACTTGCATGCATAGCAAATTCTCTGTTTTGACCATGTGGCACATTGATGGGAGTCTGCTCACCCTCAGCTCTGGTTCAGCTAATGGAGGAGAAAGGCAGCCAGATTAGGAACCTGCTCTTTCCCTTGACCCCATTCTGTCCAGTTCTCATTCCCCAGCAATCCTGTAGCACATTTGCTATTCTATACTTCTTGCAGTCAGGCTCCCCCCTCCCCCAAGGCTTCTTTACTGGGTCCCTCTTCCCCTCCTCCAGTGGCTCTGAGAGTACAGTGCTAGGGCTCACAGCTGTGGCTTTCCCATAGGGAAATGCCTAAGAACTTACACCCACCCAAGTGACCCATAGGCATGACTGACTGCTGTGATTACTAAAGGCTCTTTCTCCAGTTTCAGACATGTCTGTGGGGCCATTCATGCTTCAGAATTCCAGAGAAAAGCACAATGAAGACATCATATGAAACTCCATCTTCCCTTGATTCCTTCCCTCCCATCCCCCTTTCCTTACATCTGTAAGTGCTTCCTGAGAGGACACCCATATCCCACAATGAGTTCCCGATACAGGAACCCTTACTTTGGGTTCTGCCTTTGGGAAAACTGAACTGAGACAAATACAAACTGTCCTCAACAGTAGTGGTACAACATATGATTTCTTTATTTTATTTTATGATGATGCCAAAGCCATATACTGTGGGTAGCAATGATATTTTGCATTTTGAACTTTGATCTTTTCCCAGGATAGCAGAACACAGTGTGATACTGTTTTGAGATTCTTGGAGTAGCAGTGACTTTAAGGATATAAATCTACAGACTGCAATGTGTTGCTTACTATGCAACTTGGTAGGCTATGTGTATTAAACACATTTTATTTTGGAGACAGTGTTGTTATATGGCCTTGGTTGGCCTTGAACTCAGAGTCTTCCCTCTCTCTTCCTGAGTCAAAGGACTGTAGCAATGCACAACCATGCTGTTTTAGATGCAGCTTTGATTCATGATATCCTCCTCCTCCTCCTCCTCCTCCTCCTCCTCCTCCTTCTTCTTCTTCTTCTTCTTCTTCTTCTTCTTCTTCTTCTTCTTCTATTATTATTATTATTATTTTTTTTTTTTTTAGGTTTTTCGAGACAGGGTTTCTCTGTATAGCCCTGGCTGTCCTGGCACTCACTTTGTAGACCAGGCTGGCCTCGAACTCAGAAATCCGCCTGCCTCTGCCTCCCGAGTGCTGGGATTAAAGGCGTGCGCCACCACGCCCGGCTTATTATTATTATTTTATAACTCATTTATTAAATGCAACTATTGTAAGTGGGGGACTATTTGCAGTTTATTCTGATACTGTGCTTCTCTCTGATTCTCTGTCTGTCTCCCTCTTTTTCATCTCTCTGTGTATCTTCCTCTCCAAACTGTGTGAGGACATCAATTGCCTGCTACAGAGATTATTTCTCCATACTGTCACTATAGCTACAGCACCTGGTTAAATGTTTAGCACTCACTAAATATCTGCTGAGTGGGGTTGACACCATAAACTGTTCTTAGCTCAGTTTGCACCTTGCATGTCAAGGTTCACAGGGAAGGAGAAGACTCTAGGTAGCTCTAGCGAAAAAGGGCCTAATACAGAATTGTCAGACATAAGCAATCATCACTGGAACAAAAAGTAGGTCAAGGGTTGAGACTGTGAGGCTGACTTCCAAAACGACAGAGGATTGGGGAGGCTGTAGCTCCGCATGCCACTGGGGCGATGCCCATTTGGATCAGAGCTGCCACTGGCTATTGAGAATCCTTTCCTGGAGGTGTGGAGATGGGAGAAAGGCAGCAGAATTTAAGGGTTAGGCAGTTAGATCAAGAGGCTACTATGAGCTTATTTTGATACTTAGAAAACAAACAGTGTCCTAAAAGACTGTTCAAACCCTGAAAACCAGCTTGCCCAAGCTGCAGGAGGCATTTCTCCACCTCCCATTTCCGTTTGACTTTCAGATCTTGTGTATACAATTAATTGAGTCAAATTCACAGAAGAAATATGGCTGCGGGGTGGTTTGGGAATGCTTTCAAGGTTCTCTATACAAATGATAGGGTAGCGGCGATGAAACGTGGATGTTAGAACCCCATGTCTCTTCTCCATGAGAGCTCTTGATTGCTTTGCTTTGTAAAGGGCTGATGAATGGCAAGAAAACTCATTCTCATTCTAAGCACTTATAACTGGTAGGGTGTGAGAGCTTCCATTAGGCTATCTGATGCTCCTCTGCTTTCAAGGATGGGTTGCAAAGTTCTGTGTGAATGAGGGGTGAGAATGGATTCCCCAGAGACAAATTGAATGACACCCAAGGATATCCCAAGGTCAGAGATCTTCATTTTTTTATGTGGGAGTCATGGCTTAGGGGTGTTCCAGGAGAGTAGTTCTCAACTTTCCTAATGCTGTTACTTTTTGATATAGTTCCTCATATTTTGGTGAATCTCAACCATAAAATGTTGCTACATCACAACTGATTTTACTAGTGCTATGAATCATAATGCAAATGTCTGATATGCAGGATACCAGATATGTGACCCCCAAAGGGTCTTGCCCCCACAGGCTGAGAGCCACTGTTCTAGGGCCTATACAACATTGAGAATGTTCTTCAAAGACATGAGGACTAGTGGGACCCAAGAATTTCCTTACTGCTATCCAGACAAATTAAGAGGGAAAATTGGAGACAAGACATAAATGGAGAATTCTTTCATAGACTGGAAGTTATCTCAGACTTTTCCCAAGATCTTCCTTGTATGTACAGAAGGCTGCATTCACCTGCACACCATTCCCTCAGCCCAAGCACTCACAAACAGGGTAATGTTAAAAAAAAGTCTTTTCTTTAAGCAGCTTCAGCAACTTCAGTAAGATGACCCACCATTTAGGACTCTACAATGGACTCCCTTGACTTTGTGACAATTGGTACACCCCAGGCAAAGGAAACTAACTTTGTTTTGAGAGTTTTATGAAGTTGCTTAGCCAGAGGACTAACTGCTTGACAAATGTCTCCAATGTCTCCACTGTTGGGAGAGATGGCTCAGTGTTTAAGAGGGCTTACTGAATTGCAGAAGAAGGAGTTCAGTTCCCAGCATCCATGTGGTAGCTCACAATTTCCTAATATATAGAGTGCCAATGGATTTGATGCCCTCTTCTGGACTCTATAAACTCATGTAGGCACACATGCACACACACACACACAAACACATTTTAAAAATTGAAAAAAAAATGCCATTCTCTGTGGTGTCTGTGAACATGTTGATTGGTTTGGAAATTATTTTTGGAGAAGGTCGTTAAGGACATTTAGATACTGAGAGCGTGTATGACAAGGAAGGCCTTAATAATCTCCAAGAGATTTTCAATGTATGACATTCCTTATTTCTGTGATTATGGACTCAAAGGAGGCCACTGCGTGTGCATGTGCATGTGCATGTGCATGTGGTAAGAGTAACAAACTCACCACAGGGCACGAGCAATTTACAGGCAACATCCGGGCAGTACTGAGCACATTCGGCTGTCCCTCTATGCTTAAGTTTCATGTCTGTGCTGGATGGGAGTGGGCTGCTGGTTGTTGACCCACGTTGGCATCTGCAAGCTTGGCTACTGATCTCCAACTATTTGAGGTCTTTTTCAAGGATCTCTTATCTTGGAACTGACAATGTTTCTGCTTGGTGCAGAAGTGGCTGGGCATAAGTCCAACATGCACAAAGAGATGAGCAGGCAAGATACATTCCAAGAAGAGGAAGACCAGAGTCTACCACATCTTGCAGAAAAGCTTCTGCTTGGAGGTCAGCACAGTATGCTGGGTTCATTCTACCCATGACCCGACAAATAGTGTATGCTCCTGAGTGTGAGACTAGGAGGGTAACCAGACAGCAGACTAGGGTGTATGTGTCCATCACTTGGGTAGTGCATGCTTCCTGTGGCCCCAAAGAGCTTCTTCTTCTAGTTAACCACCTGTGTATGTGTGCTTTCTGGATATCTAATGTAGGTAGACATGAGGGTGCTCATGGTAAATATTGAACTATATATTTGTCTACATGTGGATAGCCTGTACTGGAGGTCCAGAGCTGTTGCTACACATATTCATCCATGTGTTGGTGCACATCTTGGGCAAGTGTGAGTGCCCATGTATACGTGCAAATGTGCACAGTGTTGGGGCAGGCCTCTTTGCTGGGCTTCGCCTTGGGCTGTTTGCTTCTCAGAGACAGAATTTGGATTTGTCCTCTCTGTTCCAGGTCGATGGCATTGATCTGGGAGGAGTGAAGAATCAATTGTAATTTGGTTGGAGGGCCTGGCGCCAGAGTGTGTAAAGAGTAATTAGTGGGAGAGGAGCTGATGCAAAGGACTGGGACCACTACTTTTGATGGGGGCTGCTGGCCCCTGGACAGAGCGGGGCATAAATGTAGGGGAAAAAGCTTGTTCCATGAAGTCCAAGGGCTCCTTCTCTTAGTATATGACATCTACCCTGCCCTTTCCTTTACTAGGTTCAGAACAAAGCTCAGAGAGAATTTCTCCCTTGGAGTGAGTGCTGGGGACTGAAGGCCAAGATTTTTGCCTCTTTTACCATTCTGCTTTACAGTGTGTTAGTGAGAGCTTCTGACACACATTCTATGTCTCACTTTCATGAACCCCTTACCTAATACTCAATGTGTGTCATTCATTCACAGCTTCTGTCTTTTGATATGTTTTCACTTTTGCTGTCTTCTTTGGACCTTACATCATAAATAGGAGAAGAAAAGACAAGTACCATATTTCATCTATACCAAGGACACAAGGGACAAGCATGCAAGATTCTTAGCAGCCATGGGTTCAAGTCCAGCTCTAAACTCTAAACTGTAACAGGCACCCTCATGCCAGTGATTCTCAAATAAGTTGCAGAGCTTGTGTTTCCTAGGGTCTTCATTTATCTGGAAGAATGATGAAACAGGAAGTAATCTGGGTGGCTTTAAAAGGATGAGTCCTGCTAGCTAGTATTATGGCAGTTCTGCATCAAGCTGCTATAAATTTGAGTCACAGGGAGGTTTGCAGAGAGCAGAGTTTGAGTTCCAAATACCCCTGGCCAAGTTCTAACTCAAATGTCCTGGGGTTTCTCTTCAGAGACTGGGGTACTTTCCTATGTTCTGGCTATCCTCATGTAGGTGGTTCATAAACCATGTTTGGAGACAGCATCAAGGAGTGGAAGGGGAGATGATCATGAAGCAGGAGTGCAAGCTGCAGGCAAAGGTTGCTAAGAAGGAAGGGTACATGGTGATGTATTCTGTATGCATCCTATATGTGGGAGAAGAAAAGGAATCTCAGAAGAAAAAGCCTGTCTAAGCTATGAATGAAGAGGGAAGGACAGCATGACAATTCTGAAGCCTAGGCTGGTCTGAAGGTTAATGGAAAGTTCTCCTGCCCATTATTTCTGGCCTCTTTTGGTTTTCTGGAGACTCCTTAAGACTCCATTCCTTTGAGTCTTGTGTCTTCCTTAAGATGTAGGGGTCCTGCTTATTGAAGAGCAGTGTGAGAGGAGCTGTAACAGGAGCAAGCGCCACATTGCATGGTTGGTGCCTTCACTGCTCTGCTAATGCTGACAGATTCACAGGCATCACCACTAAATGCCTGAGATTGCTTTGCCAGCTTGAGAAGTGCAAGAAAAGAACTCTGTGCTAATGGATTCATCATCAGGGAGGGGAGGGAAGAGGAGGGGCAGCCTGGGGAAGGGGAAGGTTGCCAGGGATTTTGGAGAGTAAAGCCTGTGAGGGGACATAAGAAGTGGTGGGGGACAGTGTAGCATCCACCCTCCTTGTCCTGTGTCCCAGCCACCTTATGATGAGAGGTGTGTCGTCTAAGGAGATGAAGTTTACCCTTGTGTACAGCATATGGTTGTCTTCTGAGAATTAGGCAACCTCCTTCAGGAACCTGTAGGTCACACTGGAATGAATGAGCTTTGGAACTAAGAACACAGTCCAGAGCTTCCATTTCTCTCATGAAATTAGCAAAAGCATTCCTGGGCTCTGTGCCCTGATCTTCGGAGCATTAGTGACACCTCCTCCAGTTCTTGGAAGCCTCTTGACTATCCTTCTGAGAGCTGTCCTGGGACTATTGTGTTATAGGTAATAGTGTTGGAAAGTATGGTGCCTGGGCATGCATCGGTAAAAGGAGGCCACTGAGGTAATGGTTATAATTAGGAGGGGGATTTTAGGGTGACTTGAAAATTCTTTTTTTAATAGAAAAAAGTTTGCCCTCTTGGCAGGTAATGGGTTAACTAAAGAGGCAGAAGCTGCACAGGATTCATGGGCCCCCTTTGTCCTATCCTCTACCTATTTCTGTCTTCTTGGTGTGATGTGCCTGTCACAGATGGTCCTCATCTTCATCTGGTTTCCTGCGTTCTGTGTGGTAATCACTCTTTATGCAGTTACTCATCCATAAGCCAGGCTTGGGTGCATAACAACCTATCTTCACATTTGTAGAATGCTTTGCAGTCTTCAAAGAACTTCTATACCCATGACGTCAGTCAATGCATGATGTCAGTCAATGCACATGGCATGCCATCAAGGAGTTAAAGCAGTGTCATCTTTAAGAACACGGATTCTGTTGGTGGCTGTGTGGGCTCATCTCTGACCACGGGTCTGATTACGGACAGGCGCTTTCATGCAAAGTAGGGAGAATAATAGGTCATTTCTCTTAGTACCATAGGGATTCAAAGACTCATTTTTTTTGTGTGTGAAGTTTTTATGAATAGCCTACCATGTGGAAAGCTCAACTCCAGTAAGTGCTATTACTGTGACTAATTGGGTCTTTAAAGGGGAAACTGAGGCTCAGATGAGGAAGGTGATTTTCCTGGATCACAGAGGTTAGCAACGTTGGTGGGAGAAGTCAGGTCTCATGGCTTACATCCCTGAAATGGAAAATGCTGTGTCACCAAATTATCCAGTGTGCTTTGCACAAACTGTTTCCCTCATGGTCCGGGAGTTGATGGTGATAGAAATCTGAGGTGTTGCCACCCCTATGGAGAGCCCAGGCATGACTCTGGGTACTTTGTGACTCACAACAGCCGTGGGAGGTATGTACTTTTGTGGCTTGTTTAGAAGCCTCCCTAATAAAAGGGGCTGGATTGGTTCTGACTGTTCACATCCTGGATCTGCAGTAAGGGGATTCAGACTCTACTTGTGAGGAAATACCAGGGGCTCTCCTGTCTCTGATGTAGAGGTCCTGGCCACTGTGCTGAGGAACCTGGAAGTACTAGGAGACAGGACACATAGAAGACTGTCCCTTTCTGCCCTTTCCCTCTTTCCTCAGACCAGGTGTCTTTCTGTTTGTACATCTTTCTCATGTCTCATTATGATGCTGCATAAAACAGGAGGATCTCTTCTCTCTCAATTTCTCCAGGGTTCGAGGGCGTGGGAATTTACAGATACAGCACCAAATGTGTGAGAGTACACACCTGTGTGTGCACATGGAGAGCAGTGTGTGCCTCTACAGCAATTCTATGTATTCCTATGGTTCTCTCTGAGGCCGTATATATGTGTGAAAGTGTGTGGGCGAGCAGGTCTGTATGTGGCAGTGCGGCACCTGTCTGTGTGGGTGTTGTGATCGTGTGTATGTGTGTGTATGTGTGTGTGTTTCTGGAGTGTGTGGGCTGGAGTATATGTTGGTAGAGGCTAACAATTGTGGTCTGTGCTGTGCTGATGGTGTGACCATGAGAGTGTTAGCTTGCTTGGTTTCATCTTATGTAGCATCACCTGCCGAAGTGTGTCCATGCCCCACCCCTATCCTCAAGCTTTTACACCTACGTTGCCCACACGCACTGACACATACATGACCGTCTAGCATCATAGAGCAGCACTCAAAAGTGTTCATGAAGAGTTAACATGTGTGCACATGTGTCCAGTTCCAACTGCTCACACAGAAGTGACTCTCCTGATCACTCACTCCTTCTGGGCTGGTTTGGTTTTGGGTTTGTTTGTTTGTTTGTTAGTTTGCAGCCTCTCTCTTCCTCCTGGAAGTGGTCATCCTTGGCTTGAATGCCTGGCAAATTCATTTTCGGAGCTTGGCCCTGGCACAGTAAAGAGGGGTTTTCCCCTCTGGGCATGACCAAGTTTCCTTCTAGAAATGTAAGTTGTCCTCATTAATCCCACTCCTGGTTCTAAGAGGCTCCTAATGGCGCCACCTACTGGTGGCTGTTCCCTAGACTCTGTAGCTAGGGAACATGGGTACCCTCTACAGTAGAATTAAGATGAAGTACAGGTAGGTCATTCTGGATGTTGGGTACTATGCGACCATGAAAAATCTGTATTTTGTGTGTGGAAGTATCCTTGGGAAAAGGCAAGAAAGGCAAGAGTGTTCTAGGGACACCCATGCTGGGAGTTCTGTTGTTGCTGACCACAGACAACCCACATGCTGTGGTTCAGTGTGTGTTAAGCTAATACTTCCGGGAGGAGTGTCGCACCTGCCCACAGTGGGTAGACTTTGTAGTTATGCACATGTGGTGATTGGAGGGATTCTGGGTACCAATCTACGTGCAGAATGTCCTGCACCAATACATGGGTTTCCATGCATTTGCTCTGTCACATTTACCTATGTATGTCCTCTGCACTAGTGTTTGTGTGGCTGTTGCTTTGTATGTTGATGTGGTGACATGGGTTTGGGTTGTATTAATATCATATAATAAGATCCTGGCATTTCTGTTTATGCCAAACCTTTCATGCTAGAACACAAGCCCCTAGAGTGCCGCCATTTTCTCCTGCAGTCTAGACTTCTTGTTTCCCTGCCTCTATCATTGCTTCCTCTTCTCTTCCTCTTCCCTTCATGCTCTTTTAAAAATGTCCATCTCTTATGTAGTGGAGGTTGTCGACTATGTACAGAGGTTTCCTAACTGCTGTCATCTCTGGGTCCAAGGACAGTTGAACTAGGCCCAGATGTCCTGCCTGCCTGCCAGTAATGGATTGTCTGCTTGGACGATGGATGGGATGCCACACCACAAAACCCATGGGTTTTGTAGGACTCGTTCTACAAAAAGCCTCCAGAAGTGACAGCAGCCTCGGGCAGAGAAAGGCCCCTTCTCCCCACGGTAACGGCGCAACCCGCCTCCCTAGTGTTGGAATGTCTCGGAGTCTGCTTGATGCCCCTCGATTAACCTTGGGAAGTTGCCAGGCAAGCAGTGCTCGTGGCAGCCTGCCCCTCTGTCCTTTTCTCTTCACATTCCTCCTTCTATGAGCTCATTGTGCTAGGTTTCCCATGAAACTCTCTTTTCAGAGCCTCAAATGGCCTCCCCTCAATCTCCTACTAGGCAGCTGTGCCCACACAAGTCTACAGGCTTTCCCTTTTAGAACTTGATTTCCTAGAAAGGGATTGAGTTTCTCTGTCTGTCTCTGTCTTCATTTCTCTCTCTCTCTCTCTCTCTCTCTCTCTCTCTCTCTCTCTCTCTCTCTCTCTCTCTCTCTCTCCTCCGCCCATCCGTCCGTCCGTCCGTCTGTCCGTCCCTCCCTCCCTCCCTCCCTCCCTTCGTATATACAGGCATCTACCTTCTGGTCCCTCAGGAGTCAGGGCTCTGGATAAAATTCTTTCCTTTTTTCAAATATACTGCACCACTATTTATCTTTCCCTTCACCCCAGTCCCAGGAATATGCCTCATACACACCAGTGTGTCTATAGCTAGGCTTTCATGGGTCCAGCAAACTGTCTCCTATGCGATGAGTCTGCACTCTCCTGTTGTCCCTTATTCCTAATTACCCAGAATAGATATTGCCTGTAGGCAAGCTTTGGGATTTAGCACTATCCTCTGACTTTCAACAGGAGCTGCAACAGTTACATTTCATGGAGCACTGGAGCCCACACTATGTCCCCTTTCCAAGGAATCTGATAGACCTTGGGAGCATAGCAGTCCTTGAACTCTGAAACTGGACTGCCTTTCGGTGAATGGCTGAATTTGCACTGTGTTTCTGAGAAGCCCTATTGCTATTAGCTGCAAGTTGTGTGAGGAGAGGGACCATGTGGAGGCATGGTACACCACAGGTGCTCCGTGTGTTCTTGGTGTGCAAGCTGCTGACTGGGCATTGCAAGTTCCAATTTGATGGTGACTGAATGATTGGTCACTGACAGAATTCTCAGCATGACTTTGGGAGCCTAAAAGTCTTATTTAAGGATATATACTTAATGGGTGAGGCAGGGATGAGACTCAGGGTAGACAACTCTGAGGCCAGCAATCTCTCCCTAGACCTCATTTGCCTTGTGTCCAAGCACCATGGAAACTTGTTGCTGTGGTATGTTTTGTCCTGGATGTTTGCCAAGATTAAATCGGGCTCTGTCTCTAGGTTCCACTGACTCTGCAGCCCAGTAAGGGAAGGACAAAGAGGGAGAGAAGGAAGGAACTGAAAAGAGGGGCCATGGAAGCGCAGCAAAGAGAGAGAGAGAGAGAGAGAGAGAGAGAGAGAGAGAGAGAGAGAGAGAGAGAGAGAGAGAGAGAGGAGTAGGAACAGGCAGGAGGACGCTGAGGGAAGGGTTGACAAAAAGGCATGGGTTGGGGGGAGCAGGGGGAAGAGGGGCTGCCGCTTCCCTCTGCCCTCTGACTCCTGTCTGGTGCCCAGCCCCTCCCTTCCTGTCTCCAGCACCTGGTAGAGCTCTGCTCATGCCAAGGCTCTGGGGAGGGGAGGCAATGATATAAAAATGCATTGCATCTACTGGCACTCCCACACAAGGCCCTTTTGTGTGGAGTTGAGAGCTAAGCGTGGAGGGGTCCGGGAATGAGAGGTCTGGGGTCGAATGGGTGCCAAAAATAGACCCCTGCAAACTCTCCAGCTGTGGCTTCAGGGCCTTTTCTCCCCCCACCCCCAATCCCCAGCTCATCCATCTGTGGGTCCACAGCAGAATCACAGACTCCTCCTCACACCATTGCAGGGGCCTCTTTGACTCCCAGCCTCTGTGCCTTTAGTTTCATTGGAACCAAAAGTGACGATGTCTTCTGTGTCCCTGCAGAGGACCAGATCTTATTTGTCATCTCTATTAACCTCTACTTGTCCATATTATTCTCATTTGCCTATTCTTTGATCTCACCCTCCCCAGCTGGCCAGGTTCATCATTGCCTCAACACATGCTCTATTCTTAACATGGAGGCTTCTTTGTGTTATAACTGGCTAGACAGGTCAATGTATTATTATCTCTACACATTCACTTGACATGAACACTTACTGACTGTCCACTCTGAGGTGGACAGTAAGGATGCTCACCATATGAGCTCTTGCCCTCTGCAGGCCATAGACCCACAGCTTACTCCCTGGTAGACTCTTCTTCCTCTTTCTCTCTTTACTGAAGACTGAGCTCAGACCTCAGCCACCTGTACTGCCATGTTCTTGGAGCTCTATGACTGTTTGAACTTGAGCACTGTTGTGTGGATGTGGTTTATTTTTGAAAGGATCATGTGTTGAAGCCTGGCTACTACTGGGCAGTGTTGAGAGTTGGCGGGACCTTTAAGGTAACACACACGTGAGAGGAGCCAGATTACTGCATGAGCTGACCTTGGAAAGGACAAAGGTAGTCCTTGTAGGACCCTGGGCTTTCATGGTAGGGAATTGTGACAGGGATCCCAAACTTTGACTTGCTCCCTGGCCTCTTGTTTTGCAATGTGACCTTTCACTTCTACTATGACACTATCTAGATCATCACCAAAAAAGGCACTGGGATTTTAGATTTATATCTCTAAATCGGAGCTAAACAAACCTCATTTTTAAACAAATGTGTTATTATTATGTTTATTTATGTGGATGTGTGTGTGCATGCCCGTGCCAGAAAACATTAGAAGAGAGAGTCAGATTCTCTGGAGCTGGAGTTACAGGTGTCTGTGAACCATCTGACATAGGTGCTACAGTTTGGTCTCTAGAAGAGCAATAAGAGCTGTTAACTACGGAACCATGTCTCTGGCCCCCAAACCTCTCATAGCAGGTGAGCTTGAACGGGGGTGGGGGTGGGGGCGTAAAAGTGCTTGCCAACAAGCTGATGACCCGAGTTCAAGTGCCAGACTCCATGGTGGTGGGAGAGAATTGACTCTTGAAGATTGTCCACTAGTCTTTACACATATGTGGTGGCCTGTGTGCTCATACTCACACACACCGCACTATGCGCTCTATCCAATAATAATAATGAATAATATAAAGCAAAAGCTATTACCCACATTTGAATATTCTGTTATAGGAACCAAAATGGACCAGTCCACTATCTTTCTTGTGGTGTTGCGTTGAGAGATACATGGAAGAATTGTTCACATGGTCAGACTCTAGTGTCTGAATGCCAAATGGTTTGCCATGGCTGTGTCCTACTTATTGTCTAGCACAGTGCTGGTTGGAGATTAGTGTTCAGGGTCTACTTGGCCACTGGGAAGATATTTCTGCTGATGCATCCCTAGCCCAAGTCCTTGGACTCTCTATTGCTGGCACTAACCACGACCTGATGATTTTGTTTACTTTTCTAATCCTGGGCATCTAGAAACTTTTTGTTGGTTTCATGGTACCAAATGCATGCAGGTCCATGACCCAATGCACTACTGGGGAAACTTGTTTGTTATGTTTGAATCCCTCTCCTTGTAATCCTTTAGGGGGAAAACTCCAGATCCCGTTTGCTTCCTGTATAGTATCACAGGAGAATGGGATTGGGTTACTGGGGATTCTGTGGAGGAGGAACTGCCTGTACCGATGCTCATGTCCTCTCCTTCTACTGTCCCTCCTATGGTTGGAAGAATGATGACTTAAATGAAAGGGGGTAAACCAAACCCACAGCATGTTATAGCCACAGCTTGAGCATTCCAGTAGATGCCGTATTTTTAGCTGTCTTTTAGACTTCTACATATTATGGTGTAGAAGTAGCCCACCTGTGCCAGCAACTTACCACAGAATCCTTTAGCCTTGAGCAGGCACAGAACACCTAGGTGTACAGACTCATCCCTGGGGGCCGAGAATTCTTGAACACACTTCCCATACTGCAGCCTTTGGCAAAATAAGAAATTATTGCGGTGTGATGTGACATATTTCGGGGGACAGTTCACAGAGAAGGCTATGACCCAGATCCTGAGTTCTGTGGAACAAACATCATGCAGAGCAGCAAGCCTCCTTTTTGTGCTCCTGAATGAAGGCAGAAAAATATGGCATGTGTCTTCCTTGAGGGTATTTGAAGCTGACTTGTAACACTGAGAAAGAAGAGGAGAAGAGGAGAAGCATTATAATGGTTGAGGATGCTAGAAACCCAAGTTATAGATGCCTGATTTCTGATTCCTCCCCTCCCCTCCCCTCCCCTCCCCTCCCCTCCCCTCCCCTCCCCTCCCCTCCCCTCCCCTCCCCTCTTCCTCGTCGTCCTCGTCGTCCTCGTCGTCCTCGTCGTCCTCGTCGTCCTCGTCGTCCTCGTCGTCCTCCTCGTCCTCCTCCTCGTCCTCCTCCTCCTCCTCCTCCTCCTCCTTCTTCTTCTTCTTCTTCTTCTTCTTCTTCTTCTTCTTCTTCTTCTTCTTCTTCTTCTCTCTCTCTCTCTCTCTCTCTCTCTCTCTCTCTCTCTCTCTCTCTCTCTCTCCTTTTTTTCTTTTGGACAGGCAAGAAATGGACATAGCTAGTCTAAAGTTCCAGAAATTGCTTTTTACTACACTGCTACAAACACATGTTTAAGAACTGTGACTTTAGGTTCACCACACAAGAACTATTTGTACACCTGGTTATACCTGTTGTGCACATGTGAGGTGTGTGACAGTGTTCTATGCGTCTGTGATGTGTGCAACACTCACCGACTCTGTCCAAGGTAGAACAGTGAAGCAGCAAATGAAATGGATGGGCTTCTGGCAGACCCTCCTCTTGGGCTTTGGGCTCATCTGCTTGGCACAGCTCAGAGTAGTCCCTTGATGGTCAGGACAGGCAGGTTTTACGTGGACCACCTAACTAGGCCGTGGCCTTGAGGGCTGAGTGCAGTTGAGGAGCACAACTCTGGGTATCCAGAGAGGCTTGAGTCATAATCAAGCTTGAGAATATAGAGAAATATAGAGAAAAGTTGTCAAGAAGACAAAACCTTGTTTTTGAAGAGGCAAAGATGGACCAGTAGAATAAGTACTCTGTACCGTAGAAAGAACTGACCAGAGGCTACAGTGCAAGAGACAAGTGGATAGTGGAAGAGAAGGAAACCAAACAGGGCACATGTAGTGTTCTGTTTGCATTTTAGTGAAATGGACAAGCCTTATAAGCTGAGGGTTTGAGAAGCTTGCAGAAGTTTTCTTCCACCACCTGCACCAAATACCTTAAGATTAGATATTAGAAGACCAATTTATTTTATGTTGAGCTCCTCCTCCCCCTCCCTCCCCTCCTCCCCGTCTCCCTTCTCTTCTCTCACCTCCTTTCCCTCCTCTCTTCTTCTTCCCTCCCCCTCCTTGAATCCCCCACACACACTTTTCTTTTCCTCCTGAGACAGAGAAGGTGTCACTATATAGCCCTGGTCGGCTTCCTACCGACAGAAATCTACCTGTCTTTGCCTCCCAAATGCTAGAATTACAGGCATGCTCCAGCAGGCTTTGGTACCCAAGTCTTCTAAAACATTCTCTCTGTTGTATTTCCAAAAACCAAGGAAGCACCATTGTCTTCTCAAACTGGCTGGTTTTTTGCAAGTGTCAAGGGTAAGTCCCTGGGACTAAGAAACATTGTAGCAGTTTGAATTAAGATGAGAACATTCTTAGACCCAGATATTGTATGCCAAATTCTTTTGTGATGGTTAATTTTAGGCGTCAGCTCAACCTTCTGAACGCTGCACCCCTTCACAATGGTTCCTCATGCTGTGCTGGCCCCCAACCATAAATTTATTTCATTGCAACTTCATAATTAATGTAGCTACTGTTATGAATCGAAATGTAAATGTCTGATATGTAGGCTATCTGATATGCAACCCCCAAAGTGGTCATGGCCCACAGGTTGAGGACTGTTGGGCTAAAGGGGACTTAGAGAGCAGGTAAAGTGTCTGGGAGGGGATTTCCCAAAGGAATTAGGACTGGGGCTGTAGGCTGAGTGAGTGTTTGCCTGCACCACTGCGAATGGGCACCACATAACCTGCTAAGAGCAAGACCGAAGAACAAGGGTGAGTTGCCTTTTTCTGGAGCTGGATTACCTCCTGCCCTTCAGCACAGGAATCTGAGGCTCCCTGGGCTTCAGAGTCCATAACTCACACCTACTTTTAGAGTCATGCTGAATCATGCCACCAGCCTCTCTGGTTCTTCAGCTTTTAGACAGCATATTGTTAGACTTCTCAGCTTCCATAATTGCATGAGACAATTTCCATAATATAATTTTTCCAAGAGTTTTTTTTTTCTAGAGTTCATTTTTTTCTGCTTTTATTTTGAAAATTGTTTTCACAGCAAATTGTACCATTCCCAAAATGGCTGCAGTGCTACCTCCATTCCACAAGCTCATCTCAGAGTGTAGAGCAGACATCATTACACGGAGAGTCGAGGATCTACGTGGTTTCCTTTTCAGCTGGATAGGTAGTCCACACCTGTGGACATGAAGCTGTGTTATCCAGGACAGGGGGATATAAAGGGTATTTTTACTTGGTTCTGTTGGGACATGGGCCCTTGAAACCCAGCCACCAAGCTGTGAGGAAGCCCAGGCTAGTCAACAGAGAAGTTTGTATGATGAGACAGGAAACTTTACCGACAAGCCTGGCTAACAACCAGCTTAGAGCCAGGTGTGTGAGCCATCTTGAAACTGTCCATGCATCTTGGAACTGATGTTTGATATTCCCACCAAGCACTGCTCACATAAATGACTCTTGTTATTTTAAGACACTGTATCATTTTGGAATGTTTTTTTTTTTAATATGGCAAGATAATTAGAACAGTTTTCAAACTGTATAAACACCAAACACTTTCAAACTTATTTTGAATAAATTCCTTTGGTTTACAGCCTCTCTTCTTCCTTGTAAGGAGATGCTCCAGCCATCATCCTACCCCAAATCCTACCAAGAGCCCTGAAGAGGGTAAACACAAGCTGCTGTTTGCAGTTTGATTGCTCAGTGGGTGTAAGAGAAACCTTGGTTGCCAGTGGCTACCTTTTCTGTGTGTCCTCTGAGGGCTTCTGGGCATGTAAGAGTAAGTAGTGAGTGGTTTGGTTTTCTTTTCTTGGAATAACTGATAAGAGCAGAATTATTTGTTTCCAAAAGTGAAGCTTTTGATGCAACTAAAGATGACAGATATTCTGACACCCAATGTGTATAGTGTCAGATACCTATATTCATTAGGGGTATCCACAATGAACCAGGAACACCAATTCAAGGGGGTTGGTTTGTGTTCCTCTTTCCTATGCCTCTCGGAAGGGGCCCATGTGGCCTCTGAGTATTCAGCTCTATGTCTCGGCTAGGGATGGAGGGGTTGCCATTTGTTCTGAGTCAAATGCTCAGCCATATGTTAAGAGGAAAAGATTTGACTGGCCTCATTCCTCTCTGCCAGTTGCTACAACACGTGTCTCTTGAGCTGATCTGAAATGAACCGGCACATGTTGTATGATAATGGTCATGATGCTAATTTTTCCCTCTTCAATTCAATTTCCTTCCCTTTTCTCTCTGTCTTCACTCTTGTGTCCTGTATTTCCAGTTGATTCTCCAGATGAAATACATTCCTTTTAGTTTCCTTTGAACATCTCTCTAGTTCAGTTTATTCTTTTAAGTTCTGATCTGATATACGGTTTTAACTTCCTAGCAGAAACTACCATCCTCCTGAAGACAAGATGGGTGGCCAAGCAAGGATAGCAGGGATGGACTGTGGGGACTGCTTTATCTTTTCCTCAACTTCTGGGAAGGAACTGTCTCAAAGTAGATGCTCCATACATGTTAAATAGATGTGTCTCTTCTACCTCAAGGATTCAAGGACCTGGGGCTAGACTATGGACTCAATTTTGCCTATACCCCAGCCTCAGAGGACACAGAACACCATTCCACAGGCGTCAGATGCTGCTATGAGCATATAAAAGGGGATGAATCCTGGAGTCATACAGTTGTATTAACCAGGCTTTTTTGTCATTTTTGTTGATTTGTTTTGTTTGTTTGTTTTGTTATCATGAAATATTCAAGGAGGTAGACTCATGAAGAAAAGAAAGATTTACTTAGCACACAATTCTGCACGCTCATGGCTGTGGTACCTGCACTGGTTTATTTCTGTTCAAAGCCCCAAGACAGATGGAAGATGGCAATAGCTTTAGCATGTGCTGGCAAGTGGCTGGATTTCAAGCCAGGTAGCAGGTAGAGAGGAGGAGGGGCCAGCCTTTCTCCCTTCATAACAGCGCCCCACCCCTGCTTTGTTTTCTCTTCTCTTTTATGAGATTAGGGTCTCTTGTAGCTCAGGGTGACCTTCAGTTTTGTGTGCAGCTGAGGATGATCTTGTACTTCTGACCTTCCAAATGCTGGGATAATTACCTAGGCCACCAAGTCTAGCTCTGCTCATGACAGCCTTCTTATGAGAACTACCAGGGAGATTCCAGGAGAATTACCTAGCAGTGGCATGACTTCCAGTGATTAAGGACTTCTCAGTAGAACTCATGTTTCTTTGTGTGTGTGTGTGTGTGTGTGTGTGTGTGTGTAAAATGTATATTCACACAGTGTTGCTGACACACCAGAAGAAGGCATTTGATCCAATTACAGATGGTTGTGAGCCACTATGTGGTTGTTGGGAATTGAACTCATGACCTCTGGAAGAGCAGCCAATGCTCTTAACCCCTGCCCCCCAATCTCTCCAGCCCCAAACTCACATCTTTATATTAAACTATATCTATATGTGTTTGTGTGTGTGTTTGTGTGTGTGCACATGAGTGCAGTGCCTGTAAAGGGGTGTTAGATCCTTTAAAGCTGTAGTTACAGATCATGGACAATTACCTAATAAGGATGTTGAAAACCAAACTCTGCAAGAGTTGTGCACGTTCTTAACTGTCAAGTGTCTCTCCAGCTCCTAGGACTTACGTCTTGAAGGTTCCGTTCTTCCAATACTGCCACCTTGGGGATCAAGTTTCCAACAACATGAACGTTTCTGAGGTCAAAATTAAATCATAGCCTAGCCTCATCATCCATTTTTCAAGTGGATCCCAATAAGTTTTGATAGACCTAGGACCCAGAGGAAGTATGTATAGGCGTATATAGATGTGTGCAAACCTGTTTATGGGGAGACACGCACATGTGTGTGTTGGAGGTAGAATTGGTGCATGTTGTCTGAGAATTGATGCGTCAATGAGATCTAGAGCGTGCAGCTTTCACCAAAGCCCCAGGAAAGAAATGTCAGCCCAGAAAGGACCAGTGGCCCATGGGAATATATTCACAGAGTGATAAATCATGAGTGTGTTCGCATGAGCAGGGCGAGTGAGCAAGCAGGAGGTATTCAGAAGTCCAGTTCTCCAGATTCTATTCAGATGATAAAAGTTCATTAGTGTGCTTGCTTCTCTGCTTAGGAGCCTCAGCTTTTCATCTCCTGGGTGGCAACGAGAGTGGAGTTCTCCAAAAAGAATGGCTCTCTATCACTCAAGGCCACTCTATGTGAGATGCACGAGTCCATGCGCACACATTGGCTTTTCCAGCAGCAAGCTGTTGGTCTATGGGAAACTTCATGCTCTGTGCTTATTGAGAGATTTCCTTCATTGCCCCTCCATTTCTTCCCTGGCCAACAGCCCCTCCTAGGGAGCTGTGCCTCTCATCACTGTTTCAGAAGCTTGAAAGAATAAACATCTCCACGGCAGCCTCAGAACGCTGATGTGAGATGGTTGTAGAGGCTTTCATGTTACTAATTTATTCCTTGTGTAAACACAATTGTATTGGGGGAGGAGATGAAGAGATGCTGGAGTAGGGAGCCTGGGATATAGGAAGTTCTTCCAGCTTCTTTATTTATTATCTTCTGCAGAAATGAGGAGGACCTTTCCCTTTTCCTTGGTTCTCCACCTCACCCCCTGATCGCTCACAAACGCCACCTTGACTTTATGCTGCTGATATGGGGCTGGGCTCTCAGTAAGGTAGGAGAGGAAGCAGCATTTGTGTGCAGGAGAGGCAGCATTTATTTAGAGAGAGGGGGGAAAAGTTTAATGGCTTTAGTAATCATGAACAACGATGACCAGCAATGGGGGTGGCAGTACGTGTGCACATGTGTTCCAGAGGGGTCTGTGACTCGCCGCAGCTGAGCCAATGACTCATTCCAAATTTAGCGACTTTTAGAGGTCATTTTAGTCATCCTCCTGGCTTTGGGCTGGATGGAGCCTAACTTAATATAACGTTTGGTGGAGGTAGTGTGTTCTAAGAGAGTGTGCAAAGAGTGGGGGGTGGGGTGGGGAGGTATCACGTGGTCTCTTTGAACCGTTCTCCAGAAAAGGACGTTTCCTAGTTTCCCCAGGATGCTTGGGTTTCCCTATGCCCGTATCAGCGTGGTCCTCCCGGGAACTGCTTTTTTTTTTTTTCTTGATAGAAACCGGATGTTGGATTCTCAAGGTGGGCGGGGGCTCCATCCCCTCGGACCTGTCAAGGGTTATTGAGATTCTTAGGGTCCCATTAGCCAGTACGAGAAGCTACCATTTATTTAATCAGAAACTTGCCTTGCAGTATGAGCTGAGAACAGAATAGAGCAAAGACGTTACAACGCCTTTTCCCAGGCAATGCGCATGATTCTGCGGCTCTGCTCGCTACACTTCAACGCACCTTGAAATGGGCTCGCCTCCTTCGCGCAGCGACGGACTAAGAGTTTAGCCAATCAGTGCCTAGACTCGTGAGCACTGTCCAATAAACAGCCGGCAGGGGCGGACCACCAGGACAGGCCCGGCTAGGCTTCACCGTGGACCTGGCTGCGCTCTGCCTCGGTTGGCAGTGCAGGTGCCGCTGCGCCGGGGCCCGGGAGGCTGCGCGCGCCGAGACGAGCGGAGCCAGGAAGGGATGGAGAGCGGGCCGCCCGGGCTACAGGAGCACCGGCAAGGGGCGTAGGCGGGCGAGAAGCGGGCACTGAGGCACGAGAAGTGTGCAGACGCAGGAGCACTTTGCGATAGGATGAGGCTCTTGGCTGGCGCGCGGTAGTACTATGATTTGGTATGTGGCCACTTTGATAGCAAGTGTGATCAGCACCCGAGGTCTTGTGGCTCAAGGTGAGTTGAAGTGCAGCATCCCTCCTCCAACCCTCCTGGCGTTTCAGACCTTTGCTCCAGGGTCTGGCTCCCGAACCCCGGGGGCGAGGCTCCGGCTCCGGCCAGGCGCACCTCCGAGCACTGGCCCGGGCAAGGGCTGGGGAACTGCGGGTGGGAGGAACTCGGCGGGAAGGTGCGGGAGCCCTTGGGCTGCGAACGCCTTGGAATCTAAGTGGACTTAGTCTACCTTAGGCCCCTTGGTTCACAAACACACGTCGAATCTGAGCTTTGGGGAACCCCTAGTGCTCTAACTCTGGCTGCTGGGGACTTTGATGGTCTTTAGGCAGGGTTCCGCGCGTCCCAGCCCTGCACAGCACCGCTGGATGGAGGAGCCCTTGAAGGGAGGCGCGATTAAGAGGTTGGGAGTTCCCGCAGCCGCCTCTAAGGGACCGGGTTCTCCGCCCCGCGCCCTTCCTTTCCACACATCTTGGCCGCGGAGATCGGATCCCCTTGGCAGGTGACAAGCAGAATTGACCTAGAGGCTCTGAGCAGCGTCTGATCTTCTTGGTTCTGTCGGCCGCCCGCACCCACCTTGGCTGCCTCTGGGCCCCGGCCAGGCAAAAGTTCCCGGGGAGGCGCCGTCGCCGCGCTCCAGGCTGCCCGGTCCAGCGGCCTCAGGGCGTGGGCCGCGAGGTAGGGGTCTGCCCCGCTGCGTCTCAGAGTCGAGTGGGATTTTTATTTCTGCCTTCTCGGGTCTGAGCCCAAGAAAAAGCTAGGGAGAAGCCAAGGCGCGGGGTGCATACTTGAGCGCGAGGGCTTTCGCTTTGGAGATGGCAGAGCTCTGGGTGGCACCCGGCTCTCGGCCCTTGTATGGAAGTCAGAGTCGAGCCTGGAAGCTGCCAGGACTCTGAGCTCACGGTTTCTGCGCGCGGAACCGACCCGGCTGCGGGCAAGTTCGCAAAGCAGGGAGATGGCGGCGGGAGAGGAACGGTCTGTGGGTGGAAGGCGACAGGGTGGCGAGATTCTGCGGACTAGGGAGCCTTTTTGAAGGGCTCTGCTGGAGGCGCGGGCTTCCCCGGCTTCTTTTGCACCTTGCCTCGGGGCGTGTGGGGGGGAGTGGTTTGAGAAAGTTTCCGGATTGGAATGTATCTCCTCTGCTACTTGAGAGGGGGTTCTGAAGCGAGAGAGGAGGGCGAAGGGAAGGACAGCTTTCCAACAAGCACTACGATGGTCAGGATGGTTATAAAGGTTTCCGTTTGTCAGCTGGGAAAACCGAGACAGAGTGACCTCAGAAGAAGCTTATGAAAAAAAGGTGGATCTTGCTGTGCTTCTCCCTTCCCCCTTCCCATGCAGTCTTTCAGTGACCTCCTCCTCCTCCCCTCTGGGTTTTGGTATATTCTGCTGTGGGGCTGTCCCTGAAAGCACAAAAGGCTGTGCTAGCATCCGAATTGAAGAGACACCTAAGGAGGGCTCTTCAACTAGCCTCTCAACTTTAGCGAGGGACAGATTTTTTTTTTTTTAATTTAAACACAGACTACAGGAAATTGGGTTTATATTGCCGAGATTCACAGAATGGCTAGACTGAAGAAGGAACTTCCCAGTGTTGAAGGTTGTTGGTTGTGAAGGTTATTGGTCCTTCTGTCTGGAACTCCTACTCTCCTGTCTGGGAGCAAGGGTGACCTGATTGGTCTTGGGTTCTTTTTAGTCTGAAATGGCTCAATGAGGCACTTACAGACATAGGCTTACTGATAAATGGACAAGATTCAAATCCTGACCGTCCCACTTGCTGACCCCATGACCTTGGACACATTTCTCAGCTTTTCTAAATGTCACTTACCTCAGTGGAAAGTGGGTTAGCTGTAGGAGTTTGTAGAGGCTTGGAGTGTGTGAACAGTTGTGACGAAGTGGCTGGGTGCCTGTTGTGAACTATGTGTTCACCAGACATCCGTGGTAGTATTTCAGGATCTATGGGATGGGATTCCTAGCTCCCTAACCAGCTTCTTCTCGTTGGGTTATGCAGGGAGCGGAGAGTTAGGAGTGTGTTGGGGGGACATTCAGAAGATTGCCTCCGAGGAAGCTAGACCCCTTCCTGGGCTGACCTTGTCTGGTGGAACCTCTTTTTCCTGCATCCCAGGGAAGTGTGGGTGGGGCATGCAGAATTGCTTGGAAGTCCTTTACAAGGTCTGCAAAGCTGAAGTATTGCTGGCTGCCAGATGCTACAGGAAGGATGCGGAGCCCAGCCTAGAGAGGGGGAAGGGCACCTGCTTGCCTGTGAGGCCAGTGCTGATGAGAGGCCTTATGGGATCCAGATGTTCTGAGAGGGGCAGAGGTGACTTTGGAGAAATCCTTCAACCTCAGGGACTGTCCAAAGCAGGAGTCACTCTAGGTGAAAAGAACCAGGCCCATCAAACTGTCAGCTTGCAAGTCTGGGACAGAGGTGGGCATGGGCTCTTCCTTTTGACTCTGGTCAGGCATCTTGAAAGTAACTGAGATCTGTGATCCAGTTGGGAGGGTAAAGAAAAGAGAAAGGCGGAGGCAGGTGGATCTCTGTTGTACAGAGAGAGTTTCAGGACATGGAGAAACCCTATCTCAGGGAGGGGGGGAGGGAGGGAGGGAGGGAGGGAGGGAGGGAAAGAGAGAGAGAGAGAGAGAGAGAGAGAGAGAGAGAGAGAGAGAGAGAGAAAGAGAGAAGGGGAGGGAGGAGAGGGGAGGGGAGGGGAGGGGAGGGGAGGGGAGGAGAGGAGAGGAGAGGAGGAAGGCTATTGATGTAGTAGTCTCTGCATCACAGACATCTGCCCAGCAATGTGGGGGAGTTTCCACACTATGTGGAAATCCTGAGTGAGGTATAATTGACATTCAACCTCCTGTAAGGGAGGGAAGTCTGTTCTTCATTCCCAGTGCTACCTCCACCGAGTCTGCTGGTGGACTCCCTGGCTCCTGTGTGCCCAGGCAAATGAAAATCTGATTCAGATTCTGCTTGTGGTTGGAGCAGTGCCCTCTGTCCTCTCTGGCTTTGTCCACCCAGCCTTCCTTTGTTGATGGAGATGAGAAGGAGTATGTTTAAAGCCCAGGACAGCCTCTCAGCTGGGAAGGACTTGGTGCCGGGTGGTGAGTGCTGGTATGAGAGTGTGTCTCAGGACATTTACACGGAGGCGGGGGTGTGTCTGGTAGGAGGCCCCCCTGCATGAAGCTGGAATAGGTATGTGTGGGAGGAGGCATGATGCTGCCGAGTACTGGAAAGAGTCAGCTGGAAGCAGTAGGCCGATAGCCCAGCATGCAGCAGTCTCTGGAGTTGTCAGGTCCCTGGTTCAGGTGGTTTCATGTTTATATATGAGACAGAGAGCTGGGGTCTGGTTTCTCAAGGAGTAAAGGTTGCCCAGTTAGAGAGCTGGTATCCGTCCCTTCTTTGCTGTGCCTGGCACTTTCCAGGGTCTAGGCTTCCTCTCTGTCCTCAGCAGGGCAGACCCCAGCTCTCAGAGTTGGCTAGCTTGTACGGTTTGCTTTTTTCCCCTCCGTTCTGCTGGGTGCTCATTAGGTTTCCCTGCAGCCCTCCTGTTTGCACTGAAAACGCGGGGGTGGGCGGTGAGGCCCAGTTAGGAAAGCATCAGGAGCAGTGAGATTTAACTGATTCCTGTCTCCACGAGAGCTGCCCCCTTCTGGAGGCTTCTCAGCTGCTCTCCCCACCCCCACCCTGGAGTGACATGACCCCCCCCCTTCCCTCTGCTTCCAGGGATGGGTTGAACAATTTGTGTGAAGAGTGGATCTTGATGAGCTGTGATTGGTGAGAACTTTTGGCTTTCAGAAGAAGTGTGCATGTGTATGTGTGCGCATGTGTACATATACGTACGCGCCCCAGGATGTGCTATGTATATTCCTCCATGTATGTGTGAGTGTGCATATTTTTAAATGTGTGCACACACGCATATATCCCCATATGTATGCGCCTCTGTAACCGGTGTTTCCACTTAGTTAGATGTGTACCATGCCCTTGCAAGCACTTGTGTGTTTGTGTGCACTTGCGTGGAGCACATCAGGACAGGAGCATTTATGGACAAGTTTGAGGTAGGAGCCCCTCTTTTGAGTACTTTGGGATGCAGCGAGACTGCTCGGCAAGCTGCTTGCTTCCCTGTTCGTTGCTCTGCACCTGCATCCCTGTTCTCGTAGCCCAGATGTTCTTCGAGTTGGAGGCTCCAGCCCAGAGCTGGGGCGAAGAACTGCCTGAGGTTCAATACCGAAAGCCTAAGTAACAGGGCAGAGATGGGGAGCCGACTGCCTCTCTTGCTAGGAGGCATTGGTTGCCTTCAGCCAGGCACAGTCCAGGGTAGATAAAGAAAGCTCTGGGTATCTGGGGAGATGGGAGAGGATTGGGGTTGGAGGAGCAGCTTGCAGTCAGGCTTCTGCCCCAGGGGCACTGCCCATGGGTGTGGTCTGGTCTGCCGGAGGCAACTGACCTATTTTTCTTAGAAATCTTCCTGCTTTCCTATTCGCTCTTGCATGAGTAACCAGGAGAGTGGTGAGTGGAGATGGGGCCTCTTTGAGGGTTTTGTAAGTTCCGTGGGGTCAGGGCTGTGAACTGCCTGCCTGACCTTCAGACAAAGAGGGGACTGATAACCTACGTGGCCTTGTGCCTTCTATGCTGCCCCCTTATCTTCTTCCTGGTGAAGTATACCCTAGATGTGGGGATGTGGCAAAAAGCTTGTTCATGGGCACAGATTGTAGCAGTGATGCATTGCTCTCATCCTGGTTTGGAGCAGGGATGCTGTTGCTCTACCGGGAGTAATCTCTCACTCATTTCCTATGCCTATCGGACCTATGGTGCCCTTACTGGCTAGCCTTGTGGTGTACATAGCAGGGTGCCCTGTGGAGTACACAAGCTATGTGAGGACAGGCTTCTTTCCAGGTGGTAGGGCTAGGTTGTGGGTGTAGGGGGTGGGTATGACTTCACTTTTCTGCTGAGGAGCTATGGACTGAGATTGAGTTACAGACTTCCTTCCTGCCCGTGGCTCCTGGGGAAAGGGTTCTTGGAAATATAATCTAGCCCAGCAAATTAAGGTCACTAATAGCACTGGCACTACCAATGCTATTGGAGGCGGTGGTGATGCGGCAGTCCAGCCAGAGGGGTTGGAGGTGGAGCCCAGTCCACCTAGTACCTTGCTGTTCCTAAAGTTGGAGCTTACCTAAGTTTATCCCTTGGCCTCCTGGGAGGGGTGCAGAAAGGCTGTGAGGATATTGGTCAGGAGCCACAGCAAGGTAGGGCTTTTCTAGAGTGTGAGAGTCCTTTCTAGGTAGAAGGATGATAGATGTTATAGATGGTCTCAAACCCATCCAACCTGTGTATGCAGAGAATGGGACTCCCTCATGTCCTGGGTACTGGTTCTATAGATCTAGGCTAGACTCTCTGAGTGCTTCTTACCCGGTGCTGGGTGGCAGGAGCCAGCTTTCTGCTGTCCTCAGGTCTTCCTCTGGGTGTGTGCCTCCCACGTGGTGAGAGCCCAAGTCTGCTGGCTTCCTGGAATCTCCTGGAGCCTCCTGGCCTGCTGAGGAGGAGGGATTGGGGGACTATTGGGGGCTGTGTCTTTTTTGGACTCAGCAGGGATTATTTTTAGGCTGGCAGATGGAGGTGGCAGTGGCTGTCGCTGGTATTATTAGACAACAGGCCTGTGGTTTGAGAGTCTGGTGCCCAGAGGAGGAGGAAGAGGAGGCTGCCATGAGGAGCCATGGAGGCTGGTAGTCAGCCTTTGTCTTCCTTCCTCTTAGCCACAGTCCAGGCTGGCAGGACTTTCAGGACCAGGTAGAGTGACCTTCACCAGATGGTCACCATCTGATCTAAGTGTTTCTAGGAGGAAGGCCTATTCAGAATCCATCTGTGGTCTTGGGATGTAGAGTCTGGACTCTCAAAACCTCTGCTGACTGTGGGTGGAAGCTCTGACTCTGTATAGGGGAGAGAGGCTTTGGTCATGTGGGTTCTGGAAGGACTCTTGATCCACTATTTGTTACTTAGGTAACTTTTGGGAAACCCATTTGCAAGACAGAAATAGCAGAACTGTGTCAGGGGCCACACTATGGGCATGTAGCATCATACTCCTGGTACAGACCCTGTGTGTGTGGCTGGGTAGTGTTCTACTTGTCTCCTGGGTACAGTGAGGGTTTCTGCACCTGTCTCTTGCCCCTTTTCCTGGTACTGAGAAGTAGTTTTCTATCCTAGGACCCTTCCTTCCCAGACCTTTCCAGGCTCCAGGTTGTGGGGTTGTGCCAAGCCTTGGATGCTTTGTAGTTCTGTGCACACAGGGTGTCTGCTGGCAGCTTTGGACTCAGCTACCCACCGGGTACCACCTGGCCCAGAGAATGGGAGATTTGTATCCTATGGGCTTTCCAAAAGGTCAGCCAACCTGTAGGGGCCTGCCTGTTCCATCTACCTGCCCTCTTGCTTTCTCTTTCCTGCCAGGGTGGCATAGCCCTAAAAGTGGGTTGGGGAGCCACTCAGGATTCAGATTCTCTTGAAAAGTGCATGTGGGGCTCAGGGTGTTTTCTAGCCTTTTTGATGTGCCTACCCCCTGCCAAAGCCAGTCTAAGGGGGGTGGGATCTGAGGTCATTATTTCTAAGCATTGTCTTTCCCCTCCTCCTTCCCCTGCCTTCCAGCTGTTCTCTGTGGCCCTGCTGGGGACTAATTTGTCTGTCTACCTTCTGTAGGCGATTTTTTGAGTTTCAATGTCTTTTGTTATGGGAATTGCCCGAGTGACTCTCTAGTTGGGTTGGACAGGCAATCAGCTTGCATGAGATACATTTGTGCCCCTCCCCCCTAATTCCCTGACCTGAGTCTCTTTCACCCCTGGATGGGGATTTGCTTGCCCTTGTGTTTGATTTCCCAATTTCTCCTTTTTCAAGCCCCTCATTAATGACTCCCCCTTGTCCCCTTCCCACTCATTGATCTTTTCTGGAGAGATGTTTATTAGACATATTTTGGCTCAGAGAATATGAGGCCTAGAGAGAAGTGTCTGTGGGTAATAGAGTGAGGGAACATACCCATTCTCTCTCTCTCTGTGTGTGTGTGTGTGTGTGTAAGGTGTGTAAGAAAGGAAAGAGAAGATGACTATTTTCAGATCCAGAAACCCAGGAGAGCTTGTGCTGAGTGTGGAGGCTGAGACATGGCTTCCCCCTCATCTTCCTTGTGGAGAAACCTGTCTCATTTTGTCTCGCATATCATCTTTGGGATGCATCCACTCTGCAGTCACTTGCCTCTGTTTGGAATGCCCCTGAGAAGAGATGCTGGTGGGAGAGCACTTACCCTGCTATTTGGGGGTGTGCTTCATGCTTAGGGCTCAGGGCACCCAGTCCAGGGGCTGGCTGAGGCCAGGAGTATGAACCTGCAGCCTTCTTTCCAGGGCTGGGAAGGAAGGTGTGAAGAGGCTGCCTTATTGAGATGCAGTGAGAACCAGGCAGTGCAGGTGCAAATGAGCAGCTGGCACTGTGGGGACCCATGCCAAAGGTGACCTACCTCTGGGCATTGCCCTCCAGAGTCTTGGACTTGGCAGCCTGTTGTCCAGAGCAGGAGTTGACTATTAGAGCTTCCTGATGTTCTCCAGCTCTCTGCCTTTTGCCTAGACTCTAGGGGCAAAGGTGCTACCTTTCGTGAGCCTCTTTGGCCCCGGGAAAAATCCCTTTTACTTTCCCAGGCTCTTATAGTTTGTCTCCTAATCTCCACATAGGCTGTGCTGCAGATAGTTTTGCATATGTGCACATACATGCACATATACACTTGTCCACCCTTCCAGAACCCTTCCCCCATCCCCATTATTTTGGCTCATGGATGCTGCTGGGAATTTATTCCTTTTGGTCCAGTTCTGCTCTTTGTATGCCTGGATTCAGTAGGCTTTTTTTTTTTTCCTCTCATGTGTCCTATGGGATGTGGGGGATGCTGGGGATGCTGGGAGGCACTCCCTGCAGCTGGGCTCTCTTCCTTTCTGGAGGGCCTGGGCTGCAAACAGCCTGCAGCTAGGTTGGGGGCGGGGAGGCTAGGAAACCTGCCTGGGCCTCTGGCAGGTGAGTGCAACTGCTTTGCTCCAAAAATACTCAGTGATCTTAGCTCTTTCTCTAGAAAACAGTGATGTCACCGAGAGCCAATAGGCTTCTGCAAGGGCTTGCTTCCCTCTCTGCCTCCTCCTTCCTCAAGTTGCAGAGAAGAGGGAGGAGAGGGGAGGGGGGGGGAAGGAGACACAGGCGACACACACCGACTCCTTGGAGAGGTACAGACAAGAAACACACATGCACATAGAACAGCTCCCCATTTCTGACAATTAGGCAAAGCCCCATTGTCTGTCATAGGGCAGCAGAAATCTACAGTCCTCACTCACAACACACACACACACACACACAAACACGGGGCGGGCAGGTAGACAGAATCACCCACATAGGTGGGAGTAAGAGATGGAGGCTTGACAGAGAGACATGAGGAAGGAGCATGAGAGAGAGAGAGAGAGAGAGAGAGAGAGAGAGAGAGAGAGAGAGAGAGAGAGAGAGAGAGAGAGAGAGAGAATACACACACACACACTCACACAGAGAGAGACAAAGACAGACACCCAGGGCAGGAGTCAGAAGGAGAAAACAAGACCTAGAGAAAGGAGAGAAGGTGGTATGGAGGACACAGAGGTAGATAGTGATCAGGAAAACACGCACACATGGCTAGGCACACAGATGTGAAGGGCAGACTGAGGCATGAGCTCACAAGGTCAGAGGTGAAGGAAGAACAGAGATGGACCCACAAAGCTCCCTTGCTCTCCTGCAGGGTCTTTGGGTGGGACGGCCCAACAAGCTTCAAGCTTGTGGCCTCCCAGTGGAGGCTGCTGTCCTTGGTACTGACTGCCCTGGAGAGCTGAGCTTGGAGGGTGGTAAAGGAGAAAGTGTGTAGATAGCTCGGGCTGGGGGTGTCATGGGCAGTTGAAGGAAGGCAGGGGTGAGGCCGTCCTTCTCCGAGGGAGAAATGATCAAGGTGACCTTGCCATCTCCCTCTCCCTTTCTGATGTGAGGAGGGTGTTCGGCTGGAGATGATCTTCAGGTTCTTTTTGCTCTGATATGTGGACAGTGTCCCTGGAGGTAGCCCCTTTCCTGGCTCCTCAAGCTTGCAGTTTGGATAGGGTGGAGGCCTCTCCTGCCAGCCTCCCTCCCTTGCCCTCTTCCCCATAGGGGTGTGCCCTCACTAGCTCCCTGATTCTGATGTCCTCTGTGAAAGGTAGGGGGTTGCTCCAGTGCCCCTCCTTTGTCACCACCATCTTCCTGCCTTAACAGTGATGTCTGGGGCTACTGTGAGAGTCTAATAGATTCAAAGCCTGGAGATTGGAGGGCTGCAGTGCCTCCTGCTCCCCTCTGCAGCAAGACTGGCGCAGTGGGTTGGAGGAGGGGCTGGAGAGACTGCTCCGGCCCACGGGGCTTTCCCTCTGGTGTTGCCAAGCAGCCTCCTTACTTGTTAGGGATTCCTCGCTCCTGTATGGAGGAGCCCTCTTGTTTAGAGCTGTAACACCAGGCTGAGCTGGAGGTGGGGCAGAGGAGGAGGCAGGATCTCTGCCTTCGCCCCCCCTCCCCCAGGCTTCAGTGGGAAGTACCCTGCTTCAGAAAGATTGCAGAATGTTCATAGGGACTACAGTTGGGCAGGATCCCAAGGGCTGAAAGCCCTCCATCCGCTGTGTCTGAGCTCCTGATGCTTCGTGGGAGCGCAGGGGATACCTGAGGAAGGCAGGCCAGGCATATCATGCCTGCTGCTGTTTGGACCTTTGGATGGGAAGTCTTGCTTGCAAGACTAGAGAAAATGGGACACCCCTTCCTTTCTTCTTCTCTTCTTATGCCATACATGAAGCAGGGAAGAGGGAGATATGCCTACGAGATGGGTGTCCTGGGTGTACTAGGGACTGTTGGGGAGAGCAGGGATAGGTCCAGAAGTGGGGAGGCGAGGGTGGGATATCAGTATAAACTGTAGGAGCAGGATCTTTTTTGCCAATTCCTCATGTGTCACCTTGGCTGTCCTTGGTAGGTGCCCACGGCCTGCGAGAGGAACCCGAGTTTGTGACTGCTCGAGCCGGCGAAGGTGTGGTTCTGCGATGCGACGTAATCCACCCAGTGACAGGACAGCCCCCACCCTATGTTGTAGAGTGGTTCAAGTTTGGGGTCCCCATCCCTATCTTCATCAAGTTTGGCTACTATCCCCCACATGTGGACCCTGAGTATGCAGGTAAGCTGTGGGCGACAAGAGCTGTCCCCCTGTCTCTCCACCACCCCCTAGGTTTTAGCTGTGTTATACCTCCCTTTCAGGGCTCAGCGGCATCCACCGAGTCCTAGCCACTCTTCATCTTTCTCTGTCACTTCTGATATTTCTCTTGACTGGGCCTATTATCTCTGTGCTTCATGGTCTTTGCCTTTTCCCTTCTCTCTTTGTCCTCTAGTGGGTTTTCACCATAAATAGGAAAGGAAGTCGAAGAGGCAGACATGAAGCCTGCATCTTCATCCTGCAGATGTGCTGAGAGCCAGGACTCCAGTGCAAGCTAGAAAGAGGGACCCCTTGGAGGAAGCAAGGGGCAGAGGGGGGAAGGGAGTCAGACACCTCTTCCACCTTTCCCTGGGTATGGTACAGCTCCGGTTGCAGGATCAGCTGTCTGTATGCCCCCATTCTCCTGACTCTGAAGTTGGGGTGTCCTGTGCAGAGTCTGGTATATATCTTCACTTCTTGCTGTCTGTAGTCCTGGCAGACATCTGATTTCACCTCCTATGCCACTCCCCCCTCCCCACACACTTTCCCTGGCCCTGTTTATGTCTTGCTCTGTAATTATTCTGCCAGCGTGGTCTCCCTGTGACTCACTGCTGCTGCCCTGCCAGCCTGCCAGTGAAGAGGGCTCGGGGTGTGTGTATGTGTATGTCTCTGAGTGTGAATGTGTGCTGGAGCTGAAAGAAGTCAGGCGACAAGCAGGACCTTACTTTTACCTTTCTTTTACCTATGGCTTCTGAAGTCTGAATTGCCTTCTCTGAGAATGCATTCTTTTTCCTTTCCCTCCCTCCTTCCTCCCTCCTCTTCCTTCCCTCCTCCCTCTCTCCTTCCTCCCTCCTCTTCCTCTTCCTCCCCCTCCCTCTTTCTCTCCCTTGCTCTCTTCCTTTGGTACTGAAGATGGAACTCAAAGCTTTGCACTTTCCCCGCCATTGCTGTACCTTTGAGTTCCACCCCAGTTTCTAGGACTTGGGGTACCCCTAAATTGCCCCCTCCACCTTCTTACTCACAGCCCTGCTGCCTTAGCCTCGTGAGTAGCAGGGGTTGTAGGACCTGGATTACTGTGCCAGGCTCTTTCCTGTTTGTCTTTCTTCTGAGTCTATGTCCCTCACCCTCCCTTTGGCCAAGATTAACTTTGATAGTTCTTTTAGGCTGGCTGGCATCAGAGTTCCTACAAGGAAGGCTTGAGTCTGAGGCAGGAAGGCAAACAGAGGAAGAAGTGGTTTGGGTTTTGATGAATGTGGGCTCGACTGGAAGATGAGGCAAGAGGGATCTCTGGATTGCTTTGTCCACTGCAGTGTGGGCAGGACTCTGCTATGCTCTACGTACCACAGAGGTAGCTAAAGGCTAAAGAAGAACCACCAGCCTTGCCTTGCCTGACCCTTCTAGGCTGGTCTATGGGGGGATATGATGTCATCTTGGTACTAGTAGTGGGAGTGGGAGGGACCAGGCATGTGGCCCTGGCCAGTCTTAACTCTGCCTGTTCAGGGAAGCCAGACAAGGAAGTTGGGTCAGATAAGTCTTTGGCACCCAGCTGAGACAAGGATATTCTGGGTCCTGCTAGGCTCCCCACCTCTATACTTTTCTATATCTTTCTCTCTCTTCTCTCTGCACCCATCATGCCTTTCTTTTGCTCAAAATCTCCAAAAGAGTGGGTATTTTTGAAGGAGCAGAGGCTATTGTCAATGCCATAAACAGCAAGCTGCCCTTGTAGGCTGATGTAAGGGCCACGTGGGGGTGGGGGTGGGGGTGGGGGTGGGGGTGGGGGTGGGGGTGGGAGTGGGGGTGGGGTTGGGGGTGGGGGTGGGGTTGGGGGTGGGGTTGTGACTCCATGACCAAGGAAGGTTGCCTTTGCTCTCTGTCTATGCTGGGTGCTGACTCCGTTTGGTGACACGGCCACCACGGAAAGTGATCTGAAGGTTATGATGGGCCTCTTTTTCTTTGGCTATGGGAGAAAGAGAGCGGGTAGATTTGCTCTGATGGATTGGTCTGATGGCTCACTGGGTTTTGTCCACCGTGTTCTCCCAGGCCGGGCCAGTCTTCATGATAAAGCATCTCTGCGGCTGGAGCAGGTGCGCTCTGAGGACCAGGGTTGGTACGAGTGCAAGGTACTCATGCTGGACCAGCAGTATGACACATTCCACAACGGCAGCTGGGTCCATCTCACCATTAATGGTACGTAAATCTTTTGGTAACGGCCAAATAAGATGACCTCTGTGGCTTACTCCAGAGGAAGCCCCTCTACTGAGAGAAGCCCCAGTAAGCTCTGGTCCCATAAAATCTTGGTTAATGTCTCCTTTACATCTCTTCAATACGTTCCTGGAATTTATGGGTCAGAAGAGTGTGTGAAAGCAGCAGGTCCCTTGTGTGCAGGGTCGTATCAGGGTTCCTCTGGGGAAGGTACAAATCTGCTTCTAGGAACCAGGAGGTTTGAATTGGTCAGTGTTGGTGTCATTGTCTAGCCTCGGATGACTCTGCTAGCCCAGGATGTGTCTCTTGTCAGGTTGAGTTCCTTGTGTCTCAGCATGAATCTTCCTAGACCGCTCACTTAGTTTCTCGTTGAGTGCATTTATTTGGGTAATAAGTACCAAGGGTCTGTTAACTTCCTAGCCCTACACCAGCTGCTAGGTAAATACTGTGGAGTAAACTCAGGCCCATTTCCTGCTTGAACAGGGTTTACCAGCTAATAAAATGTGAGAATCCTGGGAAGAGGAACGGTTTTAATGGCTGTCAGTTATTTATAGCTCAAGTTAAATGGATTGTGCTATGCACAGATACTTTTCAAGTGTCTGACTAGGGCAGGGAGGCCTGAGTGAGCTTGTGAACTCCAGGCTTGGTCTAGGCTGGGGTGTCCTGGGTCCTCAGTGGCAGTGGTCTGAGGGTCTTCATGGAGGGAGAGGTTCTAATCGCATCACATACATGCCGAGATGTGCAGCATCCAGTGTAAGTCTGGGGTTACAGATGCTGTAGCCACAAAAGAAGAATCGCTGCTCCTACACTAGAAATTTCTCTTGAGATGGTTTCACCCTGAGGAATGGTTCTGTCTTCCTTTTCCAGTAGGGTTGGGGGAGACTCATACTCTCTCTGGGTCCGGGAGCCCGTCCAGGGAGAACAGCGTATTTTAGTTTTTTCTTTTATAGATTTATTTATTTATTTATTTATTTATTATGTATAGTGTTATTATGCCTGCATGTGTACATGCCTGCAGATCAGAAGAGGGCACCAGATCTCATTATAGGTGGTCATGAGCTACCATGTGGTTGCTGGGAACTGAACTCAGGACCTCTGGAAGTTCTTAACCTCCGACCAATCTCTTCAGCCCATAGTTATTTCTTAAAAAAAATATATATATATATATATTTTTTTTTTTTCAGAGCTGGGAAATCAAATCCAGGGTCCTGTGCAGATCAGGCACATCCCAGAGTTACATTCTCAGCCCCAGGAAAGATTATTTTTATCAAGAGGGTTGGCCTATAGTGCAGGACACTTTAAAGTTGGTGGTCCAAGGTCCGAGGTGGGGCAGTCACTACGTGCTTGTTGGTTCTGCTGTTGAAGGCAGATCTTAAATCTTGTGTGGATTTTCTCCAGCAGCAGCCAGCTTTCGAGAGACCATGAGCCAGTTGTTGTGTGCTCAGGGAAAACTCCTGTCACTGGGAACACAAGCAAATCATAACTCGGAAGGGAGATTTGCTGCTTAGGGCGTTCATGATCGAGCACCAAGCCAGGAGATCCTGCATTCATTCATTCTCTCTCTCTCTCTCTCTCTCTCTCTCTCTCTCTCTCTCTCTCTCTCTCTCTGCCGTTTCTTATTGCCTGAAACTGCCTTGAGGTGTGGCCTATCTCTCACATCATCCTGATTGATAGTATCTATTCCGGGAAACCCAGACACCAGCTATGCAGCCAAGAATCCTGTTCAGGGAGGTTGGGAGCTGATGTTCTGCTGGCCATTGTCTTTGTTTGCATGAGTTGATTCCTTAGGCATTTTTAATTTCTCGTAGTTGAATAGATGTGGACCAAGACCTGCCAAAGGTGTGACTTATTTCTTGAACCCGTTGCATATTAAGTCATGGGGGACAGTTAAGCGGAAACTCTCTGAGTTTCACTTTCCTCAGAAAGAGCCTGTTTGTAGGGTGTTGCAAGGTTCCATGCACTGCTGTGTGAGATTGTCTAGAGCACTGATTATCTGAGGGTAGTTATGGGCAAGACAGCAGCCACATTTCTCACAGCAGCGGGAAAAGGGGCAAGCAGATCAAAATGTGGGTGGCAGGGATAGCTAGTGAGAAGGCACTAAGGACTTTGGTCCTTTAAAAGTCTTCATGAATCTAATCAAAATTATCCATGTAAGGTGTATTTCACAATGTCCTCTCCGTGGAAGGCTCTGGGTGTCAGGCAGGGGCCATGACCCAGTCTTGGTGTTTATCTCTTCCAATCATGTCAAGAAATGATTGCCATGTGTCTCTGTGAGCACAAAGGTAGAAAAGAGTTTCTGAGAACATGGCCTCCGTCCAGAATCCTGGTGGTGGCAGCAGGGGGTGGGACTTAGGCAAGAGCAGGGAGTGAGGTGGCAAGGGTCCTTCTTGAGAGGAATCTGCAAATCTGGGAGCGTAAAGGAGGAGAACAGCTTAGGTAGGGGGTGCAGGTAGTCTGCGGACATGCAAGGGCTGGGCGGCGCATGGAGGCTGAGCAACCACGCTTGAGAATGACACCTTAGCTGAGAGCAGGTTGCCATTACCCAGGAGCAGACCTGGAAGATACAGACCAGAGTTCTGCATGAGAGAGAGCTCCCTCTCACCCAGCCCTCGGTTTCCACTCTTCCATAACTTCTTCCTGTGTAAATATTTCCATTCTGGATATAAAGGGGCAGGCGGGAGCCTTTTGTCAGTCAGAGCAGAATGTATAGCGTTGGCCATTTTGTGACAAGGGGAGTACACTGGAAACAGAAAGGCCAGTAAAGAAATAAGAGTTACAACAAATTATCTCATTCTCCTCCTGTGCTTTCTGTGAAGACTGGTTGGGTGGAAACAATCTCAGTGATTCCTCTATTGCACATAAAATACCTCCAAAGTCCAAGCCAAGTCTCGCTTTAGGTCTGGTGTATGGCTTGGAGGCGAGGCCAGCTTATTTCTAACCTGCGCTATTAATTATAGGGCGCTTGCGAGAGGACTAAGCCTGGAAATGCAGCTGGCAAGCTAACACCTAATTCAGTAAATAATTGAGAGTCAAACCATTATTTCCCTGAAAACTTGAAATTGTTCAAAGTGCGTTCCTGATTAGCACCTAAATAAGAAAGTAATTATGTAATTAGTAATTAATTTGTCACTTCAGGACATAATTTAATTTATTATCTTTTCTTTTAAGCTTGACACCGAGGCAATAGAGGCTGTGGTTGAGTTAACTGACTTTTCGGGGGCAGGGTGGGTGAATGTGGGCTCTGGTGTGAGTGTACATTCTCAGTGCCTGTATGCTGGAGTCCCAGGACACCTTTACAAAGACTTGGGAGGGCTTGTCACCATTGTGCCTAGTGTCTTTCTGATCACTGGCTTTCCTGAGGACGTGTGTTTTATGTGAAGACGTCTACTTCTTTATTTATCCTGTAGTTCCAAATGTCCTTGTCTACCCATGCCAGCTGTGGGCATTGGAGATTCAAGACCAAGGTGGCCCTACATGATCATGCCTCTAAAAGGATGCAATGTATGTACTTGCGTTTGTATTGGACTATAGATGTGTATGTTGTAGGCCTTCATTCATTTGTTTATTCCACTCATTCTTCCATTCAAGAAATGTTTGTTGAGCACTCCTGGTCCGTCCAGGAACTCCGGGACACTTGAGTATTCAGCGGTACTAGGAAAAGCCACCCGCTCACATGAAGCACAGAAATAGGATCTGGATGGAGAGTTCCAGGCTGAGCCAGAGCTCTGCAAATGGATGGTGTTGAGGTTGGGAGCTCTGGCTGCAGGGAGACACAGAAGGGCAGTGTTTTTAGAGGCAGCAGGAGTAAGCATAGAGAGATGGAGTCCGTGTGGCACAGGCAGGACCCAATCCTAGCTCCCTCTGACTTGACTCTGGCAGCACAGTTACATGGATGGCGAAGGAGCCTTTCTGAAGTTTTTCCTTGGTCTTCAGACCAAAGCATCCAGGGATGACAATGACAGTATTGATGGCAGAAAATCAGAGTTTGCTGTGAGCATTAGCCTGCATTTTTCACAAGATCTCTCATAAATCTCATCTCATTTACTACCTACATTAGTTCTAGAGGACAGAGGATTTAGATAAAGCCCACGCAGTCTGAGGAACCTGCCTGAGATTATATGCCAGGCTAGTACTTGAACATGGGCCCTTGGGCAGAACCCTGGTGTTGTTGGCTTTGGTGTTGATATTCAGAGAAGCCATTTTGGAAGACCGTGGAACCATTACTCCAAGAGGTTAAAGTTGGCCAGGCTCTACAAGCAGCGCAGCAAAGGCAAGGAGTTCTTAAAAGCTGATTATCCAAACAGGATAGAACATTAATCACACCTTCAGTGCTTGGGAGAGGATAACCTCTCATGTAATCAGGGGAGAATTAAGAAGGTAGAAGCCTATAGAATTCACTACTCAACCCCTTTATCCATAGGAGCCAAAGAGAAGGCAGGCAGGTGGGAAATTGTTTTCCCCTGTCTGGAGAATGTGGTAAAAGTAAGACTGTGCATCATCCTTAGCCTGGGACCTGTATTAGGCCTTGATGAGACTGTCAGGAAATCTGCAAATGAATGGGTTTGGTGGAACTGGGATACAGGACGTGGGAGGCTCTGTGCAGTGTGATAATCCTGAAGGGAGGTGGAAAGTTCTTCAGCCTTGTTTAGGTCTTGTTCCTAGCGCTGAGCGTGGCAGCTTCCCAATAGCGGGAAGCTTCACTGGGAAGGAGCTAAGTTCAGCCAGATGAGTATAGAATTCAGAGCTAGCCAGACTGAGGAAAGGTCCAAAGCTGACCAGATGGTCCCTTCCAGCAGCTCAGGCACAGGGTGTTGATTCTTTCAAAAGCTGGTAATCCAAACAGGATGGGCCATTATTCGAACTGCAGTGCCTGGGAAAGGCTAATCAGTAGGTTCTAGGTCTTTCCATCTCCGTGATATACCGGGTAGGAGTTTCTGCACTCTTTGTTCTTGACCTCTTGTCCTTGCACGCAGCAGAGTTCTGCACAAGTAGATGGAGTCCACCTCTCATTTTCCTGTTGTCCTTTGCAGCCCCTCCCACCTTTACAGAAACACCCCCCCAGTACATCGAGGCCAAGGAAGGTGGAAGTATTACCATGACGTGTACTGCTTTCGGGAACCCTAAACCCATCGTCACCTGGCTCAAGGAAGGGACCCTCCTCGGTGCTAGTGCAAAGTATCAGGTGAGTCAGCTCTCACCTGGGTGCCACAGTCACTCTTCCAGACCCTCTCTCCCTGCCCATGTCCCATGGAATGCAGCTGGCCACCGAAGGTATGCGTACATGGCCCAGGGTGGAGGCAGGCAACCTCATGGCCTGACTTGACTACAGACATTCTGCTGCCTCTTGTAGTGAGGCCCTTGTCCTCCCTGTCCCTGTACATGAGTCTCTGAGGCTATTTCCAGCTTCTCAGAGCTCATCTTCTCATTTAAGAGGCTTCCTGGTTACAGAGACAAAGTTTGGAGCTGAGACAAAAAGATGGACCATCTAGAAACTGCCATATCCGGGATCCATCCCATAATCAGCTTCCAAACACTGACACCATTGGATACACTAGCAAGATTTTGCTAAAAGGACCCAGATATGGCTGTCTCTTGTGAGACTATGCTGGGGCCTGGCAAACACAGAAGTGGATGCTCACAGTCAGCTATTGGATGGATCACAGGGCCCCCAATGGAGGAGCTAGAGAAAGTACCCAAGGAGCTAAAGGGATCTGCAACCCTATAGGTGGAACAACAATATGAACTAACCAATACCCCCCCCCCCCCCCCCCCCGGGAGCTCATGTCTCTAGCTGCATATGAATCAGAAGATGGCTTAGTCGGCCATCAGTGGAAAGAGAGACCCATTGGTTGTGCAAACTTTATATGCCTCAGTACAGGGGAACGCCAGGGCCAAGAAGTGGGAGTGGGTGGGTAGGGGAGTGGGTGGGGGAGCATGGGGGGGACTTTTGGGATAGCATTGGAAATGTAAATGAAATAAATACCCAATAAAAAAATATGGGAAAAAAAAGAGGCTTCCTGGTGAGGCCCACAGGTTGATCTTGAGTTCTTTCTGTGTCCCTAGGTGAGTGACGGTAGCCTAACGGTGACGTCAGTCAGTCGGGAGGACAGAGGCGCCTATACGTGTCGAGCATATAGCATCCAGGGTGAGGCTGTGCACACAACCCATCTGCTTGTTCAAGGTAGGGGGACTTTTTTAGCCTCTTTCTCCCTGGAACTCTGCAGGAGGCTTCCAGGCCTTTTGAGTCATGGAGAATGTTTTTCTCATGGCACAGTCTGCCCACTTGGGGGTGGTAGAGGAGCTGAGTGGGACTGTCTTCACGTGTGTCACTTACCATGTCTCTCACCTTGGTCAGCTGGGAAAAGGGCATCTCATGGTGTGGCAGGGAGACAGGCATGCTGAGCCATTTTTGATATTCCATTGAGAGAGCATTTCTACCACGTCTCCACCTTCCTCAGAGAGGAAACACCCTTGGGTCATCTGTCCATCAGTGATGACATCTATTTGTCATCTATTTGATAGGACTATATCTATTTGATAGGACTATAATCCAAGCATCTGACTTTGTTTTTCATATATTTTTTTAAAATTTATTTTTATGTTCATTGGTGTTTTGCCTGCATGTTTATCTATCTGTGTGAGGGTGTCAGAAGTTTTAAAACTAAAGTTACAGACATGTGTGAGATGTCATATGGGTGCTGAGAATTGAACTCAGGTCCTCTGGAGGGGCAGTCAGTGCTCTTAACCATGGAACCATCTCTCTAGTCCCCAAGCACCTGACATTTAAACAGTATCAGGGACATTGAGTAGAACTGGCTTCTGTCGTCAGCTGTGAGATGGTGGCCTGCTCTGTCTGGTGCCAGAGTGCCCTTTTAAAAAGGGCTGACCATGGGCAGGAAGGGGTCTCTGCCTCATCACACTCTGCCTTCTAGAGTGACAGGGGAGTTAAGGGAACTTGTGTCTAGTTGGCAGAGCATCTGTGGTGACACTCTGTCCAGTGTCCTCTGAGTGCTGAGCAGGAGCTGAGGCAGACATGGGAGGCAGCATACCTCTGAGGGAGGGCCACAGCCCAGCTCTGCTGAGGTCTGGCCTACTCACCCCAAGGCTTGCTGGATTTTGCCTCTTTGTTTCCCAGCCTTTGCTTCTGAGTGGCCAGAGACAAGATCTGCCCTTGTACCTTTGGGCCTGAGCTCTGTTGGAGAGCGTTGGGCAGTAAACGTATATGGAGGTTATAGAGGGCTGGCCTGGAGATCGTGGAGCAGCTAGAGATGTGGTACAGAAAGGGTGCCTGAGCCTCACAGCAGCGGGAAGCATCTCTGTAATGGCTACCTGGGCTCTGCTGCCTGGACACCCCATCTTCAGCATCCCAGAGCTTCCTGAGAGGCCTGGCATGATAGCCCTCTCAATCAGGAGAGGTGATGTTTATTCCTGTTCTCCCCAGGGCCTCCCTTCATTGTTTCCCCTCCTGAGAACATCACCGTCAACATCTCCCAGGATGCTCTGCTTACCTGCAGGGCAGAGGCGTATCCCGGCAACCTCACCTACACCTGGTACTGGCAGGATGAGAACGTCTACTTCCAGAAGTGAGCAGCACCCTGCTCCAACCCTCTCACATGGGTCCCCACAGGCCCCTGCCTTGAGAGAGGGGCCCTGGCAGTGCCTGGGAACCCTCTAGGGGAGGTGAAGGGACTCATCGTTACCTTGCTTGTATTTCTGTCAACATCCCTCTTCTCCTTGTCTACTTGTCACTGTTTTGCAGTGACCTGAAGCTAAGGGTGCGGATCCTGATTGATGGGACACTGATCATCTTCCGAGTGAAGCCAGAGGATGCTGGGAAGTATACCTGTGTCCCTAGCAACAGCCTGGGGCGCTCCCCCTCTGCCTCAGCATACCTGACTGTGCAGTGTGAGTAGGGGTGAGGCAAGAGGGTTCTGGGCAATCTAGTAGGTGCAAGCTGTACGAGTTAGATTTGAGGTTAAAGACCCAATATGTTTCTGAGGTCTAGAGGAATGCTTGAGGGAGGAGTAGGATGGCTCCAGAGGAGGCCATGATCAGCCTGGCCATAGAGTTAACTGTCAGTGGCAGAGGTCTTCTGTGGGCTGGTCATCACTGGGTGTTAGCCAGCTCATTGATTCAAGCTTAGATCAGGTTCAAGGATAAACAGACCTTAGCTCTGAACATTTACCATTCAGAATGGTGGCTCTTGTGTTACCAAGTACTGGTTGATACCTGGACCTTGAACTAGTTGCTGCTGGGCCCTTTTTCCTGGGTGTCTGAGGGATCAGGGTTGGTTCCCCCCCCCCCCCCCCCCCGTTCTACTCTGCCTTTGCATATGGGAACACTGTGCACTGAACGGAACAGGACTTTTCTGGGTGACTTGTTCTGTTTCCATACTTGGCTCCTTCTGGCTACCTAGTCCCTCTGCTCTGGGGCTGAGAGACTCAAACGAATGAGCTGTTGTTCAGCCAGACCCATAAAGAGCTTCTGTGTGAGCTCGAGATTTCACCTAGTATTAATACTTGGGTGCCGACTGTTGCTTTCCCACCCACCCTGTGACAAGCTGGACATTGTGACAGCGATAGATGGGATGATGGGTAATGAAGATTAATGTCTTCCTTTTGACTTATGGGTGGCCCTGTCACTCAGGCAATGAAGATGCATGTTGTTGCTATAGGTGACATAGGTGACAGACCTCCACTATTAGAATGCTGGTGTGGGAGAGTGACATATACCGGAGGACATGGAGTGGCAGGGGTGAATGATGTAGCATGGGATTTTAAGCCAGGCTCTGAGCTGAGGACAAGTAGAACAGTTAGTTGGTGGCCGTGGGAGTGTTCCCTGTTGGCTGCATACATCTGAGTGTCTGCAAGGGTCTGCTGTGTGCACGCAAGGTCCTGGTGGTGAAGCTGAGTTGAGCTTGCTGTGTCCCACCTCACTCCTCATGCTGCGAGCTTTTTCGTTTCTGTGGGATGACTTTGCTGGTAGAAGCTGAGGCCTCAGTTCTTTGGCACTCCTGAGAACTCACAAGGACTTGTAGCCCACTGTGGTGCAAGCTCCTGCCTTTTATGAGCTGGAAAGCCCAGCACACTGGGTGTATCCTCCTGGACCTGTAGTAGGAAAAGCAGGAGACTGGATGTGCTCATGTGGCACTGGAGCGGAAGGGCTACAGGGAGGGGCAGCTTCACCTTGTGGGTGTGCCTCTGCCTCTGGGCTGGGTGCAGGCAGTGCCACATGAGCCAGAAGGTAGCAAGGATGCAGGCGTGATCAAACCAACAGGGATCAGCTTTCAGAAGGATGGCAGACCAGCCAAGATGAAGGCTTCATCCTTGGAGCTGTACGAAATTTTCTTTTGCAGAGGCAATTTGGTGGCTCTGGCTCTTCTCAGCACCAGCACCCACTCCCACTTGTCCCTTTTCACATCCCCGCCCCTACCCCCTTCAAAGAGAATCCAGGGAGTTGAGATTTATAGGTGGGTGAGACAAGGATCTTTGTTTCTGCTAAGGAGCAGTGTTCAGAGTATTTCCCATTCATAAACCCTTTGAAAACCTTGGAAGAATTGAGAGAGAGAGAGAGAGAAAGAGAGAGAGAGAGAGACAGAGAGAGAGAGAGAGAGACTATTATACAAAAGTAGGAAGCTACATCTAAATATATAACTCGGCCTGGTATTTATGTAAGGCTGTTCTCTGAAGAGCTCAGAATGCTTGAAAGGCACCAACCAGCTCATTCATCACAGCCTTCCGAGCTCTGGATCTTTCTCCTTTGTAGCCCCAGGATTCCTGGGGAGAAATGAGAAGAGATGACTTAACTTGCTGCACAGGACTACAGGGCCTCTCCCATCTGTTCTGGGGCCATGGTAGATTTTAACTTTGAACTGCAGAGACGGGTGGAATACTGAGGCCAAGCGAGGCCAGACACCCAGCACAAGGAATACTTACCATTATGCTTGGAACATCATTGTGCATAGCACTGACATTGCTTTTTTGGGGGTTAGGATACAAAGGAGTTGGAGAAATGCATGGTCATTGTTGGCTAGGCAGGGCTAGGGGTAAAGTCTGCAGTGAGAGCTGTTTCCATATTCTGAAGACCAGGGCAGTTTTTAAAAATATGCCTCCGAATGTCTCCAAGCATTCTGCAACATCCTAAGGTTTTAAAAGCGTAGTAAATTGGACAGATGAAAAAAAGTGCACAGCCTACCCGAGCCTGTTGTGCGAGGTGCCTGCATGCGAGCTGGGATTGTTGGTCTTACTCACCATGGTGGCCCTGGCTCCCCAGCACTGTGTTGAACATTGAGAATCTTAGCTAGTAGGTGGAAAGGTTCCTTTGCAAAGAAATGGGGTTCGTGCACCAGCTTACCTTCTGCCTTCATTGCTCACTGGGCTTCTCATGTTTCCCCACACTGTCCCTTTCACAGACCCAGCCCGTGTCCTCAACATGCCCCCTGTAATTTATGTGCCCGTGGGAATCCATGGCTATATCCGCTGTCCTGTGGATGCAGAGCCACCTGCTACTGTGGTGAAGTGGAATAAGGATGGCCGGCCCCTGCAGGTAGAGAAGGTATGAGTGAGGTGCATGATGGTATTCCGAAGGAAGAGCATCCTTCTGACAATAAAGATGCTGCCTCTGGGCTCTGGTTCTCTGCCAGCCCCACTCCTCCTAAAAAGCCTAGGCAAACAAAGAGCAATGATATGGCAGGAGTTTGGCTGTGCTCCATGCCCACAGGGGATGCCAGCACCCGCCGAGCTGCTGTCCTGTCCTGTGCTTAGTCTAGCCCAGCTCAAACCCTGCCTGGAAGTGGCTGGGATGCAGTGCCTGTGTCCTGACCACAGCTTGCTGCTCTTTTATCTATGTCTGGCAGAACTTGGGTTGGACCTTGATGGAGGATGGCTCTATTCGCATTGAGGAGGCCACAGAGGAGGCTCTTGGCACTTACACCTGTGTGCCTTACAACACCTTGGGGACCATGGGCCAGTCTGCCCCTGCACGGCTTGTCCTGAAGGTGAGTCCCCAGGACTGTGTGTGGCCCCTGTGGTGGGCAGTGTTCCTGTGGCCAACCTTTTATACCTGTCTCTGTGCTTCCATTAGGACCCCCCGTATTTCACGGTGCTACCAGGCTGGGAATACAGGCAGGAGGCTGGCCGGGAGCTGCTCATTCCCTGTGCAGCTGCAGGGGACCCTTTTCCTGTCATCACCTGGAGGAAGGTACCTGGGCTTTGAAGCTCTTGCACTGTGGGGGAGGCAGGAAGAGCCATTGGTGGTTCTACTTGGACCAATGTGGACAAGCCAGATGTTAGGAGGGGAGGTAACATAAGTGGATAGAGGCGGGTGTTGGCAATGGGCTCAGATGTTGCCCCAACATCTTCATCTTCCTTAGGCTCCTGAGTGTGAGTGCTTGTTCCTTAAACTGAATCCCTGCTCCCATCCTCTTCCCTGCTCCTTGTTTGGCTAAGGTAGGGAAGCCCAGCAGAAGCAAGCACAACGCACTGCCCAGCGGGAGTCTCCAGTTTCGTGCCCTGAGTAAGGAGGACCACGGGGAGTGGGAATGTGTTGCCACCAATGTGGTCACAAGCATCACTGCCAGCACCCACCTCACTGTCATCGGTATGTTCTTGAGAAGGCTGACTGCGGTGATTTTTCTCAGTCTGCACGTGTCTTTCCTCAGTCATGCCAGGGATGACAACTTGAACCCCTTGACCTCAGGAGGCTATGTCAGGGTGGGTCAGGGTCCATGCTTGTCCTATCCTGGGGAATTCAGACATGTGGGAACTGGAAGGAGGAGAATGAGTGACAATCAGACTGTGTGGCACTTTAGCCAGGCATGGAGCTACCTGGGGGTCAGGCCAGTGTCCACAGCCTGGGGCGTGAGGAAGTGACTAGTACTCCTTGTTCATATTACTGAGGACTTGGCAGCCTACCTTCTTGTAGCCTGTTCCTTTGGGGCTTGTCAGCCACAGATGTATACAAGGCCAACACTGCCAGTTTAGGCTGTGAATAAAGTGGTCTGCACCTTGTCACTCACAGTCTATGAGGGGAGCTCCTAGCTATTTTGCCCAGTCATATCCTTTATACCCAGTAGGGGCTGGCCTCATACCTAAGCCTACTGCTGTCTGTTGTGTGGAACATGGCTGTCTCAGGACCTCAAGGGAATGTTTGTTTAGCTCAGCGATGCATGGGAGTCAGGATGTGGAGGGTTCCGGTTTTTCCTCTGGCCTGCGTTCCGTTCCTGCTGGCGACACTAGCCTAAGTAGTGGATGGGATTTTCTCTCTGACCGCATCAGGACCAGGTTGGGCCTGGGACTCTGCCCTCTCTGCTGCCACCTCCTGTGATACATCTTGGTACCCCATGCCTTGTCCTCTCCTGGATATTCTGCAAGGAGATGATGGGGACCTAGCAAACAGGCTTGGCTCCGTTTGGCCTGAGCTGTCTTCCTTGTTCTCCAGGCACCAGTCCCCATGCCCCAGGCAGTGTCCGGGTCCATGTCTCCATGACAACTGCCAACGTGTCCTGGGAGCCGGGCTATGATGGAGGCTACGAGCAGACATTCTCAGTTTGGTACGGACCTCTGTGAGTCAGCCCCGCATGCTTTGCTCTCTGCTTCTCCCTCTCTTGCCCCACGCAGGTCATCCCGTCTGGCCCATCCTTTGCCATCCTAGGGTGGGTGGTGGGCCCAAGGAGCTTAGGATCTGTACTTGTCAGCTTTCCAGATGGCAAAGTGGGCCAGAGAGTGATTGAGTTCTTAAGGATGTCAGGAATGCCTGTAAGGGAGTCAGGGCATCCTGTGTTAACGCCCTGGAGGTTAGCATGCTGATTTGTACGGAAATTGTCCCCCTTCCTCTCATCCTTTGGCTTCTCTCAGTGTCTCACCACATTCTTTTCCTAGGTTCCTAACCTTCAGAGTGTAGTGACTAGCACCTCAAGTGCAGGGTCCAGCATTTAATTCTGTTCCTTGCTCAGAGGTCCTAGGGACCAGGTGCTCCCACTCCGGCCTTTGCTTCCCCCGCCTGGATTTCCTCTCTAGGATCTTGTGCATGCAGTTTTCATGTGTGGTTTTGACCAGATCAGTAACTTCAGATACTTATGAAACCTCAGGGTAGGTAGATCTCACAAATGGAAGGGACAGGATGAGGACCCAAGGCGTAGAGTGGTAGGAAGAGAAGCTGAGGGCACACTCCCTGCCTTCCCACCACCGGAGGCTTTTCATTCCTGATGTTTCTTCCTGTCTGGAGCTGGAAACTGCGGCCTCCAGATCCACAGACAGCATCCCCAAGTGAGGAAGATGCACATTTATTTCCTTCTTCTTCAGCCTGCTTCTCTCTGAGTCTGAGGAGGAGGAACAAGCAGACCGTAGACCTCAGAGAGCCTTCAGCAGCATGGGTTCGAAGGGCCTTCCATTTCCCTGGCTGTTCTCAGACTGAATGCATCTCCTGGGTGTTGAGTTCTCTATGGGCAAAGTGTACCTAGATAGTGGGAGATACAGTCAGAACAACCTCCCAAGCCTTGTCTGTGTTTCTCTGGATGGGGGAAGGGTCCCATGCCCACTGCCTGGGGACAAGGAAGTGACCTCTGCTATTGCCCTACACTGCCTGACACTCATCTGCATTGCTTATCTCATACTCTGCTCACTTGCATTGGGAGGGAAGGGCAGTTGTCATGCTAGAAGAGGCCTTCCCTTCTTTCTGAATAGCTCTAGCTCATTGTGTTTATATAGACATTTGTTTCTTGCTGTTTCTTCTTCTTCTTCTTCTTCTTCTTCTTCTTCTTCTTCTTCTTCTTCTTCTTCTTCTTCTTCTTCTTCTTCTTCTTCTTCCTCTTCCTCTTCCTCTTCTTCTTCCTCTTCTTCTTCCTCTTCTTCTTCTTCCTCTTCTTCCTCTTCCTCCTCCTCCTCCTCCTCTTCTTTCTCTTCTTCTTCTTCTTTCTCTTCTTCTGCTTCTTCTTCTTCTTCTTCTTCTTCTTCTTCTTCTTCTTCTTCTTCTTCTTCTTCTTCTTCTTCTCCTTCTCTTCCTCCTCCTCCTTTTTCTCTTCCTCTTCTTCCTCCTCCTCCTCTTCTTCCTCCTCTTCCTCTTCTTCTCCTCCTTCTACTTCTCCTCTTCCTCCTCCTCTTCCTCCTCCTCTTCTCCTTCTTCTACTTCTCCTCCTTCTACTTCTCCTCTTCCTCCTCCTCTTCTTCCTCCTCTTCCTCCTCTTCCTCTTCTTCCTCCTCCTCTTCTCCTTCTAGTTCTCCTTTTTCAACTTCTCCTCTTCCTCCTCTTTCTCTTCTTCTCCTACCTCTCTTCCTCCTCTTCTTCACTTTCTTTTGCCTCAGCTCACATATTGGTCATACTGGGTAGTGGCAGTGCATCTTAAAACCTAGAGAGGAGCCTGTGGGTATCAGTTGAGTACAGCTCAGGGACAAATAGCGTGGTCCAGTTGCCCAGGACAATGTCTCCTCCCTGTGGTATCATCTGGAACTGCACCTGTAGCAGGTGGTTCCCTCCTATTGAAGTTGAAGAAGAGGGTGGCTTTAGATTGGAAAAACCTCACCCCTAGATTCTTTACCTTCCATCATTATAACTTTCCCTTTGGTTGCAACTTCTAGCCTTCAAGGCATTAGGAGCCCTGTTCCTGCCATGGGGAAAAATCTGGTCAATTTTAAAAAATGCTTTGGATATCCTCAGATGACCTAAACTGGACTGATTGAGTGGAACATCCTGTGATACTCTCAGCCCTACTTTTGCCTCTCCCTGGTAGGGCAGACAGCCCATGTCATCTGGGTTCCTTCTCTAGTCACGACACTGCCCAGCTTCCATCCTCATTTTCAGTGTCCCTATTCTAGCAATACAGAGTCCATTTATACAGTAGTACTTGGAGTGGGATTCTCTCACAATGCAAATGGTAACTGACCAGTGTCTACAGCATGATTTACACCTGAGGACCCTTTTCACTGGGGAGGTACCACAATGGGGTGTGCCTTAGTGCCATGAAGGTTGGCATAGCCAGAGCCGGGCAAGTAACCCCACCTTGGCTCTCCCTCTTCCTGCCCCTGGAACCTGGGAATGCTTGTACTTTCTCTGCCTTTCCCTTGAAGACCTTGCATGCATACTGTCCTCTCCAGTGTGACCCACCCCACCCCTTCTCCCCCATCCTCTCTCTCTCTCTCTTTTGGCCAGGATGAAGCGGGCTCAGTTTGGGCCCCACGACTGGCTGTCCTTGTCAGTGCCACCGGGCCCCAGCTGGTTGCTGGTAGACAGCCTGGAGCCTGAGACTGCATACCAGTTCAGTGTCCTGGCCCAGAACAGGCTGGGAACCAGCGCCTTCAGTGAGGTGGTCACTGTGAACACTTTAGGTGAGGCCCTGGGCTGCTGTGTATTGGGGGCTATTTCTTAGCAGATCTTACCTAGAGAAAGCTGAAAGTAGTGATGGAGCTAACATTAGGGCTTAGAGGGTGCCAGCACCTTACCAAGTGGTCTTTGTTGTAGTCCCTCTTATTTCCCAGTAAGGATTTGCCATGTACTCCTGTAGTGTTTGCCTGCTCCCACGTGATGGCATTTTGGCTGTATTCCTTTTGCACCCTTGGATAGAACAGACAGGTTCAGTGATATGCATGAATGTTTGGCAGTTTTACAAGGGGACATGGAATCTTCTGCACTATCTATCTGTAGTTGCATGTCTTCTGGGGTCCAAGAACAGCCTTGGCAAACAGACACTTCTCAGGTGAACTGGAGGTTGTGACTTCAGCCCCCTTTCTGCCCTGTGGACAGCAGATGTAAAATGCCCACCCCAAACTTTAACATTCCTCTGATTAGGATCTCACCTATTCAAATAGTTGCACCTGGGTTAGAATTCACTTTGTAGACCAAAGCTGGTCTTGAACTTGGCAAAGATCTGCCTGTCTCTGCCTCCCAAGTGTTGGGTTTAAAGGTGTATACCACCAAGTCTGGGCTCAGCCTCATTTTGAGCTCAAGGGCCCCAAATGGAATCAAAAGTATGACTCATGTGTTGTGAGAAGATCTCACCAGTTCTTGGGATGAGAGCAAAAGATACAGTCATGAGCCTCTCAACAGTGGGGAAACCACACCTGAGAAGTGTGTCATTAGGCAATGAGGTCATTGTGTAGATGGTATGGCATTATGAGAAAATGATGCAACCAGGAAATATCGTGAACTTTAGATCAATGGAGCCGATGCTGCTGGAGCAGGGTGGGGCCTGTTTTCATGAGAAACCTTTTCTTTTGCTGGAGTATGCTCTAGCCATAAAGAAATATAGTGGAGCAGATACATAACCTGTACCGTGGTTGGGTGTTACCATCGCCATATAGTCTGCACTGTACACAGCTGCATTTTATGTGACTGGCAGAGCTGCAGATATGTTCATACCAGTGTTACCTTAGATGTTCGAGGGACATGCTGTTCTATGTTACAGTGAATCCTCTTTTAAGGCCGATAGGATGTTTTCAGCTCCATAACTTCATGGGGTATCAGGGATGTTGCTGACAGGGATGCTATTGTGGCACATGGCCTGCATCCTTCACTAGATTCTTCTCACTCCTCATGGTAGCTGCCTCTTCTTCCCCTTTGAGGAGGTGCTTGGCCATTGTGCAGTCGTCTCATTCTGAAAAGAGTCACAGAGCTCTGGGTCACTGGCCCTGACTTCTCTTTCCTAGGACAATGAGGGCTGCTGGAGGGACGCCCTCTCACCACTCTGAAAACAATTCTTTCCTTGTTAGGTTCTGCTTTCCACATTGGGTCGGAGTCTGTGACCATCATCTTCCCTCTCCCTTTTCCTCCTAGCATTCCCTGTTACAACTCCAGAACCCCTGGTGCTGGTGACCCCACCAAGGTGCCTCACAGCCAACCGGACCCAGCAGGGTGTGCTCCTGTCCTGGCTCCCACCTGCCAACCACAGCTTCCCCATCGACCGCTATATCATGGAGTTCCGAGTTGGGGAGCGCTGGGAGATGCTGGATGATGCCATTCCAGGCACTGACGGAGATTTTTTTGCCAAGGATTTGTCACAGGTGGGAACTTTAATTAATTATTTATTTATTTTTGCCTCTTATTCCCTGTTTCTGGAATTTGCCATGACAATTTGTAAAGGCACTGATATTGAGAGACTGACTTCATGGTCAAGCCTCTATGCCTAGCTTACCTGCAAATTTTAGATTCTCCCTAGTCAGCTACCAAAGGCTGGAATTGGTCCCTAGACCAGAGCTAGCTTAATGGCATGCGGGGTGGGGGGGTGGGGGGGCAGTGGTTTTCCTCAAATACAAACACTAGCTAGGGTAAGGCAAGGAGAAGCCACATGGATCATCAGACTCAAGACTCCAGTTTCTTGGGTTCCAGTCAGGGTGGACTAAAGAGACTCTAGAAAGGTTGTCTTCTAGGATGGCCAGAGGACTCTTGTTTTAATAATTCAGAGTCCTGGGAGAAAACACATTCCCTCTTTATTTTCTGGTGGACATCTTTTAAGCAGGAGCACCTCTTTTTCTTGAGAGAGAAAATAGCTTGCTTCATAGCTAGAAGAGATCTGATGTATCCTTCCATCTCCCCTTTCCCAGATGCTTTTTATGGCCAGCTGGAATTGCTTCATGATGCAATTTGGGGGCTCACTGTGCATCTTTCTCTGCAGCCTTTCTCAGTGGCTTCATGTGCATAGCTTGTAGCCCATAGCTTGAATACCGGTGGGAATATGTTCAGTTCACTCTAACATCACCCAATGTGAGCAGTCACCAGTAAGCACTTCCTAGGACCAGTGATCTGGGTACCCTATGGGCATCGTGTACAGGGTCAGTGGTGGTCCTCAGCCCCTCAGCTGACTGGGTATTGTCCCTGGCTTGTAGGATACCTGGTATGAATTCCGGGTTTTGGCTGTCATGCAGGATCTGATCAGCGAGCCCAGCAACATCGCCGGTGTCTCCAGCACAGGTACTTGTCAAACAGCAACCAGAAAGCAAGCGTTAGAGCCACATGAGAGTCCTTTTGTGAACCAGCTAATCTGGGAGGACAAGCTGGGCTGAAAGCTTAAGCAGGAGTCTGGTTGAAACCTTGTGTGTCTGTCCTACCATTTCCGAAGACCATCTCAGGTCTGTGTTTCTGTGACGCATGATGTTTGATCCCACCGTGGAGCGTCTGATGTGTCTGTGAGATAGCCAAGGTGGGAAATCTATTGGATCTGTCAGAGTGTGCTGGGTGCGGTACATGTTGTGTTTGCGCTCTAGCTGTGCTGTGGAATGGGGTGGGTGCTGTGAATTAGAGGGGAGATGCAGCAGGGTCAACAAGTGTTTGCTGGGTGCCTCTTATAGGCTTCCTTGTAATTATGTGGGTTTTATTTGGAAAATTGTTGTTTGGTGTTGTTTTCCTTCCTTCCTTCCTCTCCCTGGATTTTTTTTCCCCCAGACTAAATAAAGCCAACTCCCTAGCATTTTCTCCATTTATCTTTCTTTTTCTTGGCACTGGTCCCATTTCCACAAGTCTTCTCTCCATTCCAGAGTTCCTGAAACCCAGCAGAGACCCCCGCCAGGAGAGTGGTGTCCTCCATATGCACTTGCTTACTAAGCCATCCGAGGCACCATTTCCTTGGGTGCAGCATGTTCTGAGACCCCTGGGATCAGTTTATGAGGGTCTTGGCCAGAACACTCTTGTAGGGAGCCTCTTGGAGTTACAGAATCATTGGTGTGGGCAGAGGGGAGGAGAGAAGAGGAGCCAAGGGCACACCGGGAAGAAGAAAGTGGGATTTTTGTCTTATATGTTAGGCACCCTGGGGCGTTTGTGTAAAATCAAGTTGTCTCCCATAGGCAGCAAAACTCAGCTGCTTCTGTCTTGGCTTCTCTCCAGGGAAGAGACACAGAGAGATGGAAGCACATAGAAAAAAAAATATTCCAGCCAGAGCCAAAGTAGACAAGTTGGGTGTTTTGTGCGCTCAGTTCCATGAACTGCTCTCAGTCAGTAGCCTTGTGCTTACTTCCAAGAGTAAAGGAAGCTCGCCTACTCAGGCAGTCCTGTATGGCTGAATGAGCTACAGCAGCAGCAGTCCCTGGAGTTAACTCCCCTGAGACTGTGGTCCCATCAGTGTAACATGGATTTTATTATTATTTTTGTATCCATTATCATTATCGATGTGGCATTGAACTCTGGCCACCCATATCACCATGTATTGGCTTATTCTTTGATGTTCTTTAAGAGTGGTGCTTATGGATCGATCTCACTGCCCCCTGTGTACAGTACAGTGGGCTGGGCTCTGCTCCTGGCACTAACTCGCTTGTCACGAGGTGAAGCTTTTTCTCTAACCGTGGAAGGGAGAATTGAGTCCACCTTATCCTTCCTACCGCTCCAGCGTGCTTCTAGAGCCTGTTTGACCAAGATGTACTAGTTCTTGCTGTGGGAAGCTGCCAGCCCGTCTGTCCTATAATAAGGAGTTAGAAGATAAATGTGCCTAGATTCTGTGCTAATAGTTCCTCTCCCTGAGTTGGAATTTTATCTCCCCAGGTGTCTTCACTGTATAGATGGCATAGGAGAAGGCAGAGAATCCTGACTGGAAATCAGAACAACTGTGCTTCTATTAGGGTACCAATAGAAGAGGGAGCCAGGCTCTGGTGTCTTCATTTAGAGAAGAGTGGTCTGTGTGTAGCTAGCTCACAGGGTTACTATGGGAGTGCCTGATAACATGCATGGAAGTGCGCAGTGATAGACAAGACAGCTTTAGAGGAAGACTGGAGATTATCCTTGACTCTCATAGACTGCCCCTTTCTTAACTCTCACACTGCTGCACCAAATGCACTATACGTCTTTAAAGGCTCATGTTGGAACTCAGTGTGGAAGCCAGGCCCTAGCCTTGTCTGATGGTGGGAAACGTCCCTAGGGACCAAGTGTCAGAGGAGGTGGGGAAAACTGTGGCAAGCATGAGACCCATGGGTGCTCCTGGCCTTCCTTGCAGACATCTTCCCGCAGCCAGACCTGACCGATGATGGGCTGGCCCGGCCAGTGTTGGCTGGGATAGTGGCCACCATCTGCTTCCTGGCGGCTGCCATCCTCTTCAGCACTCTCGCTGCCTGCTTTGTCAACAAGCAGCGCAAACGCAAACTCAAGCGGAAGAAAGGTAGGTGTTTGTCTCCTCTCCCTGCCTGGCCACAGATATTCTCTAGCGGGAGGTGGGCAGACAGACCACTGACGGTATTTCTCCTCTGGAAACAGACACACTGGGATCTTGAAGGCAGAGCTGCCAGTAGGATTGGATTTTATCTTTAAAATACTTTTGTTCATTTCTGGAAAATTCCATACATACATACATACATACATACATACATACATACAAAGTATTTTGATCTTCTCCCTCCCCACCTTTCTCCAACTCTCTTCAGAATCCACCAACCCCAGCCTCCTCCCCACTTCATGTCCTCTTTTTAATTATTACTACTGCTACTACAACAACTACAACTATTACTACGACAGAGAGGATCTTGCTGTATTTATAGACCAGGTGTGCTTCAAGCCCGAGATTCTCTTGCCTCAGCCTCTCAAGTGCTTGTATTAGAGGCATGTATCTCCATGCCCAATGGGACTTGATTTGGAAGGGAGAAAGAGAGAGAAAGGGTGTTGGAGGGAAAAGGATGGGCCAGGGATACAGGGAAAGAAGGCCTGGTGGTAGTGTGGCCTCTTAGCTGGGCATAGAGCTGCCAGGCAAGTGAAGCCTTTTATCAGGCCTCTGTGTTGATCCTGGGCTATGGAGTCCCTTTTGCGAGTGTGTGTGTGTGTGTGTGTGTGTGTGTGTGTGTGTGTGTGTGTGTGTAGGGGCTCAGGGTTCTTTCTTTTTTCTTTTCCCTTCCAGATCCTCCGCTCTCCATCACTCACTGTAGGAAGAGTCTTGAGTCTCCGTAAGTGTCTCTGGCTGTTGGGGGTCTGTAGGTAGAAGGGGGAGGCTGGACATAGGTAAACTATTAGCTTTAGTTGACCGCATCTCCCTAGGATATTTTATACCTGCTGATTTGGCCGGTCTGTTTTAAGTTGCCCACAGGGATCAAGGGTGTGTAGTATATAGATAATTCAAGCTTGCGGCTCGTTTGTTTAGCCTTGCACTGTTATATCTGTAATTTTTTTGGTCCTTTGCTAGAGTCAGCATTAATACTAGCTCGCATCTCTAAACAACTAGAGAATAAAATTGGAGTTGTGCATAGGCAGGGTGTACCAAATTTAGGGGCAAGCCAGTAGAAAAGCAGCAGTGTGGATGTTCATTCCAAAAATGGACTATCGTGTTTAGACAATTGAGAGAGTTGGTCAGAATTTCTGACCAAAAACGTCCAGCCTATCCATGCCTGGTTCCCTTAGAGTCATGGTAAAGACAGTGAGAAGAAGCTGAAGGCAGTGGATAGCACCCTTATCACCTTCTATTTGTTACACTTACAGCTTGTCCTCTGGCAAGGTGAGTCCCGAGAGCATCCGCACACTCCGAGCCCCATCTGAATCCTCTGACGACCAGGGTCAGCCTGCGGCCAAGAGGATGCTGAGCCCTACAAGGGAGAAAGAGCTGTCCCTGTACAAAAAAACCAAGAGGGCTATCAGCAGCAGGAAGTATAGTGTGGCCAAGGCTGAGGCCGAAGCTGAGGCCACCACACCCATTGAACTGATCAGTAGAGGCCCGGATGGCCGCTTTGTCATGGGCCCATCGGAGATGGAGCCCTCTGTGAAGGGCCGGCGAATCGAGGGCTTCCCCTTCGCTGAGGAGACGGACATGTACCCTGAGTTCCGGCAGTCAGATGAGGAAAATGAAGACCCACTGGTGCCCACGTCTGTGGCTGCTCTGAAGCCTCAGCTGACCCCAATGTCTTCCAGCCAGGACTCTTACCTGCCACCACCAGCATACAGTCCTCGGTTCCAGCCTCGTGGGCTCGAGGGCCCGAGCGGACTGGGAGGACGACTCCAGGCTACTGGCCAAGCGAGGCCTCCTGCCCCTCGGCCCTTCCAGCACGGCCAGTATTATGGGTACCTCAGCAGCAGCAGTCCTGGGGAGGTGGAGCCTCCACCCTTCTATATGCCAGAAGTGGGCAGCCCCTTGAGCTCAGTCATGTCGTCCCCACCCCTGCACACCGAGGGGCCTTTTGGCCACCCCACCATCCCTGAGGAAAACGGAGAGAATGCTTCTAACAGCACTTTGCCCTTGACTCAGACACCTACAGGAGGGCGCTCCCCTGAGCCCTGGGGCCGGCCAGAATTTCCCTTTGGGGGACTGGAGACCCCAGCTATGATGTTCCCCCACCAGCTGCACCCCTGTGATGTGGCCGAGAGTTTGCAGCCCAAGGCCTGCCTGCCCCGAGGACTGCCCCCAGCCCCTCTCCAGGTGCCTGCTGCCTATCCGGGCATGCTATCTCTGGAGGCACCAAAGGGCTGGGTAGGCAAGTCACCTGGCAGGGGTCCCATCCCGGCGCCCCCAGCCACCAAGTGGCAGGAAAGACCTATGCAACCTCTGGTCAGCCAAGGGCAGCTAAGACATACCAGCCAAGGTATGGGGATACCGGTGTTGCCTTACCCGGAGCCAGCCGAGCCCGGGGGGCATGGTGGCCCCAGCACATTTGGCCTGGATACCCGGTGGTATGAGCCCCAGCCTCGGCCCCGGCCCAGCCCCCGGCAGGCCCGGCGTGCCGAGCCCAGTTTACATCAAGTGGTGCTACAGCCCTCTCGGCTCTCACCTCTGACCCAAAGCCCCCTTAGTTCCCGCACTGGCTCCCCTGAGCTTGCTGCTCGTGCCCGACCTCGACCAGGCCTCCTGCAGCAGGCAGAGATGTCAGAGATCACCCTGCAGCCGCCAGCTGCGGTCAGCTTCTCTCGCAAGTCAACGCCATCATCCACGGGATCTCCTTCGCAGAGCAGCCGCAGTGGGAGCCCCAGCTACAGGCCCACAATGGGCTTCACGACTCTGGCCACGGGCTACCCTTCTCCTCCACCTGGCCCTGCCCCTCCGGCACCAGGGGACACCTTGGATGTGTTTGGACAGACACCTTCCCCTCGGAGGATGGGGGAGGAGCCACTCCGGCCAGAACCCCCAACAACCTTACCTACTTCAGGGTGAGTGTAAGCCGCTGTCTCTAGCCCACTTCTGGTCAGTCTCCTCATGCCTTACCCTGCCCTTTACCTCCACATCATTCCAGTAATGGGGCCTGTTTGGGACACACTGCGGCACCCCTGGGAGAGGAGTTCTGGCCACACGTTGGCAGAGTGTCTTCGCTGGGATGGATGGGCTTACCTGCAAGCACCCTACCAGGCGCTTCAGGAGTGTCCTCATTCAGCCCAGAGTTTTCTGTGAAGGCTGTCCGGGAATGTGGGGAAGGGGATGGAACAGTGCAGCAGGGAGTGATCCCCGTGAAAGCTGCTCAAGATGAGGGGGCTGGCCACAGCCCCGTGGTCCCGGTGTTGGATAGCACTGCTTCCCTGCAGCTGCCTGCAGATCTTGTGTCTCCGCGTGTGTAACCATGCTACACCAAGCAGGACCGCTGATCTGAGGCCCCATGTACTCAGATACCTGCTCCTTAGCGTGCCTAATCAGGGCTGGACCCCAGGACCTGTCCTTAGTCTCTCCAGGAAGGTGCCCTGGAGTCTGAGAACAAGCTCAGACCTGTGTGTGGGGAGCCATCTCCCTGCCCACCTCTGTGCCTCACAGGAAGCTACAGAGAGACAGACAGACAGACAAGCTCCCGAGATCTGCCCATCTGAGAAAGCATACACTGTACTGTAGCAGCTGGTATTCCAGGTACCAGTCGGCCTGGACATGTCTGTGGCTCTTCTGTCACCCTCACTCCCCTTTCCTCCTAGCCTTTGTTCCTTTCCAAGTCAGTCCGTCTTCCTCTTTTCCTCTCCATCGCCTTGAGGTTGACCCAGTTTGCTCTGAAGAGCCTGCCATGCCTCTGTCGTGCTCATCCTACCCTCTTTCCTTGCTTTGCCCTCATCCTTTCTCCCTTCTCTTTCTCAGTCTTTCTCTTGGGTTCAGTACTTTGGCCTCTCATCTTGATGTGGCCTGTGGAGGGGAGCAGAGTTCCAGAGGAGGCTGTCCTGGTGGAGGGGGGCATGAGGGATGGGAGGTAGTTGGAGAGAAGGGAACCCAGCCCTCCCCCTCCCACCACAGTGATCGTTGGAAACTGCAAGCTTACTTCTGTGCCAAGGTGGGTGCTCTTGGGGGACAGACTGTGTGGGGATCCAAGAGGTTTGCTAAGCGTCCCCGCCTTTATCTGCAGATGTTGTCATTGCATCCCGTTTATGCCTTAGATAGCCTACTCACCTTCTCTGTTCTGTCTATGCCTTTGGCTCTCTGATTCTCTCTTTTCCCTCACCCATTCTCTGACCTCGCCTGTGGGTCTCTGCTCACTCTGCCCCCCTCCTCCCCTCTGGGTGTGTGTGGGTGGTTCATCTGGCCAGTGTTGGTAACTGCTTTGTTTCTGATTATCTCAGCTATCTGGGCAGTGTTGTCGAGACAAGCCTCTCCTCAGCTCAATAGGTAAGGGAGCTCTTCGGTGGGGTGGGGTGGGGTGGGCAGGCGGCTGGGGCTTCGGCAGGGCCATTGCTTCCAAAATAGGGGATCCAAAACATATCCCCTCATTGCCTCACCCGGGCAGCCGCTGCTCCTGGGTTCCCATTGCTTCTGGATTCCTCACATTGCATTGCTCGGCCACTCCAGCTGCCCAGCTGCCCATGCTGGGGCACTGCCTAGCTGTAGCTTTTAACCTTCAAGCCCATACCAACCCCTCTAGAGTGGGCTGCGGTTGTTCTCACTCAGACCCTTGCCATTCTGCTACCCACGCCCTCATAGAGCTCCGTAGCATCTACAGGATCCTGCATGAATCCCAAGGGAGCCATAATCGCCATGGTCAGCTTTGCATCTCTACCCTTGGGGACCTGTTTGGGTCCGTGGGGAGATCCAGGGATCTCTCATCCCCCACTCCAGTGCTCCATTTCTCCAGCAGACTCCGGGTAGTGCTCCCCCTGCCAACCCCTCCCCCTAAACTCAGATCTCTTCCTGGGATTTTTTTTTTTTTAATTTTCCTTCCTAGGGATCTTAATGACAGGGGTCCCTCTTCCACATCCCTCTGGGGCCTCAGGCTCAGGTGGCTTTCAGCTCTTCCAAGGTGAGAGTGCAGCCACTCTCTGGACGGTCCTTGCATTCTGCAGCCCTTCTGTGGTTGTTGTGGGACTGAAATGTGACCTCGTCCTTAGAGCCACATTGCTTTCAGGGTTCCTGTAGTAGCTGGGCCCCCTTACGTCACATTCTTGGGAAAAGGCCTTGGGAGAGTTCATGGTAGGAAGGAGGGAGTTTAGTTACATTAGCACTGCCCTTCCCCAGCCATTGGTGGCTCCTCTAGCATCCTTCCAGGTGGAATCCAAAGGAGGGGGCTCCCTGGGAAGGGGCCAGGCATCTTTTAAAGATGCTAGGGACATTCAGAGCTCCCTCTCTGTCAAGGCAAAATAAAGAGATGCTTGTTTTTGCCATCTGTTCCTTTGCCCAAGCTTCAGGGCTGGCAAACTGCCCCAGCCCCCCCCCCCCGGATGGGAGAGTGGGAGATTTTCTGTTGATGCTTTGGCTTCCCAAGTGAGAAGCTGCGTGCTTCCCCCCTCTCACATGCCATGAGAGGTGGTTCTTCCTAACTCAGGACTATAAATCTCATTGTGTCATAAGAGAGGCCTCTCATAAGGAGATGGCAGGGACATTTCTTTATGACCTGCAGCTATAAAACTGTCACTATCCAGGAGGCCCTAGCATTGTGTGTGAGGCTAACTGTCAGCCTGCAGCCACCCGTGTTGGCAAGATCATATAGTTCTTGGGAGCTCACCTGCTTCCGGGGCCTCAGGTGGCTCCTTGGATGGATGGTGCAGAGCGGGAAGAATGATTCACCTCCCTGCTCTATGCCTGTCTACCCCACTGTTCACCAGCATAGGTGCGTTGTTGCCCTCAGGGCTTTGGTAGGTGTGGGACAGCTCTTACCCAGTTCCTTGAAAGTGGCCAACTCTAATGTCCTTTGTGATTTCTGTTTTCCCCCACTCCATTGACTCTGTCTTTCCCAGTGTCTTCTCCATATCAGATCTGAGAGAACCAAGCCACATTATCACTGTGGCAGACCCAGAAACCAGGGACAGCACTAAAGGACAGTTGTTCCTCTCCTAGGTTTTGGGTAGCATCCCTAGCCCAGAAGAACGAAGTCCTCTACATCGTCCAAGTTAGGTCTTTGTGGTGCTAGGCAACAGGGACCTCTGCTCATTCTCCTGCTTGCTGAAAGATTCCCTGGGGCACAGGAGCTGCTGGGTCATGGGGAAGCTGTGGCCCCTCTGTGGATGCTGTCTTCGTGCTGTGCCTTTGCATGTGTCCCCTGGTCTTGCTTGGAGAAGCTGTGATGTGTATTGTCTGCGTTTGTCCTTGCTTTGTTTCTTCCCCCTTCAGTTTCTCTCCCTTCCTCCTGCTCATTCCTTTTGTCATTCCCCAATCCTGTCGTCTTCTTCTCTCTTCTCTCTTTATCCTCTTCCCAGCTTCCATCTCAGAGTGGGGAGTTGCAGTATGTGGATCTATTCTGTGGGTGCCTGGGAACCCAGCCACTCACTCAGCGTTCCTCTGATGCTGATAGTACTCTGTTGACTCCATCTCCACTTGCTACCTTCTGTGCCCTCTGTGATGCAGGGGGCTGGAAAGCCTAACACAATCCCCTCTGATTAGGATTACTGTAGGACACAAGCCTTTCCTGAGGTCTGAGGTAAAACACTGAGAGAAGGATCCCTTTGGGATTGGGCTGGCTTAATGCTAGCTTGTGAATTCCTGGATATCTGTGGGGCACATAGAGGGTGCGCTCACCTTTTTCCTGGCTGTGATATGAATTTGAATGAATTTCCCCATTCTTTCTTCCATGGGGAGGGAGGCAGCCTCCAAGTTACTTTTTTCTACTACCTGGGGGAGTAAAGGAGAACCAAGTTGTTCTAGTTGACTTTTCTGTTGCTATAATAAACACTGTAGCCAAAAGCAACTTTGGGGGGAAAGGGTGTATTTGGCTGACATCCTTTTGGGAAGGACACTGCTTACTGGCTTGCTCCCAGGGTCTTGTTCAGTGACTGTCCTTATAAAGGCCAGGAGACCTACCTGCATAGGAATGGTACCATCCACAGTGGACTGTACCCACCTTAGTAATCAAGAAAATGCCCTACAGACAAGCCTACAGGCTAGTCTAATAGAGGCAGTTCTTCAGTCCAGGTTCCTTCTTCCCAGATGTGTCAGGAATTGCTGTCACATGTGCCTTTATGGCTAGTTCTTAGGGCACGAAAGCAAGGTGGGCAGCTGGATTTTGACTTTCCTGGCCCAAGTTGTAAGTCTGCCACCTCTTTCCTCAGCTATGCCAGGGAGTAGGGTACTAGGCAGATAAGACCTCTGAGGTTGAGTGAGTGGGGTGGGAATTTTGTGTGGACGGGCATGAGAAGGGATTTTAAAATAAATGTTGGCAATTTTTGGTAATTGTGAGCTTCAAGGAACACCACTGGATCACAGACCTGGGATTTGCATGAAGTGAGAGACCAGAAAAGATTACAGGCTTGAAAGTCTTTGTCTGTGGTGGATCATCTCCTGAGAGAAGGGGACTGAAGTGTGCAGCATTGCTGCATGTAGAGACAAGTTGAAACTGGCCAGTACAAGAACCGAGCCTCACCTTGGGAGACCAGGGTTGGAGTCTCTTGTGACCACCTCACCTACAGGTCAAGTTCAGGTTTATTGGAGAGTTTTGTTGCACAGTTATAAGTTCTTCACCTGCTTCCTATCCCAAACACCAATAGCAAAATTTCAAAGCTGGGTTGGTGTCAGGTAGATGTAGTATTAACACAGTTATCCTTCCTAAAAATGGGAGGTGGGTTACCATGTTACTCTTGTTATAAAGACTATGGAACAATATTTCATGTCTTTCCTGTATAGCTCACTCAAAACAGTCCCATTATGTCTTCCCTCTCTTCCCACCTGTCCTGCTAGAGACTTGCTTTTATTTTTGCCTATGGCCTTAGGCAAGTATATCCTGGTGCCTCCAGGAGACACTGTCTGCTGTGCTGTGGTGTTTTGAGTCCTGAGCTGGGAGCCCAGGCACATGGGCAGCAGGGATCCTGGAAGAGCTGGAGCTTGGCTACCTCTCAAGTGAAAGGTTTTCTCTTCTTCTCTGTATCGTTGTTTGGGAGTTTGTGCCTGAAGATTAAACTTTAGCAATTTGCCTCATGCTTGGTCTGTCTTATTATGCCTGTGACACTGGAGCAGGGAGCGTTGTGGGTCAGGGAAGGTCTGTTTTGTTTATAATAGTCTCTGTACCTATTTTACTTAAAGAGTAGTTTAGTCTAATACTGAAGAGTCTGTCCGATTATACCTGGCTAAGTTGCTCCCCTCACTAAAGTTGAGTGTCTCCATCTGGAATATGGCTAGTGTAGTCTCTACCTCTTAGACTTGTTACAGACATGTGCCCAGCGTGGTAAGTGGTGAGCGCATGTTATATAATATAAATGATAGTAGTAATGATGTGTTAATTGTGTTGTTGGTATCTCACCCCCTGAAAATTCCATCTGCCTTGAAGAATCCTTAGGAGTTTTCAGGGGTGCTCTGTACCTGCTTCTTCTATAGCCTATGCCCTGTCCCCACTGCAGAGGAATCTCTTTGTGGTTGGCTAGATTGGCACTGGCTTTTGAACTCACAGCTATTCTATGGGGCATATAGGAAGTGGTTTCACCTTTCCCCTGGCTCTAGTGTTAGTGAATTGTTTTTCCCACCCTACCATCCACAGTAAAAGAGAGGTGGCCCCACCACTGCTTCTACTTCTGCCCGTTGGCGAGGGAATAGGGAAGAACTGTGCTGTTAATGTGGGGTGTCAGGGTTATGTTGGCTGTCACATGTCTCCTCTGATTACATATCACCTCACAGTTAGGTCTACCTGAATGCTGGCCAGGGTCTGGAGGGGAGATGACAAGTGGTGGTGAATTCATGTCCTTGGTTTTCTTTTTAGGCAACACAAAGAACATTGTCCAAGTTAAGAAGGGGTGATGTGGGCTCCCTCTAAAATCCCTTCTAGCTGCTGCTTTGGGGGAAGATCTCTGGGTAGAGTTGGGTTAGGGGAAGAGAAGGGGATTGGACACTGGCATATTGGGTTGTTGGGGGGACTTGTTTACACTGTGAACTAGACTGTTCTTCCACGGGGCATGGGTACTTGAATGGTGTATAGAGATACTATGGGGTCTGTGAAATGTTAAGGAGTTGCCTCTGACTTGAAATTGAGAGGGTTTCTGCATATTCAATGCACTCAAAGACTTTTGGGGAAAATGGTATCTGTCAAGGAGGATGAAGGTCCCTTTCACTGCCAGTTAATTCCAGAGACCAGAGGCTTCCTAACCGTGAGTTTGTAAGTTCCTTCCCCCCAGTGCTTGCAGAGGTCTTCCATGTTGGAGAAATGCCAAGTCTTTTCATTCTTTTCTCTTTGTTCCCTCTGCCCCCCTCAGATGGTCTGGGGACCTCTGGGGACTTCTTTGGCGCTCATAGGACTATCAGAGTGTCTTTTTTTAAAAAACAAACAAACAAACAAACAAACAAACAAACAAACAAACTAGGATTTGCTAAAACCTCACTGTGATGGATGTGGGGAGGGGAGATGAACAGCTTGGGAACAGAAGAGAGTCACCTTTGTCTACCATGGTCCTAGAATGTCCTACCTTACCTGGTATCATCCCAATACTAGTGTTTGTGGGAAGAAAGCATGCCCTTCCTGTCTCTTGCCCTCTTTGTTCCTCAGGCTCCACGTTGTCTTACTTTGAGAAACACTGAGATGGATAACATGTCTTCTTCATTTTCTTCTTTTATGACTCTTGAAAGCTCTCTCTCTAGGCACAGTGTCACACACTGCACTCTTCTCAGTTCATTTTTGTTCCCATTGTGACCTAGGCAACACAGGCTCTGGTTAAATGGCAGACTCGATCCACCCTGTAACTAGGGTGGGAGAAGAAGGGTTAGCATATAGTAGTCTCCTCTCCCAACAATCTCAACATTTAGGTTGAATCATAAGACACAGAACTTGCTGGAGACCATTGACCCACAGCCAGGACTTTGTGGGGCCATAAGATTTGAACACGAGGTCCTGACATAATCTACTTCTACTCTCTTCTGTTTTCTTATGAGCCTGAGGAGCTCCAAGCCTCATCTGCAGAGTGTTGTGCAGACATGCCTACTGGTGTTAATGTGTCACAGCATTTAGCTGTGAGGTTCTAGATGACTCTTGTAGATGGAGGGAGTGGCTCTGTGAAGTTGGGTTCTGCAGAGCCAACACCTCACTGGGCATTGGCTGCTCACTTGCCCCTCCCTTCCTGTGTCTGGACACAGGAGGCAGCTTGTTGGGACTGGAATTGCTCGCCTCCCACTTAATCTGCTCTTCGATTTTTACTTTAAGGTCTTGATGACGGTGAGTTCTAGGAACTGACTCTTCTTTGGCACTTGCTTGTCCCAGCCAAAGTGATGTGTGGTGGGCTTACATTAAAGTCTCTTTCTCCTTTCCTAGGGTCTTCTGATTGCTCCCCAGGTTGGTTCCCACCTGAGATAGGCCTCCTGCTGCTGGAGCTTTCTATTGGGTTTCTCCTTTCAGGAGCAATAGGAAAGCAAGTGTCCAGGAATGATCATGGACACGCCGGACTCCATCCCTGGCCTCCATCCTTCTATGGGCAGTCCTTTGGCTTTCTTCCAGCCCTCTTCAAAGGCTCCTTTCTGGGAGCTGACCTGTGCCTCTCTAATTGTTCCTTGCAGAATACTTCCACCTGCACCCGGGAACGCTGCTGTGCCTGAGAGGCTGGAGGCTCTGAGATACCAACGGATAAAGAAGCCCAAAAAGTCATCCAAGGGCTCTTCGAAGTCAAAGAAACGATCCGGTAAATGGTGGGACGTGCCACTCGTCTTTCCACCGTGCTTTCCCATTTGACGAGGACTGTGGGCCCAGGATCCCAACCCTGGGAGTTCTCTAGAAGTGCTACCAGCTTCTCTTGTTCTTGATTTCCCTTTAAACATTCGTTTTCAATAGCGCACAGATGGTTTCCATGTAAAAACACAGAAAGATATCTGATTTTCCCTTCCTGTTTCATCTCCTCCCACCTGGGGAGCCATTGCTCTGAGGGTACGTGTGCCTGCCTGTAGATCCTTTTCTGTTACTCTCAACTTTAGGAAGTACACCATAATGTCTCAGCATGTTTTTTGAGCAACTGAAGTAGTATCCTATTCTTTCCCATTCTGCAGCACGCCTTGCTGTTATTCCTGTCTCCTTGTGTGATTCTCCTTCACCATTTCAAGCCCTCTAGTTGATCACAGGGCAGGAATGGGTTCATGTGACATGGGCCAGGCCAGCCTCTGCACTGACTAACCTTTTCTAAGGAGAGAGACTGAGATCTCCTTGTCTCTTAAAGGGTACTTCCATGGCAATATATCGGATGCAAGGGGTGATGGGTAGCTTATGAAATGGTGCAAGAAGAATTGAGCATTCCTTCAGCAAAGCAGTTGATGTTTATCAGACATTCTCTTTCTGCCAGTGTCTGTAGGAATGTTACGAGAGCCTGTCCAGGAAGAGTGTTCAGCAGTTTCTTTGCAGATCTTTGGTGTCGATTGCCAAGCAACTGTCTTAATAAGCCAGGTGGTGAAAAGCCTTTCACAGAGGCTAAGCTCACAAACTCATTGATGACTTAGCCCTTGGCTGTGGCTGGTTTCCTGTCAGTTTGTGGATGACAATACAAAGGCAGAGAAAAAGAAAATTATCTCATTGTTGTTTTCAGACAGGGCCTGCCTACATAGCTTAGGCTGGCCTGAAACTCTCTGTGTAGCTTAGGCTGGCCCTGCCCTTTGGTCTTCTTACTGCTATCTTTTGAAGACTGGGATTACAGGTGGATGCTGCCATGTTCAGCAAAAATTAATTTCCTGAAGCTTGGGTCAGGGTGGAATTCAAAGTTCAATTTAAACTCATTCAATTTAAACATATACATAACATATCACACATACATACATATTTCTTTTGTATGCATGTGTGTCATTTAATGATAGGAACACATTCTGAGAATTGCACCATTAGATGATTTTGGTACTGTGTGAACATAGCAGACAATGCTGTATTAGCTGGGAAAGTCACTATGGGACTGCCATTGAATATATGCACCTTTAAAATACTGTTATGTAGTGTATAACTGCGAATTTTAATAAATATATTTCATCTAATTACTATAGAATAGGCCACACGAGCTCCACATGTTCTCTCCCGGGCCTGTTCTGTGTTTCTAGCTCTCAGGTGTCTGCCTTTAGTCCTTGTGTTCTCCTTGAGGTCAAATCTTGTCTTTCCGGTTGACCATTGGCCTCGGACTTGCTGGCTTTACAGCTTGTAAACTGTTTTGTATTATCTTCTTCAAACCACCTCTCCCCACCTGTCTTCCATCCTGTAAGTGGTGTTGCTTTCCTCATGGTCAGTGTCTCCCCAGTCCTTCGCTCTTGTGACTCACACCTGATCCTCTTAGGGAGGTGTGCTGGCTCAACCTTTGCACTATACCTTTCCTTCTCTGGTTGTCCTTGCTGTAAACACTGAAGCTCTTGTCCCTTTCTCTCCTTCTGGATGTTGCAGTGCCTTGCAGCTGCCCTCCTGCCTCATTTGCAATCTTACAGATCCCAAAGAGGTGACAGCCCGGTCCTTACCTAGAGAGACAGCAATCATTCATTGATCACTTGGCCTTCAAGGATGACTGGTTTGCAATAAGTCTATGAGTGGGGATATTGAGGCAGGAAAGCCGAAGATGATTTTGTTATTGTTTGGAGACAAGGTCTTGCTGTGTAGCTCAGACTGACCTGAAACTAGCCATGTCTGGGCTTAAACACTCCTTCCTCGTGCTTCTACCCCTTAACCTCTAGGAGAACAGCCAGAGTGAGCTGTAGAAATTTTACAGCTCTTTCCCCCCACATACATGTTTATATACACATATGCTCAAACACATACATACATTTTCACGCAAAAATCTTGTAGAAGCTTTTCCTTGCAACAAGAAGTTTTTAAACTCTGTTGGCATAACTGTTATCCTTCTCTCTTGGGCATACTGTGTTTGGCTCTTTTCTTCTCTTGTCTTCTCTTTTCTTGTCTTGTCTTCTCTTCTTATATCTTCCCTTCTTTTTTTTCATTTTTTAAAAGGCAGAGTCCAATATATACTACCCCAGGCTATCCTTAAACTCATAATCCTATTGTCTCAATTGTCCATGTATGAGTGTTACAGGCTGTACCATCATAGTGGCTCACACCCTCTCTTAGCTTGGGGTTTCTACACTGGCTGTTCTTGTTGATGGTAGCCATTTTCATTTGGCCTGGGGGAGTAATCCTGGTTGAAGACTCCTGCCAGATATTAACACTTGAGGAAGCAGAAGCAGGGTCGGGCCATTGGTACATTCGTATTTCGTCTTTCTTTGTGATTGCACTTGCAATGCCTGAGAGTCCAGTTTCTGTATCTTTCAAGACTTGACAGTATGTCTCTTTCTGTCTAGCTCCATGTGAAGTATAATCTAGAAAAAAAACCCTCCCACTGTATCCCTAGAAGGGCCATGAAGCAGAGGACTGGCCCTGGCAGTGGAAGATATATGCAGGCCTGACTATCGCTTAAGACTGAAGTCTTGTGTAATGTCTGTCATTGCTTGGGGTAGATGAGAGACATAGTGAATCTCTGCTTCCTGCCACCTAGAGTGCCACCTGGTATCCAAGAGGCACAGTACAGCAAGCATTTGTAGACTGGTCACTAAAACAGTGTAATCGTTGAGATCTGTGAATTCATAGAAGAGAAAATATCTACCTTACTCCGTTGACTCCAGGCTGGGTTTTTGGTTGTTCCAGTGGGGAAAGAGCAGGTTCTCTGCAGAAGTTTGGCCCTGGAGCCCATACATACAGATGCTCCCTTGGTTTCAGTGGCAACTTGGACTTCAGCCCTGGGAGATGCATGGATTGTGCGAGGCTCTGAGTCCCCTTCTCACTCCGTTTTCCTTATGTGTCTGTCTCCTTCTCTCTAGACGGTTCTGCCTCCCAGGCTCAGCAGCTTCCCAGCTCTCAGGTTCTGTGGCCCGACGAAGCTGTCTGCCTCCGCAAGAAGAAGAGACACTCTCGTCCTGATCCCTTTGCCCGGCTCTCAGACTTGTGCCACCGTCAGCTCCCGGAAGACCAGACAGCAATCCTCAACAGCGTGGATCATGATGACCCAGGCCACGCTACACTGCTATGACGTGACATCACTCTAAATGTCCCCAGGGTGGGGTGCTAGGCTAAAGGGGTGGAGAGGGACCATTGTACAGGGCCATGTCCTCCTCTGCCTATCATGGGATGGCTCAGGCCTTTGTCCTGTGTGTCATTGTCCCTCTTGCCAGTGGGGACCTCTCCCCCACTATCTAGCCAGCTAGCTTTGCTCACGGGACAGAGGACTGGGGGAAGAGCTTTTAACTGTGGGTCAGAGTTGGGAATATATGGGAATGGAAAACATCTCTCTCTATGCCACCTCTCTCTCCCACTTGGCTAGATTGATTCTTCTCACCTCTTTAAATGTCTTATGAAGTGAGGAAGTGGAAAGCAATGGCTTTTAGTTCTCTGCATTTGTTTCAGTTTTCCAAGTCTTGGGAGGGGGTTAGAGTTATATCCTGCCCTCCTAACTCCACATATATATAGATATAGATACAAATGCACTTGTGTGTAGTTGGTGGGTTTCTCTATGTGTATATATATGTACATTGAAGCTAAGTGCTTTTCTCCCTGTGGTCAGTGAGGGACTGAGGAAGATACTCAACAGCGGGCATGGTGAGTAGGGCCTGCTACGAACTGGGGGGTGTCTTCATGTCTGTCTTGGGAGAACACTCCGGCTAAAACAGGATTCATGCTTCCCAGCTGAGTTCTCCATTGTTCTATCTAGCCTCTCCCATCTGGAGCAGAAATGGGGTCCCACCATGATTCTTAGCTCCCTGCTTGGTGGGTTAGCAACAAGTTAACATCTGAACTAAACCAGAGCCTTTGTTGCCTGCTTGCTAGGTGAAGAAAGCATGGCCAGGCTTAAGGCCTGACTGGCGTCTTTCTTTCTTCTGCAGTTCAGCACTTTCCACAGATGTAGTGAGTGTTTAGCAGCGGGGCTGACCGGCAGGCCTGGTGTACAACCCCCTGCTCTTGTGGTCATGCCTCAGTGTCTTCTGGTGCAGCCAGGGCTAGCAGCCCTGCAACCAAAGGCCCTCCTGTTCTGTAGCCACCTGTGCTGAGCACTAGGCTGCCGCAAGCTCTGTTTATACCCATCTCTGCTCGGCAGTCTGCTCCCCCGCTGCCGATTGGCTCCTCCTTTCCTTTTGTGTCTGCTAATTCCCCAGATTGATTAATTGCCATTTGTGGGAGCTGCCTGTGGCTCCTTGGCATACTCTCTATGTGCTGCCTGCCAACTCTGCTCTGCCCTGGGGGTCCTTCTCCACTCCCTGGACCCAGTCTCTAGTGCATGAGATGAAGAAATGGGGGTGCCTCATATTGTTGAGTTCTGGGGTGCTCTTTCCTCATTGCTCCTATGTGAAACTGCCTGAGTGAGGCACAAGGATGAAGGTGGAAGGGGGTGGGCAGGCACCAGGGTCTTAATCCTTTCTGTGTCCAAATATTGTTCTGGTTCAAACTGGTAGCACTCAAAAGTTTTCCTAATGCCACTTATAAATTCAGATGCTTGTCTCGCTTCTTAAAAGGTTATGGTGTTACTCAATAGTAGAAAAGGGGGAGAGTGGTCCCACCTTCTCCTTCCCTCTGGCTTAGCCTAAAGTAGTGGGAACTGTCAGCTTCCTGGAAGTATCTCTTCTTGGTGCTGCTGTATCCATCTCTCTCCAGTGACTGCCTTGGGCAGTAGCCATGCCTACTGGAAGGTTTCTGCTGGTCCCACAGAAACTGCCGGTCCCTTGACCTAGTGACTTTGTTGATGTCCCAGGGGCTGGGAAACTGTTCCTTTTCAGAGCTTCCATCTCGGTGGATTGACTGCATATGCAGCCAGGCCTTGGTGCTCCCTTCTCTCTCCTTGAGAGCTGGGGATGGACTCCACCCTTGCAAGTCCTATCACCACAGCTTTCTTCTGGACATGGCAAAAAGAGGTGCTGAGGGAAGAGCTTCTTTGGCTCTGAGATTAGGGCCACATACCTTAGACCCTCCAACTGATGTGATTTTCAGAGATGTTGGAGACCACTGGCCCCTAGACCTCAACTCTGACGAAGCAGAAGGGTTGAGTTGGAAGACTCACGTTCTTTCTCAAAAGCGGCACACTGCTTCTTCCACTGTGACACCACGGGCTGCTAACTCAGTGTCTCTGGGTCTGCTGGGAACAAGGCTACCTGAAGTCCTGGGGTAGTATTTGGAGATTAGTACTGGCCTAGCCTATAGTGTTTGCTTGCTGTCTCGTATCACGTGACTCCTGAACCATGGAGTGTAAAGGCAGGATGTCAGGGCCCCTAGATTTTGTATTGAACTTGGACAACTATTCTGAGGACCCTCCTGGGAATTTTGGTCACTGTCTGGGCCTTGAAGTTACAACTGAGAAGAGGTTGCTGTCAAAGACTGCTTCTTTGGGATGTTGTAGGGCCAAGAGCCTCAGTCCATGGCTAGGCTTGCAGGCTGGGCTTGCAGGCTGTGCTAACAAAGGTGCTGACTCCTTTTTTTCTCTTCTTGCCTCTGGCAGGGCCCCTTACCTCTGCCTTGCTGACCAAATAGTGGAAACTGCTTTTGACTGGCCACTGGGTGACAGCTGTGCTCTTGTGTCCCCTGGGCTCAGAAGGGGCACAAGGTCTACCCATTCCGAAGTGGCCTCTCATACAGTCTTCTCCTAAGAGGTCTTCCTTCTTGTGACTTTTCTTAGAGGCCAGCAGCATTCCTGAAATTCAGGAAACTGTTTCAGCCCTTCCTTTGATGACTGCATAGCAAACTGGCAGATACAATCCCCATGGTCAGTGGCTGACCAGGGTGTCATAGGCGCGATCTCAATTGCTAGATGTGAGCACGCGTTTGACAGTCTGTTTAGAAATGTGTGATGTTGGGGTGTATTCACTTCTAGGGACCAATTACCTTTACACTCTTCCTTTGAACTTAGCAGTGACAACTATTAAGCTTCCTAGAGCTTTCACCTTTCTTGCTGTGGGGGATCATGTCTTCCAAATTCTCCCCTTAGGGTCTGGTAGCCTTGCAGAAGTAACTCAGTTCAAAACCTATTCCTGTCCTCAGTATTTTGTGTGTGTGTGTGTGTGTGTGTGTGTGTGTGTGTGTATGTCTATGTCTTTCCTTCTGCACTGTACCTGGAGATGCTATCCCAGTGTTTAAGCCACCAGCCAGGAAGAGCATAAACTGATTCTCTAAGAGCCCAGAAAGATTGCAATTATTTGACAGGAAGAAGATGAAACATAGAAGTGAATCTTGTTTCTTGAATTGATGGCTGACCACACAGATCTAGCTTTCAGTCTCTAAGAAGAGTTCTATGTGCTCATGGTTATGAGTGGCTATTGATCCAATGTCTAGTGCTGGCCCCTGTCTAATGACCAGCCCATCTCCTTCCCAGTTTTCTTTTCTTCTCTCTTTTTAAAAATTGGATATTTTCTTTATTTACATTTTAAATGTTGTCCCCTTTCCCATTACCCCCTACCCAGAACTCCCCTATCCCATTCCTCCTCCCCCTGCTTCTATGAGGATATCCCCCCACCCCCCACTCCTGCCTCCCTGCCCTTGAACTTCCCTACACTGGAATATGGAGCCTTCACAGGACCAAGGGCCTCTCCTTCCATTGATGTACTCCTTGGTTGGTGGTTTAGTCCCTGGGAGCTCTGGGGGGTCTAGTTGGTTGATATTGTTCTTTCTTTGGGGTTGCAAACCCCTTCGACTCCTTCTGTCCTTTTTCTAACTCCTCCATTGGGGACCCCATTGGGGACCCTGTGCCCAGTTTTCTTAGAGGAACTAGGGCAGGAGAGAAGAAGGCTTCTGAGATTCTTTCTCAGCAGGAAAGGTGCCTCACACTCAACGAACAGTGTGAGCAAGATCTATGCTCTGTCTCCAGGGGCCTGGATTATGTCTTTAGGGAAGATTTCAGCAGGGTAGGTTAGAACAGTTACTTATTGGCATTTCTTTCAGTGTGTTCTCTCTTTATTTTTTTCACAGTGCTGTAACCTAGTTGAGCTTGACCAGATTTCATTTGCTCATTCTTCTGCCCCTTTTATGCAGAGGAACCTGGGTGAGGTTGGGGTGAGGGATTCTTTTGCTTCCTCCTCCTGGTGATATTGGTACATAGTGGCTTCAGGGGAGGCATCCCAGAACATTAGGGCATCATAGCTGCTTCTTAGGATCTAAGTTTGATACTGGGGCCATTTCTTCTGACTTTGTTGGAAAAACCCTTTAAGAAGGCTTGGGGTGGACTGGGAAAAGTATAGATAAGTACATTTTGTTAGTATATAGAGAACTCTAGGAAGTGAACAGCTAATGGTTTGGATTTGCTTTGCTTGCATGTAAAAAGTGCGTTGGGGGACTCTGCAGGGACTTAAGGGTGGGAGGATAGATAGAGTCAAGAGCAGAGATGTGGGGCATGGGAGATGCTACTGCTCCTGTTTTTCTCTCGGATCCTGAGCAGTCTCACTCGTGCTCCTTGGCTGGGCCCTACCCTTTGTGCAAGCTCCAGGCTGTGATGATTATCTTTGTCTCTTTGGGAGCAGACTCAGGATGTAGCTTAGCAGTCATCCTGCACTGAATATAGTAGTTGATAGGGCAGGTGGGATTGAGGAAGAGGAGTTAGACTCTAGAGAGTGGAAGGGACGCCTCATGTGAGACTTAGAAGGATGGGAGACTGGTCTTCAAATGCCCATGGTAGCTCCTTGTCGGTGGAAAGGGAAGGGTTGTTCTCGGGAGCTTGGTCCTTATTCTCATGGCTGCTGTAGCAGGCTGTGTCTGAAAGTGCCTAGTGGACACTGGTGCTGATGGTGGAGAGGAGGTGTGCCTCCAGTCTTGTCAGTTTTCTTCTAGAGCTATCAAGAATGCCTTCATCCTGCAGGCTAACAGTGGCCTTGTGACTAGAGGCTTTGCTTTCAATTTCTCTTCCTTTGATAGGTTAAAGATACCACACTGTAGCTATGACAGTTAACTAATTTCATCTGAAACCAGAGACTATCTATTGTGTCCTTACTCTGTAGAATTTCCTCTTGGATCAAGAGGAAAAACTGAAGATCTCTTTAAGAGAACTCAATAAACTGAGAATCAAAGCCTGGTTGGACTCTAAGAACTCTTCCCATGTCCTGCAGCTTGGTGTTTTCATGGCTGGCTTATAACTCCTTCACCTTTAATGCTGAATCAGCATGGGTCCAGAGCCTTGTGTTTGGGCCCCTGTCTATGCTTCCAAATAAGCTTTCAGAAAAAATACACTGTCTGCACCAGATGTTTGATGTCTTGGATTGCCAAGAGGGTTGAAGTTGTTTCATGACCCCATTAAAAAAAAAACCAAAAAACCCCCAAAAAACCAAAAACCCTAATCAATTGAGTCTGGTCTAAAAACACTCCTAGATCATTGGGAATTCTTTGTAGATTAAAAAAAAAGAGCATTAGTGCAAATCTTTTTCATGACTGGTCATGTCTTAGGAGGGGGAAGAGTTGGAGAGTTGGGATAGCCTAACTGCTAAATAGGTGGGTAGATCAGCAGTGGGCCATTGAACCACTTAGAGGTTCTCCTCTGCAGTGGGTCAACTGCAGCAGTTAGAGGTACTTAGGAGTGCGGGTGAAGAGTGGTCAGCTTTGCACCACTAGCTAGGGAATTCAACCAAAGCAGCACAAGCGACTCAGCTCGAAGCCAGGGCCTCCACTATCTACCTTTCCCATCCAACTTAACTCCATGGCAACATGAATGAGTGGGCTTGCTGCTCTTTTGGGTCTTAAAGAAATTTGCCCCACCAATCCCATCTCCCACCGGCATCGACTTCCTGCATCTGTTTTAAGGAAATGCAGAGCAAACTCTCCCTTCACCCACATTCAGACCATCCAGGCTCTCTTTCCTTCTTGCCCCTACTGTGTGTGGCTCCAGGACCCCTAGCTTGTGCATGGTTTTTGCTAGGGAGGTGGTTGGGTTAGGGGGAGAATTGGGGAGGGTGTAGGGTTTGGACTGGGGAAGGGGATTTGCATTTTCAACCTTAAACTACTGAAAGCATGCTTTGGGGTGACCTCTGGGATTTTCACATAAACTATGGTTAGGGAAAAATGCCTGTTGCTCCTTATATGGGAGGTGGGAACTTGGGGGACTTTTGCCTTCCTTTTGGCTTAGGAATCTATTCTATTTGGTGGAGGAGAATAAGCCTCATAGTTACCTTGCAAACCCTGGAAGGGAAACTTACTTATTCTATCACCAAGTATTTATATTGCCTACTGAGGACAACTGAGCAGTCCGTCGTGGGTTGACATTGTCCTGGCTGGGTCAGAGAAATGGAATAATCCCACCTGTTTCTCTGCAGGTGTCAGGTTATCTGCCTGGTCATGAACCCCCAAGCCAACTGATTATTCCAGTGTTCAGAATTAAGTGTATTAGATGGGTGGGAGTATCTGTGATGAGTGTGATGTATGCATGTGTGTGCTGTGTCTGCAGTGTGTGTGTATTGTATGAGTATGCTTTGTATGTGTGTGTTTGATGCGAATGTGGGTGTGAGGGAATTGTAGAGACACCACTTTGCCTGGGTAGCATCAGGCCTAGTTATGGCTTACTCTTTCTTTGCTAGACAAACTTCTGCTTTGGCAGGAGGCTCATACTCATAATATACCACCTTGAGTGTATTTTTATGGAGATTGTATATAAAATTATATAAATATATATAACTTGTTCTATTTTAAGGCAAAAGGAGACTTACTGGGGAGGGGGCAAGACTCAGATGCAATAGTGCTGGCTAACCGTGGGAGCTTCAGGTAAGTTGTCCACATGGGGAGTGGGGAGGGGGGGTGATGTAAGCAGGGAGTGGGGCTTGTGCCCTCTGCACATATATAAATATAAAGAAAACTTATATAGAGCTATCTATCTAGCATATCTATATATCTATATATCTATATGATGTCATAGTTTGCTTTATTTTTGTACCTGTGCTTAGAGACACTTTGAGCAGTGTCGCCTCCCCCAGGTGGTCCGGGGTGCTAGCTCATGCCTTGATCCCACTGATATTTCTCCATCCTCCTCAAGACAGACTGTGTTGGAAGCTGCTTGAGTCTTTCCGGTAGATATGTGTATATATGAAACAAACAAACAAACAAACAAACAAAAAAAACAAAAAAAAAAAACCCAAAAAACAAAACTAAAGTCATTTATAGAAAGGACAGGCAAGCCGAAGGCGCAAAGCTGCTGGATCTGCATGTCTCCTGTCAGGAGGGTTCCCTAACTCCTGCTGTCTGGTAGATGTGCTCAGTGTAGAAAGGATGATGGAGAGCTTAGCATGAATCCCTACCCCTATGGCTAAGGGTTGGTACTCAGTTCTCTGGAAACGATTTAGCTCAGCATCTTGGACGGAGGGAGCTCAGATTCTCTAGGTCTTCTGGTATCCCCTCTCCTGCTTTATAGTACCTGGGCTCACGCAGCCCCAGTGGAAGGTGGTCGGAAGGCTTTTGAAGCTGACTGCGTGGGTTCAGTCTTGGAGAAGATACACCCTGGTAATTACTGCTGCAGAGTCTCGGAACCAGCATGAATGTGATATCTAGTATAAATATAGCATCTGTGCTTTTTCATTTATTTTTAATTGGAAAATAAACTGTTGTCGGAAGTGGGGCAGTCTAGTCCCAGAACACTGAGGGGAAGATCAGGAAAGGGGGACTGACACTGATCAGGATGTGAGGGATAGGTCTTATTGCTGGCTTCTTGGCCCCGGACTCTGAACTTAACAAATGTATTGGAAGAAGGTGGTTTGGATGGAGATTTTGCGAGTTCACTTGTGTTTGGGAAGGAAACTGTGTGCTCTGAAGAATACCTCTTTAAGAATTCAAGACCTCACATATGCTGTAAGGGCCCCATGCCTTGCAGCCTTAGCTGGCGTCTCCTGGTGCTAGCTCTTTCTTCTCATGTGCCAAGTGATCAGAGTGATGTCCTTGAAGCTGATGCAAAGCCAGGGGAGACTCAAGGCTGAAGTCTCTCCAGTCTTCCTGCTTCTCACTTAAGAAAAGGCAAAAGTGCGCCCCCCCCAACTCTGTCCAAACAAAACATGATGCTAGCTAAGAGCTCTTATTCCAGATGCCTCAACTGTGGGAAGGGATTTTTTGTTTTTGTTTTTTTTTTCTGGTGGGGGAGGGGAGTGAAAGGCAGAGTAGTCTGGAGAGGAGCTTGAGTCTAACTCCTGACCCTTAAGGAGACCTTATGATTCCTTTGATGATCTTTTCAAAATATTAAAAAATGTCCAAGGATATTGTGAGAAAATGGGTTCTCCTGCAAAATGGACTCCTGTGGTCCATGTCGGACTGGATGGGCTCCAGCACTTGCTCTAACTTAGGAGGCCAAGGGAGGATAGCAGGTGTTTCTTGTAGATTTCCTGAGAGATTGAACAAGAGGAAGAACAGCAAATTCTTTGTCCCTTTCTAGCTTGAGTCCCCTCCTCACTTACCAAAGAGGGGATTGGGATTCCATTGTTTGGTTTTTTTGTTGTTGTTTTTGTTTTTTGCCTCACTTCTGGTCATAAGCTATCAGCAGAGCAGATCGTGTTAGCATCTCAGGGCTCATAGCTCATATTCCATGAAGCCCAGGTTTGCTCTGACTCTACTCTTTCCCCGTTGAGCTAAAGACTTGATCCTTAGAAACCTCAGCAGCATCAAGGTACATGAGATTGCCCTCCTATTTCATGATGTCCAATTGGACTCCTCTCTGGAAACGGGAAGATGGACATGTCCTTCACCTTGAAGTTTTAGGGCTTGAGGAATATGCTACTGTTACTCTTTCTATAACCTCAGTCAGGCGGTGCAAGGTTCCAATACTTGTGATTCACCTTGGTCCCTAGGTCATGGGAGATTTGTTGACTTGTGATGCTCTTTCTTCTTGGTAGGAGATAGGGGAAATCTAAGGAGACTTAGTTTGGCTATCTCTGTCTGTTATATGGAATGAACGTGGAAACAGATGTGGAAATTGCTCTCCCAAGGGTTGATGCAGCTCTGTCCTTTCCCCATTGTCCTTCACCAGGAGACTTGGGGAAAGGGACACCTCTACCACTTCATCAGTTTGCTTGGGCCTCACCTTGTGCTGTAGGTACTATGCGGAGCCATTTGGACTATACAAAAGCATGGGGTGAGGGGCAGGACACAGCCCCTTCCTGTGGGTGAGGCTGTGGATCATGATGTTGGAGTAGGGCGGTTTGTTCTATAGTCAAGGAAGTGACTAAAAGGAGTTGCTGTATGGAATGACCTTGATGCCAGAACTCAAGACTGAGATATCACAAAAGGAGCAGCTGACCATTGAGCACTGTATGCACAGTCAGAAAGTCTTACAGCTCCATTCAGATTTAATTTTCTAACTGCCATTTGTGGGGTCGGAGACTGAGGGCAGGAATGGGGCATGCTTTCCCAAGTTACCTGTCCTTATACAGTCCTTGACTAAGCAGAGGGTGCCCTGCTTTGGTCAGCAACTCTGGGGCCCCCTTCATCGCCACCTTTTCTCTCTTTCATGAGGAGGAACTGTATCATCTTGGACACAGTCCTTCCCTCGTGCAGTTAAAGGCAGTTTTTTGTATGAATTCTTTCCCTCCTGTTGTCCCATTAGTGTTTAGACACATGGCAGTGGGGAGGTGAAGGATCCTGGTGCACCCTGCCAGGCTCCCTCACAGACTGTACACCTCTTGCCCCTGACAACCTCCTGGCTGTGAGTCTTAACATATCTGGACATGACTATCAATATCGTCATGAGATTTCTTGCTCTCATTTCAGACCTTTATTCTTCCTTTGGCTTTCGTTGGGGGCTCTTCCCCCCATGCCTAGTCTTCTCATGAAGATGGTTCAGACCTCATTTCTATTTCTTGAATGTTGAGTATTACATCACAGCATTAGGGTGCTTCATGGTGCTGCTCCTGAAGAGGCAAGCTGGACGGGATCAGTCCGCTTTGTCCTACTGGTTCCTTAGAGCTTGCTGTATCTTGTCCCTATTAGATGTTTTTCCTTGTGGGTTGGGGTGGGAGATTTAGGGGTGGCTTTTGTGTTCTCTTTCTCTCTTTCTCTCTCTCTCCCCTTTCTCTCTCCCTTTCTCTTTCTCTCTATATGTATGTATGTATGGATTGGTTAAAGTCAGTTATCACGGGCAGCTGACTTTGACTCCAAATTAAAGTTAAACTACACATTGTACAGCTGCACACAGAACACCTTTGAGTGTGAATTTGGATGGCAACTAGAGGCATACTTTTTGAACTTCAGGTATGTAACTGAAAAGTAAATAAAAACACTATTTTTTCAGTAACCTTTTTTTTTCCTTCTAAAAGATAACTTAAAAATCAAACTATACGAACATTAAATTGGTGCTGTACCAAAGCCTTATGACATATTCTACACTCCGTATATCCTGTCTCCCGGGAGCTCCCTGCTTATTACTCTTTTCAAAAGCCTGGGAATGCCAGTGAGCGTCAAGCCTGGGTCTGGGTGCTGGGGACCTGTGGGCCGAGGGGACTTGTGGGAGCAGAAGATGATGGTGGAGGTGGGGTACCCATCTTCTGCCTGAGCAGATACTGAAGGGAAAGCAGGTGTTGGTATGTGCGGCATGCATGTGTGTGTGCGCACGCGCGTGCACGTGCATGAGCTCACCGGCGCATAGTGCCGAGGGGCATGCTATGCTACCTGGGGATTGAAAGGGAGACCCAGGTTGGCCTGGGTGTGGGTTGGCTGTGGGAGTGAGGGGCACGCCCTTTCCCTTTTCCATTTCCCCTTTCTTGTAGGTTAGTAATGGAGGTGTATCAGAAACAGCTACACTCTCAAACAGGTGCTTTTCCCCCTTCAGAAATCTCCAAACTAAGTATCTCTCTGTGAAGGGCCTGTCCATGGGGCAGGCACCTCAGCTACCAAATCCTAACCGCCTACGGCTGAGAGGGACTCTTTTCCTCTCTAGCCCTTGCCTAGTTTCTTGGGGACAAAGGTTCCTCCAGGGATCTCTGCATCTCCTGTTCCTTGGCCTGGGTGGGCTTCTTAGCCCATTGAGAAGGCCTCACTGTGGCTGACCCATAGCTGTACCTGCTCCGTGGTCCTAATCAATAATGCCTGCCCTGGTGGCTGAGGACCATGATTCCTTTGGCCTCAGACTTGTCAGTGTGAAGTTGAGCACCAGCCCAGATTTATTCGGGAGGAAATCTGCAGTCGGCCTCGACCTAGACTGTGACTCTAGGCTCCACCTGCTGGTGCTCTCGGGCTTGCTGAAACTAACCAACTCATCCCCAGTAACACTGCATGTCCATATCCGCAAACAACAACAACAGTACATAAGCAAACGCAGGGAAAGAGAGAGAAAGAAGACACATCCAACAACTAGGTGTGTAGTCAGTGAGGGAACCCCTGGGAACATTGCAAGCTAAGCTGATTTCAAAACGTTTAGTATTTAAATTCCTCCTCATGTAACATTACTCTGCTTCAGAAATGTTTTGTATTTTGATATAAATAAAAATTTGCTTAAAAAGTTTGTTTCCTATGTTTTTTTTTTCACACCTAGAAGTATTTACTAATGGTATCTGATTTCAAAACTGCCTCTAGCTCTCCCTCACCAGCTCATTCTAACATCTCAACATGACTCTGAACTAGCTGCTCCCCATTTGCCAGTCAGGTATGTTCTGAGGAGCTGTTCTGCGTGCGTCACTGCTGCTCGAACCTGGGAACCGCCAGGGGTAAGAATAGATAAGCCTCCCTGGGCTTTAGGGTGAGGGACTTAACTTGTAGTGGTACAGGCAGCAGCGATGGCAGTAAGAACTGCATGGGCTGTCGTAACGTAGTGACTGGGAAAAAATAGGGAATGTGTGAGTGGAGAAAGGCACAACTCAAGCATAGAAGGAAAGAGTCTCTTGCAGCCCGGAACGGTGTTCAGAGATCTGATAAGGAAGATGACATTTGAACAAGTCCTACAAGGGAGCTTTATCTCTACCCAAGGCTCATAAACCTCTTTCACTTCTGTCTTAAGTCCTATGTGCCAATGGTCACTTCCTGGTTTGACTCAACCTTCGAGTCAGAATGAGCTGGGTCTCAGTCTATTATGAGAGGACCCGGGGATCAGCAGGTTTGGACGTTCACACTCATCTCCGGGGTTATTTTGATGTGTGTGCCTGACATCCTTCTCTTTGGCTAGGTAATGTCCCTCCTTATTGTGTCAACTGCATGCATATGAAGTTTCATTTTTGTCTCTTGAGACAGAAACTTGCTTTGTAGCCTAGGTTAGTCTTGGACTCAAAATTGTCCTGCCTTCTAAACTTTATTTGGGATTTAGTGGACAGAAAATACCAAAACATGAGCTTAAAAAAAAAAATATCTGTGCCTGTTGTTCTTGGTGCAGTCAGCAGACAACTAACTGCATCAGTCAGCATCCCAACACTGCAACAAAATGACCAAGAAGATGAAAATTAAAGAAGGTTTACTCTTACTCACGATTTCAGCAATTTCAGCCTATGACTGGGAAAACATTCCAATATTCTCTCAAGTTCTACCGCCAAAAGGATCTCTTGTCTCCCAATAATATGCAGGTTAGGGACAAAGCCGTTAGAGTGTACAAAATTTAAGAGCTTCTAAGCCTCAGCACGGGCCACCCAGTCCCCACACGTAGGTTCATCCATAAGTTCAAAACTTTTGGTATAGTTGTAAAAGGAGACATGTAAGTAGTGAGGCCGGGATGTGACATCCAGACAGCTGTCCTTTGTCTCCACGGCCTGCTGCCCTTCTCATGCCTGCTTGGTTTCCAAGTCCTCAGTCATCTCTCTTTTGGTTGGTAGGGTTTGGTAGAAAATGTTTGATAATTTTATATGCATTGATTTTAATTTTAAAACAGATACATACTTATTTTCTGCCTATTTATATAAGTGAACAGAGCCAAGAGGACCTTTTCTATGTCAAAAAGTGTTTATAGGATTTTTTTTAACCTTTAAAACACTTGTGTATAAGTGTTTGCCTGAATATTTCTTATGTGTACCATGTGAGTGCAGGAACCCATGGTGGTCAGAAGAGGGTGTCAGATGCCCTAGAACTGGAGTTAACAGGCAGCTGTGAGCTTCCATGTGGATGCTGGAGACCCAACTTGAGTCCTCTGTAAGAGCAGAAAGTGCTCGTGGTTGAACCATCTCTCCGGCTCCTTAGTCTATACTTCTTGTTTTAAGTTCCACTAACTTTGTACTTTACAAAATCATTCAGCTTTATTTTAATTTTTGAGCTCACAGTAACCTCATGTGCTAAGAAAAATGTATCTTTATCCCCTCTCTAGCAACCCATGAAGGAGCTTCTCAGAATCCTCTCGTTCCATTTTCTCCTGTTCCTTCGTCCTTTAGCCTTGCTTCACATCAGCTTTGATGTCTGCAAAAGGGAAATGAGATCCTAGCACTTTTTTTTTGCTTGATCCTCCTTCATACAGACATGACACTGTCTAAGGACACCTATGTTCCCCATATTAGGCCATGGAGCTCTGGGGAAGCCAACAGTATTGAGCAATGTAATACTTCTAGTCATGGAAATTCAGATTACTGTGATAAAGAGAGGGCTAGGTGGAGATTACATGACAGCAAACTTCATGGGTTTTACAAACCTAGATAGTTTTGCTTTGGGACTAGACTATTTGCTAGTCTAAAGGAGGCCAGTGAGAAGATCACCAATAAAATTCCAAGTTAAGAACATAGCTTTTAAATGAAGAAGTGATAGTGGAGATGAAAACAGCTCAGACCAACACAGACATGCTTCTGAGAGAGTGTTGCCACACTTGCTGAGAGACTTGCCATCAAAGATGAAGGAAGGGAAACCAGGGGAACAAAGAAGAACCCAGGTATTTATCTGCCAACATAGAATGAGAGGACAAGGGAGAAGGGAGGTGGAGGGGGGAAGGAAATCCAGTCACAAGGTTTGAAGTGATAGATAGCCAGGGGAGATTCCACTGGATAGAAGCCTGGAGTTCTAGTGGGAACCTGAAGATGGTGTTAAAAACCCAGGTAGAGAGGCAGGATACTAAAGGGTGGGTGAGGTTAAACTCCAAGTAAAGGACAGAGAAGTGTCCGCCTATGTGGGCTTTCCAGAGGAGAGGGTAGTAGCTGTGACAAGGGAGTCTCAGTGGAATAGTGACGACAGCAATTCCAGCTGGAGTGGGTTGAGAACATTGAGACAATAGCTAAATTCGGGGCTAAGAGCATCTGCCCTGAAGAGGGACTTTGCAGACCAGAGTAGACATGTCTAAGGACACTGCTTTAGAGTTTAGGGGCATAGTAGGTGCAGCAGCAGCTCGCTGGGACCCTTTTCTTGGGTATGCCAAGTCTCTAAGTCCTTTGGATCCTAGTGGCTAATGTCTTACAGGTTCCACTGCTGACAGGTGTGCTCTGTTGACAAAAGCCTCCTTGCCTAAGAGGGCTTGCCTAGTGGGTTGCTCCATTGTGACATTTTGGTTCAGAAACAAAGGCCACACATTGGTGTTAGTGGAAGGCACCTTGATCAGGATGATCTTCTGGATCAGGCCAAGGCTACAGTTCACTCGAGACAACATTGTTATTCACTTCTATATCCCATCTACCTTTCCGTAATCTCTTTATATACTTTTTCCTGGAGGAATGGGCTCACAGTGTGGCACATCCCCACCTGCACATCCCCAGCCTTTGCATATAAGGAACCCATTCTAAGATGTGCTGACAGGAGGACCCTGAGAATGGAATTCTGAAGATGGGTTTCACAGAAGCCGGCTGGCAAGAGGACAATGTCACAGTGCTATGTCCAATAGCAGTTGCCCTTGACATGCCTTAACAATGCAATTGCTGAGATTGTCACCTCTGTAGAACTGAAGCAGGGTATAGGCAAAGGCATATATATATGTGTGTGTGTGCGTGTGCGTGTGCGTGTGCGTGTGCGTGTGCGCGTGTGTGTGTATGTATGTATATACCTTAGAGATACTAGAGAAAGAGAACTCCTAGGAAGAAAAGAGTCAGGCAGTTGTGTTTGATGAGAGCAGCGGGTAAGTCCTGCTGGATCATGGAACTGGACTGCAAAGCTCCATAGAGAGATTTTACTCAGTTGGGGACATCTTCCCATGACACAGGGATTATCCATCTTGTCTTGCCATTGGAAGGCAAATCCAATAGCTGCTAGAAGACTCTGAATTTTGATGAGACTGATGGCCCAAAGAAAACAGATGTTAGAACTCCAAATACATTCTCTGATTAGGGGTAGCAAAAGGCACAGAGAAGTAGGCACAATAAAGTGGATCTGTTCTAAAACCAATCCAGAAAACTCAACAGCTTCCCAGAGTTTCTAGTTGGGATAGTGGATCATCCATTCACCAAGGAAGGGGTGAATCAGGAAGATGCGCAAAGCCTAGATGAGAAGCTTAGCCGTGATTGTCTTCCAGAAGTTGAAGCTAATGGGTTAACATGCTATTTCAAATCTGGGCATCTATTAAATCTCCCAAGGCATCATTGTCAGTGGTGACATGAGCAGTATTCCCTTTAAAGTCCAAAGAAAGAAAAAAAGAACATCAAGTCCATAGTGAAATCTTGTGCTAAGAGTCTAATGGGTCTTGTTGATGTTCAGAATAATCTTTGACCAAAGGAAAGATTTGAAATTTGGAAAGTAAAACTTTCCTTATCTTCAAATGACATGAATATCAACGTAAAAATAATCTCTAAGATCTTCTCTAATTATTTTGTTGTTGTTGCTATGTGAAACACTTTGACCAAAATCAATTTAAGGGAGCAAAAGATAATTTGGGTTACACTTCTAGGTCATTCGTTCATCATTGAGGAATGTCAAGATAGGAAGTCAAGGCAGGCATGCTTACCAATCCATAGAGAATTACATCTGTATTAGTTACTTTCTGTTGCTGTGATAAAACACCATGATCCAAAGCAAACTGTACAAGGAAGAGCTTATTTGAGCTTATGGATCTAGAGCGGTAGAAGTCTACCATGTAGGTAGGAGAGGAGTTACAATAAGCAGCAGGCACGAAGCTGGAACAGGAGCCTGAGAGCTCCACCCCTTGAGCCACAGTCTGAAGTGCAGAGAACGAACTGGATGGGCATTAGGCTTTAGCTCTCAAATCCCACCCTGAGTGACATACTTCCTCTGGCAAAGCCATACTTTCTTTGTGTGATGGTTTGTATATGCTTGGGCCAAGGAATGGCACCATTAGAAGGTGTGGCCTTGTTGGAGTAGGTGTGTCATTGTGAGTGTGGGCTTTAATACTCTAGTCCTGGCTGCTAGAAGCCATTCTTCTCTTAGAGGCCTGCAGATGAAGATGTAGACCTCTCAGCTCCTCCTGTACCATGCCTTCCCAGATGCTGCCACGCACCACCTTGGTGATACTGGATTGAATCTCTGAACCTGTAAGCCAGCCCAATTGAATGTTGTCCCTATAAGAGTTTCCTTGGTCATGGTGTCTATTCACAGCAGTAAAACCCTAACCAAAACACTCCCTAAACCTTCCCAGGTAGTGTCATTAATTGGGGACCACATGATTAAATTCATAAGACTATGGGTAAGGGAGCATTATTCTTTCAAATCACAACCACCTTCAGTCAAGGAACTCACTAGGTAGTGAGGAAGTACAGCTAGAACCACGGAGGAACAAGGCTTGCTGGCTCACTCACAGGCTCATGTTTATCTAACTTCCTTGTACAGCCCAGGAGCATTTGACCAGGAATGGATTTGCCTACAGTGGGCTGCGATCTCCTACATCAATTAGCAATCAAGATAATCTCCCCCCAAACATACCTACTGGCCAATTTGATCTGAGCAATTCCTCAGCAGAGGTTCTGCTCTCAGAGGATGATTCTAGGCTGTGTCAGATTGATAGTTAAAGCCAGAAAGGACAGAAGCTATAAAGAATTAATAGAAATGGTAAGAGACCAAGGGAAGTTTGCTGAACCTGAGACAGTAGTGTTTCTATTAGCAATGGTCCAGGTGTTCTGTTTATTTTTCTGTGTATGTGTGTTTGTATTCATGTGTATATAGGTGTATTTCTGCGAGTGAGCATGTGGAGGTCAGAGAACAATGTTGATGCCATTCCTCAGAGTCTCTCAATAGCCTGAGATGCTCAAAGCAGGGTAGGCTAGATGACTAGGAGAGCACAGGAACCAGCCTGACTTTACCTCCCCATTGCTGGGATTGCAAACATGTGTCACCCTGCTCCACTTAAACATGGGTATTTTAAAAGGTAAATTTAGCTGAACAAAGTAGCATATGCCTTTTATCCCAACACTTGGGAGGCTAGGGAGGTTGATCATTAGTTCTAGGTTAGCCTGGGCTACCAAATGAGATACTGTCTCAAAAACTAACATCAACAATGAGAACAACAGAGCACATGCCCGTGCGCGCGCGCATACACACACCAGTGAGGTAACTTTGTAATAGTGATGACAACAAACTATTAAAACAAGGATACATGGTAGAATTTTAGGGAGAAATGTAAGAAAAGACGTAAGCATTGAGGTGAGGTCAGAGTTAAGCAGAAGGAACATCCCTTCCTCCCGTATTCTTCTGTTAGAATGTGATCTTCATATGGGTCTACATCAGGACCAACAATCTGCCTTGTACAAGCCTATGCGTTTAATATCCCAATCCAGACAGCAAAGCCAAAGATCGTCCTTACAGGCTTAAACCTTCCTCTTTCTCCTGCTTTTTCCCTCCACAGCTGAAGCATCAGCTCCCTCTTATTTTTGGTAAAGGCAATTAAACCCAGCTCTGCACTCAGAAGTCTGTCATAGGGGCTGGAGAGATGGCTCAGCGGTTAAGAGCACTGACTGCTCTTCCAAAGGTCCTGAGTTCAAATTCCAGCAACCACATGGTGGCTCACAACCATCTGTAATGAGATATGATGCCCTCTTCTGAAGTGTCTGAAGACAGCTACAGTGTACTTATATATAATAAATAAATCTTAAAAAAAAAGAAGTCTGTCATAGTTCACCCAGCCTTCAGAGTCAGGAGACTTTCATGATTTAATGGTTCCTGGATTGTTATCATCACTAGAAGCCTCTAACCTTCCTTTGTCTTCAAAGCATGCTTTTGTTTGGTTGTTTTGTATGCTTTAAAAATATCTGTCTGTCTGTTTATTGGTCTATCTATCTATCTAATCTACCATCTATCTATTATCTATCTATCTATCTATCTATCTATCTATCTATCTATCTATCTATCATCCACCTATCATCTATTTCCATCTATCATCTATCTAATATATGTCTATCATCTACCTATCATCTATTTCTATCTATCTATCTATCTATCTATCTATCTATCTATCTATCTATCTATCTATCTATCATCTGTCTATCTATCTATCTATCATCTGTCTATCTATGTGTGTGCCTGGGTATATATATGGGTACCCTGTGTATGTATGAACCCATGGAAATCAGAAGGCAGCAGATCCCCTGAATCTGCAGTTACAGATGGTTGTAAGCTGCCATGTGGGTGCTAGAAACTGAACCTGGGTCTTCTGCAAGAGCAACAAGGGCTCTTAAGTTCAGCTCCTCCTGTACCATGCCTGCCCAGATGCTGCCACGCACCACCTTGGTGATACTGGATTGAATCTCTGAACCTGTAAGCCAGCCCAATTGAATGTTGTCCCTATAAGAGTTTCCTTGGTCATGGTGTCTATTCACAGCAGTAAAACCCTAACCAAAACACTTCCTAAACCTTCCCAGGTAGTGTCATTAATTGGGGACCACATGATTAAATTCATAAGACTATGGGTAAGGGAGCATTATTCTTTCAAATCACAACCACCTTCAGTCAAGGAACTCACTAGGTAGTGAGGAAGTACAGCTAGAACCACGGAGGAACAAGGCTTGCTGGCTCACTCACAGGCTCATGTTTATCTAACTTCCTTGTACAGCCCAGGAGCATTTGACCAGGAATGGATTTGCCTACAGTGGGCTGCGATCTCCTACATCAATTAGCAATCAAGATAATCTCCCCCCAAACATACCTACTGGCCAATTTGATCTGAGCAATTCCTCAGCAGAGGTTCTGCTCTCAGAGGATGATTCTAGGCTGTGTCAGATTGATAGTTAAAGCCAGAAAGGACAGAAGCTATAAAGAATTAATAGAAATGGTAAGAGACCAAGGGAAGTTTGCTGAACCTGAGACAGTAGTGTTTCTATTAGCAATGGTCCAGGTGTTCTGTTTATTTTTCTGTGTATGTGTGTTTGTATTCATGTGTATATAGGTGTATTTCTGTGAGTGAGCATGTGGAGGTCAGAGAACAATGTTGATGCCATTCCTCAGAGTCTCTCAATAGCCTGAGATGCTCAAAGCAGGGTAGGCTAGATGACTAGGAGAGCACAGGAACCAGCCTGACTTTACCTCCCCATTGCTGGGATTGCAAACATGTGTCACCCTGCTCCACTTAAACATGGGTATTTTAAAAGGTAAATTTAGCTGAACAAAGTAGCATATGCCTTTTATCCCAACACTTGGGAGGCTAGGGAGGTTGATCATTAGTTCTAGGTTAGCCTGGGCTACCAAATGAGATACTGTCTCAAAAACTAACATCAACAATGAGAACAACAGAGCACATGCCCGTGCGCGCGCGCACACACACACCAGTGAGGTAACTTTGTAATAGTGATGACAACAAACTATTAAAACAAGGATACATGGTAGAATTTTAGGGAGAAATGTAAGAAAAGACGTAAGCATTGAGGTGAGGTCAGAGTTAAGCAGAAGGAACATCCCTTCCTCCCGTATTCTTCTGTTAGAATGTGATCTTCATATGGGTCTACATCAGGACCAACAATCTGCCTTGTACAAGCCTATGCGTTTAATATCCCAATCCAGACAGCAAAGCCAAAGATCGTCCTTACAGGCTTAAACCTTCCTCTTTCTCCTGCTTTTTCCCTCCACAGCTGAAGCATCAGCTCCCTCTTATTTTTGGTAAAGGCAATTAAACCCAGCTCTGCACTCAGAAGTCTGTCATAGGGGCTGGAGAGATGGCTCAGCGGTTAAGAGCACTGACTGCTCTTCCAAAGGTCCTGAGTTCAAATTCCAGCAACCACATGGTGGCTCATAGCAATCTGTAATGAGATATGATGCCCTCTTCTGAAGTGTCTGAAGACAGCTACAGTGTACTTATATATAATAAATAAATCTTAAAAAAAAAAAGAAGTCTGTCATAGTTCACCCAGCCTTCAGAGTCAGGAGACTTTCATGATTTAATGGTTCCTGGATTGTTATCATCACTAGAAGCCTCTAACCTTCCTTTGTCTTCAAAGCATGCTTTTGTTTGGTTGTTTTGTATGCTTTAAAAATATCTGTCTGAGCCGGGCGTGGTGGCGCACGCCTTTAATCCCAGCACTCGGGAGGCAGAGGCAGGCGGATTTCTGAGTTCCAGGACAGCCTGGTCTACAAAGTGAGTTCCAGGACAGCCAGAGCTATACAGAGAAACCCTGTCTCGAAAAACCAAAAAAAAAAAAAAAAAATATCTGTCTGTCTGTTTATTGGTCTATCTATCTATCTAATCTACCATCTATCTATTATCTATCTATCTATCTATCTATCTATCATCCACCTATCATCTATTTCCATCTATCATCTATCTAATATATGTCTATCATCTACCTATCATCTATTTCTATCTATCTATCTATCTATCTATCTATCTATCTATCTATCTATCTATCTATCTATCTATCTATCATCTGTCTATCTATCTATCATCTGTCTATCTATGTGTGTGCCTGGGTATATATATGGGTACCCTGTGTATGTATGAACCCATGGAAATCAGAAGGCAGCAGATCCCCTGAATCTGCAGTTACAGATGGTTGTAAGCTGCCATGTGGGTGCTAGAAACTGAACCTGGGTCTTCTGCAAGAGCAACAAGGGCTCTTAAGTTCAGCTCCTCCTGTACCATGCCTGCCCAGATGCTGCCACGCACCACCTTGGTGATACTGGATTGAATCTCTGAACCTGTAAGCCAGCCCAATTGAATGTTGTCCCTATAAGAGTTTCCTTGGTCATAAAATGGTCCAGCCCCATTTTATGTTTTGAAAAGATAGTATCTTGCTATGTAGTAGAGTCTGTCCTGGAACTCTTAATCCTCCTTCTTCATTGTTCCCAGTACAGGTATGAGCAAAACCCAACATGGTCTTCTTAACACGAAGATGCTCAATGTGGTGTCGGTTTTGCAAAGGGGACCTCAGTTGGCTCACTCTGAGTAAACTGTCACTCTTTGCACAATGCTTAAGCTTACTTTGTAATTTTTATTTCACTTTATTTTAAAGTTTGTTGGGTTTTTGCTTTTTATATTTTTTTTCTGTTTTGTGCTATTTATTTTCAACTATTATTTATTGCTTGTTTACTTCCTTATTAAATTTGGGAGCTTAACTATCATTTTCATTCCAATAATAATTATGTTTCATTTCCAAGCAGCCAGTGAGTACCATATGTCCTTTGCCACTATTAAATGACAACACACGCCAACTCTTCTACTGGGACACTAGTAGCTGACTGTTCCCTCTCCCCAGAATATGACAGTGTCTCCTTTTTCTTTCTTAACTTGAATTATACCTCTGAACATGTTTACTTTACCTCTCCATTTTAACCCCAGCCTGGGTGAGAGTTTAGGGTATCTCCTTTAAGCTATGACTACGATGAAAACTTATTTTCTTTTAAATATTTATTTTTATTCTATGTTTATGAGTGTTTTGACTGCGTGTGTATAGGTGCATCATCTGTGTGCCTCATGACTGTGGAGGTCAGAATAAGGTTTCAGATCCCGTAGAACTGGAGTTACAGGAGGTTGTGATCCGCCACAGAGTCCTGGGAACTGAACCCGAGTCCTCTGAAAGAACAGCAGGTACTCGTAACTGCTGAGCCTTCTCTCCATCCACAGGAATTATATCTTAGATTACACATCCTTAGATGCACATTTTCAATATGTAGCTCAATGTGCATAAAATGGTCTCCATGACTACAAACACACTACACACATGAATCTCCACATACTCATTATTCATTGTCTGGTTTTCCATCCTCATCGACCTTAAATTCTGAGGTTTTGATTTTAGTTTTTGAGAGTAGTCACATATTCATTTGTTTTCTGAGTCACGGTCTTCAGTAGCAAAAGGTCTGAACCATGTACGTCTGCAGTAACAGCTTAGACCCCTAATGTTAGCAATTGTAGCAGCAGAAGGTTTTTGGCCATCTTCCTTGTCACCAGGGAAAAGGAGACCAATCTCCTTTCCTCAGCTCTCCTCTACTTGGAGTACTGAGAAAGCAGCTCTAGCACCATGGAGTGTAATTGTCTTTCCTGGGGTTCAATATCTCCACACACTAAGACTTCTGGATTTGCTGTGTTCCTTGTTTGGCCCTTGGGTTTTCCAAACTGTTTTTTGCTCATTCAGTATGCTACAGAGAAAGAACAGATGGAGCCTTTGGCTAAGGCATGAACCAAGTCATGTTTGCTTATGAGAATGTAGAGAAAGAGATGGATGATGGCCAAGAATAGAATCTTGGGGAGATGCTGGTGTCTGAGGGGCAGGTAGAGGAAAGGATACTGAAGAAAGATGACTCAGAGAGATGACAGTCAGGGAGAACTGGCAGTGGTCAGCAGGGTCAAATTTGATGACAGACCTGTAAATGTCATTATGTCTTTAACTGGGATGACATTGATTAAATCTTCACGGAACCTTCATGTTTCAATGTCCTGGTATCTTGTTTGCTAAATATAAGGGACAATTTTTCTAAGGCTCCCCATTCTCCTACTTCTTAGACCCATTGCCATGCTTCCCTGAGTTATAGGAGCAATCCTGCAGTGGCTTGTTAGTGACAGTGCAAGCTCAACATTCCCATCCTGCTCAAAGTCTTTGTGATGTATCTCAGGATCCCTCCTGCTCATGCTATTGCCAGTGCAATAGAGATCAGCACATCCAAATGTAGATGGATGTGAAAGTTAGCACCGTGATTCATAAGCTTCAGAGAACTACAAGCTGCTTACACAGAGTCCTAGAGCTTGCTGTGTGATGTGCTTGTTGACTGTCAGGGCATTCAATTTCTTGACTCTCAAAGGAAATCTTTCCATTTTTCTCCCTTTTGCTTTGGTGTTCCTTGTTGGATTTGATTAGATGTCTAAGAGGAAAAAGATTCAAATTCAAGTACAAATGGATACACTAGGGTAAATGACATCACACTGGGTAAGTTGGGATTTTAATAGGAAACAAATAACAAATAACAAATAGGACGATTTGTTTGTAAAGAGACTGTTTTCATAGATGTGGCAGGGTGTAGGAAGACTGTATTGTTAGAGCAAGAATCCAGGGTAATTAGTGCCTAGATGCCGTCATTGTTCTCAATTTCTTTTCCTGTTGCTGTCAGAGAATACCTGACAAAAGCAACCTAATTGAGAGAAAAAATTATTATAGGTTATTGTTCAGGATTACAGCCTATCGTTGTAGAGAAGCCAACAGTGGCAGAGCTGCCAACAGGCAGTCGCATTGTGTTCAAAATCAGGAACCAGAAAGCAACAAATGCAAGTTTGAGGCTCAGCTTACTGTCTCTACTTTATACACTCCAGGATGCCCTGCCAGGGAACAGTCCCACCCATAACTTCTTAACCAGTTAACCTAATGGGATAATCCCTCAAAGGCCTTCCCAGAGCCTCAATTCACAGGTGATTCTAGTTCTGTCAAGTTGTTCGTCAATACTAACACTACACCACCATAGACTTGAAGATTAAAAGGGGAGAAAACCCTACCACAATTGGGAAAGAAAAGTCCTGTATTGCAGGGCACATTGAGAGGAGTAGCATACAGGCTAGTTCCAGTTGACCTTACAGACACTGAACAAGCACTCTGGTCGCATTGTCCTTTCCCTGTCCAAGGTCCTGCCTAGGATTCCAGAGATGTGTCCCATGTAATTGGAGATAGCATGGAAGAAAATAATGAGAAGTGGTCCTTGGGATGCAACAAGAAAGATAACTGCATAAACATAGCCTTTCTAGGGGACGTCTGACTTAGCTTTATGCCCAATTAACATATTAGTCACAAATATATGAGTGACATTCTGGATGTTAGATGTTGGTTTAGAAGCATAGGTAACCTTGTTGAAATTGATCTGGGTGGAAAGGGAGCCAAATTATAGTGACTTAGGCAAGAGGGTAGATGAAGAAATAGAGATAGCAATGAAAAGAAGTATAAGATATCAAAGAAAAACATAATGGGAGGCTGAAGGCATAATGGATTACAAAGATGCCCACCATTCCTTATGCTTTTATGTATTCAAACTCTTACACAGCTTCTGAGAGCCTTCCTGCTTTGCTAGCATGGATGGGGCTTGTCAGCAGATTTGGCACAGGTTTGAAATGAGTTCTGCTTTAGGGGTTGCTCTATTGGGCTTCTGCTACTGCTGTGACATGTGACAATGTGCCCACGGTAGCCTGCAGGAAGATTCCTAAAACTGGGAGTAGAGCCACACTGCTGTAACCACTCAAGTTAGAGCTGGGTGAGAAGCCAGGGCAGGTTAGACAATCTCCAGCTGTAAAAGTGACACTAATCAAAACCAAGGCCAACAGGATTTTATTTCCAAGTGTTTGTGATCCTCAGAGTTTATAACAATAAATTCTATTCTATTCCATTGATGAGTTCATGTTTTTGAGAAAGAGTCTCATGGATCCCAGGCTGAGGATGGCCTTGAAATTCTGATCTTCCTGTCTTTACCTTTTGAGTACTTGGATTGCAGGAGTTCACCACTACAGCTGATTTATGGAGTTCTGGGGTTAAATCCAGGGCAAGCTCATTTACAGAAGTGAAAACACACAGTTTGTACAAGATCAGCTCCCAGCCTTCAGCAAAGTTATGTCTCGGGGCAAGTGGGGCTTATAGTTTAGACCCACTATTGTTTTATATTTTTCTTAAGCACAGTAATTTTAAACCTTAAACATAATGTTCACCATCACAAAATTAGTTTGAAAAAAAGAAATCTTACTATAACTCAAAATCCTGATACAATTCTGAAGTAATCCTTTTACTTACAAAATGTTAGAAAAACTTTTCTGCAACAAAACACCATAAGCAAAGCAAAACATGTTAGATCTCTGAGGCACAGAAAGAAATGGGATTCTGGCCTTCAACAGCTAGGACTGTGTTTATTAGCTCATATAGAGAGGGGAAGCCTCTGCCCCATGAGATGTGGAGGGGTCTGCCAGAAGATAAAGATGGCTTTGGTCTTTTATAGGGGGTGATGGGGAGTGGCTTGAGAATGGGGGAAATTGTTGCAACCATGAGTGCTATGTGCAGGTCTGCAGTTTCTCTTTCCTAGAATTGTCTGCTTCAATCAGGACAGATTATCTTGGGACATAGGTTATCTCTACAAACATTCCTTTCTGGACTGACTGAGCAAGGTCATTTGTAACCTTGTGAGAATACTATTTTATAATCTAGATACTCTGTCAAAAAAATAAAAATTAAGCCGGGCATGGTGGTGCACGCCTTTAATCCCAGCACTCGGGAGGCAGAGGCAGGCGGATTTCTGAGTTCGAGGCCAGCCTGGTCTACAAAGTGAGTTACAGGACAGCCAGGGCTATACAGAGAAACCCTGTCTTGAAAAACCAAAAAAAAAAAAAAAAAAAAAAATAGAAAATGGTGGAAAATATTTGTACCATTTTACAGAACAGACACCTCCAGTTCCATCCCTACTCCATCCTACCCCACACCCAACTTTCCTCTTCCAGTTCCTCCCTATTTTCCCTTACTTTCCTTTAGACCCTCCCTATCCTCCCAACATTCCTGCCCAACTGAACACTCTCTTTAAAAACCAACACCTTGTACCCTTGCTGCTGTGTCCCTAGTACTGATTTCCTTTCAGAACTAACATGTTGTAACTTGAGCCCCAGTGTAATAACACTAAGCCCTTGTAGTGCCTAGCAGGTGTATGCAGACCGTTGAAGGAGAACTGCAGGTCTCACTCAGTTAAAACTTGGCATGCTGCCACAGGCCATGCTGGTGTCCATGAGGATGTGTTGGTGTTGTTGCCACTGCTGGGGCCATGTTGGGGTCCATGATCCCAGCTGCCACTAGAAACCATGGTGAAGTCCACAATGCATGCTGCTGAGGGATGAATGCAATGGCAAGGAAGCTTCTTCTGCAGTGGTATCGGTGATTGCAGACTCATAACTGGGGATGAGAGTTATTGGTGGTTTCTGTAACATCTCCCCCCCGCCCCCACCCCCCCCCAAAAAAAAAAACAGTTCAGGCAGAAAGCTACTGAAGAGAGTCCTTAAAAAACTGTGATAAAGATGCTGAAGTCTACCTCATCACAGTTGATGACTTCTGGCAGGGACAGAGGTAGGGTGGGGGGTAGGGGGAAGGGGGAGGTGGGCAGGTGAGGAAGGATTTAATTTTCTTTAAGGGGATGGCCACTGGGAGTTTGATTATGCTCCAATGACTATATGGGCAACACATATTGAACTTGGTATTTATTTATTTATTTATTTATTTATTTATTTATTTATTTGGGGAGGGAGGACACAGAGAATAGGAGGGCCAACCTGGGAGCAAGTGAGTGTGATCAGGGTGTATCATATAGAATTCGCAAATAATTAATAAGAAATATTATGTTAGAGGAAAAATAAACTTGGCATGCAACAATACCAACTGACCAGGAGAAGCTCAGCCCACTGGTGCCACAGTTACAAGTTTAGAATGGCAATAACCATTGCTTTTCTGACTGGATTTGATTTCTGTTTGACAGTAGGGATTCATGCCTAAACTGTAAACCCAGTCAAAAGCCATGACTGGGGAGGTCATAGGCCTCAGTTGGGGAATGGTTGTTTTGCTAAACAGACATGATATGTCTGTCAAATCACCTTCTAAATAACTATGTTCATGCCTATAGGTTAGTGTTGTCGTCAGCTCTGGCGAGAGAAACTTCTTTCTACAGTGGCCAGGACTGGTTGCATGGGTGGTAAATGTGCTGAGAATAAAGGACTGTGGAATGCCCATCACCCCATCCAAGTCCCAGGATACACCATGGAAGAAGGGGCATAGAGAGTGTGAGAGACAAAGGAAAAGTAGGGAGTGGTGTGGAACAGTGACTGCTGGGTATGGCACAGTTACTTCACTCTTCAATTAAAAATATTTGTTATTATCAGTATAAGGTCTGTACAAGATGAGAACTATTAATATCCTGCCATAGATGGTTGAGAGGCTAATGGGGCCCCACCCTTTCTGAGAACAGTTAATGAATGATGGAAGAGGGGGGACGACCTATTTTCAGTGGTATAGCAATAAGACAGACATACTCAACCACACTTTTATAAACAACCCTAATGAAACTCACTGAGTCACATAAAAGAAAAAAAAAGTAACTATCTTCATTACTTTTAGTTAGCTTAGTTAGGGTTTTATTGTTGTGAAGAGGCATCATGACCAAGGTAACTGTTATAAAGGAAAACATTTAATTGGGGGCTGGCTTACAGTTTCAGAGGTTCAGTCCATTATCATTATGGCAGGAAGCGTGGCAGTGTGCTGGAAGACATGGTACTGGAAGAGCAGAGAGTTCTACATCTTGATCTGAAGGCCGATAGAACAAGACTATCTCCTTTAGCAGGCAGCCAGGAGTGGGTGTCTCTTTCACAATTGGTGGAGTTTGAGCATAGGAGCCTCAAAGCCCATTCCTACAGTGATATCCTTCCTCCAACATGGCCACACCTATTCCAAAAAGACTATACCGCCTGATAGTGCCACTCCCTGGGCCAAGACTATTCAAAGCACCACAGTATACATGAAGTTAGAAAGGAGACTAGGTGGGAAGAGGAAGGGGATGGGCATAGGCATTAGAGCGGGGGTCGGGGGTGGGGCTGGAGGGTGGAGGGAAGGGGTATGGACAGGAGAGGTTGACTGGAGTGAATACACCTAAAATATATTGTGTCCATGTATGAAAACCATGTGTGTCTTAGCCAGAGTTTCATTGGTGGAAGAGACCACAGCAACTCTTGTAAAGGAAAGCATGTAATCGGGGCTGGCTTACAGTTTCAGAAGTTTAGTTCATTATTATTGTCATGGCTGGAAGCATGGTGGCATGCCAGGCAGACATGGTGCTGGAAAAGTAGCTGAGAGTTCAGCAGACAACAGAAAGAGAAAGTGACACTGGGCCTAGCTTGCTTGTCTGAAAACCTAAGGACCACCCCCAGTGACATACTTCCTCCAACAAAGTCACATCTACTTCAACCAGGACACACCTCCCAATAGTGCCATTTCCTATGGGCCAATGGAGGCCATTTTCATTCAAACCACCACAATATGTATAATTAGTATATGCTAATAAAACTTTCAAACACAAAATAATGCTGTATTTGCACTGATCATAAAGCTTTTATTCTTCTCATCATCTACTAAGGATATTGTATAACAACTATTTACATAAGTTACAGGCCTCATCAATAATCTAGAGATAATTTAAAGTATATAAGCTATATAAAAATACTGTATCATGTTGTATAAGGAATGAGCATCTGTGGACAGCAGAATTCATAGGGGTTTTTGGATACTGAGGGAAGAGTGTATTATTGACAAAAGTGTAAAGTGATGAAAGACAAGAAGTCAAGCATGAATCTTGTGTTCTGCAAAAACAAAAACAGTTCTTTAGGAAAGGTAGCATGCAGGTACTTTCCAGTAAATAATGGTTTAAATAACTTTCTTGTTGCTGTGTTAGATTACCCTGACAAAGGCAACTAGTGAAGCAAGAGTTTATTTTGGCTCACATACAGGGTGCAGGATGAAGAGAGGGAAGTTGAGGCAGCAGGAGCTTGAAGCATCAAGCATTTGCATCTGTGGTCAAAAATGTATCCTGCTGCTCAGTTCCCCCTTTCTCTTATACAATCCGGGATCACAGCCAGGTGCTTATCACAGTCGGTGTGTCTTCCCAGTACAGCATAATCAAGATAACCCCACACAGGCATGCCCAGAGACGTCTCCCAAGTGAATCTACATTGTTTCAAGTTGATAAAACTAGCACAGCTCTGCCCCTTGTCAACGTTATACAGAAGCACATTACTTTTAATTCACATCCTTCCACTGCTTGTCTACATAGGCTCAAGACCATGTTATAATATCAAATACACTCAGTGTAACATTGGAACTGCCTATAGTCATTAACAGTTCTGACACCTTGAAAGTCCATCGTCCCTTAACTGCCAACTCATATTAGAGAAAAAAACTACATTCTTCCAACACAATGTCAGTGAATATTCCTATTCAAAAGTATGAATATGAGTGCCACTCTCTCTATCTCTGTCTCTCTCTCTCAGTGGGTTTCATTAGGGATGGTTATAAGAAAATGTTCAAGACTATGTCCTTCCTATCGTTAAACCACTGAAGAAAGTATGAGAAGAAAAAGGGCTTAGCAAGAAACAACTGGATCAAAGCAAGACTAAAATCCAACAGGACAAATACCAAGTCCTGCAGCTCCATATCCAGTATCTGGGGCTCGTGATGAAATTAGCTGAACACTAAAAATCTCCGAAATACACATGGAGGAGTCCTTCTTAGGTTGCTTTCCCTCCAAGCTTGCAGTACTCATTGGAGGCTGTGCCATGGTTCCAGCATCTTGGGTATTCTAGGATCTCTGCTGCAGCACTGGCTTCACCTTCACAACTTTTCATATGCAAGGACCTCTCCAGACTTCCTTAAGGGACTCAGACTTGCTTCTGGCTCAAGATGACGCTTGGACTCCTATGATTTGTATCGGTCCCTGTGGGGTGATCCTGTGAAAACACTCTCCTAGGCAGTTAGTTGCTTTCAACTCCTTTAGATTAGACTTTCTTTCTTGAAATGAACTTAGATTTTCACAAGATGGAGTCGTTGCTCATAGAACACTTTTTTGTTTGTTGTACCATGGCAGCATAAGCATTTGCTCTTCAGTCACGCATTTGCTCTTCAGTCACGCCAGTCTCCTTAACAGTTATAGCTGCTTTCTCAGCACCAGCTCAGATGTTCTCCCATCTCCTTAGTATTAGAGTTGTAAGTGCTTACATAAAAAAGAACCGATATAAAATCGCATTTTAAAGCACTAAAAAAAGGAGAATAAACTGAACATAAAACTGGAGAAAGGAAGAAAAAGATGGACTATATCAGAGGTGTTGTTTTCTAACAAAATAATAGAGAAAACAAAGTCAAGGATAACTTTTTAGAAAAAAAAATCAGCAAAACTGACATGCTTTTAACTACACAATGTTTAAAAATAAGATGATTCAGCTGGACGTGGTGGCACACGCCTTTAATCCCAGCACTCGGGAGGCAGAGGCAGGCGGATTTCTGAGTTCGAGGCCAGCCTGGTCTACAGAGTGAGTTCCAGGACAGCCAGGGCTATACAGAGAAACCCTGTCTCAAAAAACCAAAAAAAAAAAAAAAAAAAAAAAAAGATGATTCAACTGATTAAAACTACACAGAACTGAGATCATCATAACCAATTTTATAAAAATAAAGAGGATTATAAGACAATGCTATGAACAATTGGATCCCAACAGATTTCATAATTTGGAAGAAAAAAATCTTAAAATATAATCTATCAAGCCTGAATCTGAACCTTTAATAGGAATCTAAACAGACTTAGAATTATTAAGGAAATTGAGTGTATGATCAAAAACCCCTCCCAATATAGAAAAGTCCAGAGCCAGACGGATCAGCTTATGGACTGTATCACATATCTAACTCCTAAACTCTTGAAAAAATAAAATAAAATAAAAAGGTCCTAACAGAAAAGAACGTGTTGAAACTCAATCTCTTAGATCAGTACTGTCATGATATCAAAGCCAAGGGTACCAGAAGCAAGGATATCTAGAAATAAATATACTTTATGAATACTTATGTCAAATCCTTAATAAGATGTAGCAAGCAGAATGTATCAATATACTGAAGAGATTATGTACCACAAACCTGAAATATGTGCTTCTGGAATTAAAAGATGCTTCAACTTCTGGGAGTCAATGTAATTAACACTGTATATTAACAGAAGAAAGAACAGGATATATTGCAGTTTTGATTGGCATTGTTCTGAAGCTGGAGATCTACTTAGCTGGGCTGTCTGATTTGCTGACACAGTATTTCATAACACTTCCACAGAGACTTCTCTTAGGAAGTTGCTGGTGTCAATGTCCTTTCAGTACTAATTTTGACTTTTAAGATGAGTCTTTCTCTTTGTCTGTTCATTATTGTTAACTATTTATTTTAATTAATTTCAAAGATCATTCTTGTTTGGAGTGAAATTCTCTATTTTCCCCTCCATTGTTTTCCCAATCTCTAATTAACCTAATTCTAATTTTTGTTTTTTGTTTTTTGTTTTTTTTTTCATTCATTTTCTTTTGCTTTCCTTGAGTCTAGTTGTTCTTTTGCAATTTCATTAAGGTGGAGACTTGACATGTAGCTCATGCACAAAGCCTTGGATTCAACTCTCAAGTACTGTATAGAAGATTGTCACAGTGACACGTGCCTATTATCTCAGCACTCTGGAGGTAGAGGCAGGAGAATCAGAAATTCAAGATTATCTGCAGCTGTATTGTAAGGGTCCATGATTCACCAAAGAATGATACTCCAGACTCAAATAGTATGCAAAAGCAGTGTTACAGTCTGCAGAAGTCTAGCCTGCTATGGTCTATAGTTTACCAAGATGGAGACCCCCAAATGAGCTCCCAGGCTCAATTTAAAGCACATTAGGGAAATTTCCAGGAGAAATAGGTGACCTTCTTCTTAATTGATTGGTTCTATATCTAAGGACATTCCAGAACCATTGTTGGGGGATCAGGAGGCTGGAAACTGTTGCTGGGGAAGCCTGGAAACTGTGGTTGACCCACTGTCCTTGCCTCAGGCCTGGTGGCAGGGCAGCTACTGATGGCTAGGCAGTTTCTGATTGGTTGCCTAAGGCTTGGGGTTTTTTTTCCCCAGTAACTGAATTGTCTGTATTTGCCCAGTTCTTGGAGAAAGAGATCTAGGCCTAGTCTCCTGAACTGCCACTTTGAAATCTGTTTCAGTCCTCTCAGTGTAGCAAGTTCAAAGCCAGACTGGGCTATATGAGAACCTGTCAAAACCAAAACAAAGCACCAGAAAAATGAATTCATTCAAGTAGAAAATTACATTATTGATTTGAGATCACTTTTTTCTAATGTAGGTATACACATAAACTTATCTTTGTAATTCTCTTCCTCCCCCTCCCTCTCCTCCTCCTCTTCTTCCTCTTCCTCTTTCTCCTCCTCCTCCTTTCCTCCTTCTCTTTTGTGGTACTGGGAGAATGAATGAAGATACTGCACATTCCATATACTTTTGCACATTCCATATACTTTTGTATTTACCCTACAAATTGTTCATGAAAATTTACTTCAGAAAATGTTCAAGTTTTTATATAATTTTATCCAGGTATTATGGATAAATATGTTTAGTTTTTAAAATATTTTGGATTTCCCAAATCTCCTCATTATTTCTAATTTATTTTTTTGTGTTTAGAAAATATACTTTTGATGGGAATTTCATTGACTCCATAGTTTATTTTGTGTTGATGAGACAGGCTGACTCCATGACAGGCTTCAAATTGACAGTTCAGATTAGGCCTAAAAACCTAGGCTTCAGGCAGCTAGTCAGCAACTGCTCTGCCACCTGGCCTGAAACAATGACAAATGGTCAGCAACAGTTTCCAGCCCTTATGCTCCAGTAATAGTTCTGGAATGTCTTCAAGAGATAGAGAAAGATAAGGCTACCTACCCTGGAATTCCTTAACACAGATTCCAGAACCCATTCCCTGATAATGGTTTTGGAATGTCCCTAAGAGATAGATCCTGGAATTCCCCTAATGTGCTTTAAATCGAGCCTGCCAGCTCACTTGCTTGTCTCTCTCTATCTTGGTAATGGGAAGTCCCAGTATGCTGGACTTCTGTAGAATATAACACCCTTTGCCTTTATATACTATTTGACTCCCGAGTATCATTCTTCAACAAACCATGGACCCTTACATTTGGGGGCTTGTCTAGGATTTGCTGGAAATCACCTGACCAAAATAGTGGAGTGTTTTTTCAATTGGTGACAAAGTCTGTATTAAGAGACATAACCACAAGACTCTGGATCCTTGCTGGAAAGGCCCTCACACTGTGATCCTGACCATGCCTATGGCTGTTAAAATGGATGGGATCAGGACATGGATACACCTCTCTCATGTTAAGCCTGCCAGGAGAGATGATCCAGCAGTTGAGATCCCAGTGGAGGAGACTTCCAGGTGAACTGCCACAAGAATGATGGAATGTCACCCCACACCCTGTCGATCTGCTGAAACTGCTATTCCGGTGCTCCTTATCCTGCTTGCTGGCTGCTTAAGCTTTTGTTTATTTATTTTATTTATTTTTATTTATTTTATATTCCAATCATAGCCCCCTTCCTCCCCTCTTCCCAGTCTCATCCTTACAAATTCCTCCTCCTGTTGCCCCTTCCCTCCTCCTCAGAATAAGGGGAGCTCCCCTTGGATACCACCCCACCAGGGGAGGTATAGTTCTAGCAAGTCTAGACACATCCTTTCCCACTGAGGCCCAACCAAGCAGTCCAAGAAGTGAGGAAGGGAATCTGATGGCAGGGAACAGAGACCAAGATAGCATCTGCTCCACTTGTTAGGGGAACCACATGGCGACCAAGCTGCACATTTGTTACAAATGTGTAGATGGTATAGTTCTAGTTCCTGCATGCTTCCTAGTTGGTAGCCTAGGATCTGTGACCCCTATGGTCCCAGGTTAGTTGACTCTGTGGGTCTTGTGGTGTCCTCGGCCCCTCCAACTTCTCACTTCTATCTCTCACTCTTCCACAAGACTCCAGGGCTCTGCCTGATGTTTGGTTGTGTGTGTCTGCATCTGTTTCCATCAGCTACTGGATGAAACCTCTCAGGAGACAGTTTTGTTAGGCTCCTGTCTGTAAACAGCAGAGTATCATTCATAGTGTCAGGGGTTGACTCTCTCACATGGAGTGGGTCTCAAGTTGGGATAGTCCCCTCAGTCTCTGCTCCATCTTTAGGCACATCTTGTAGGCAACACAAAGTTTGGGTTGAAGGTTTTGTGAGTGGGTTGTTGTCACTATCCCTCTTCTGGAAGTCCTGCCTGGCTATAGAAGGTGGTCACTTAGGTTTCTATAACCCTTCTGGTAGGAATCTCAGCTATACTCACTGCCTTAGACATCCTGTATCCCCACCACCAAGGTCTCTAGCTGGTCCCAGAGATGCCTCCTCCCCAATTTCCATTCTCACTTCTAGCCTGTTTCCACTCCACTTCTCCCCATACTTGATCGCTATCCTCATTCCCCTCTTTTCTCCCTCTCCTACCCAGTTTCCTCTTTTGCAGGCAAATGAATGGAACATGAGAATACCGTCCTGAGTGAGGGACCCCCCAAACCAGGAAGATGGATATGGTACATACTCATTTATAAGTGGACATTAGCCATAAAATGCAGGACAACCATGTTACAATCCACAGACACAAAGAAACTGGGTAATAAGGAGGTCCCAAGGGAGGATGCATAAAACTCACTCAGAAGGGAAAACTAAATAGTAATTGGTGGTGGATGGAGAGAGATCTTTCTTAAAGGAATTTGAGAAAGCATTCTGCCAACAGCCTAAGGAAGCCTGCAAGTGGATTCTTTATGGCCTTTGATAAGAGTTCAAGTCTAACTGACACCTTAACCTTGTGAGTCCCATAGCCAGTCATTTTATGTAACATTTTTGTTCTACAGAAGCTCACACAATAAATGTGCATTGTTTCAGGCAAGACAACTGAGTTTGTGGTCATTTGTAAAATAGTAAGTAGCTAATACAATGATATTTCTAATTTATTTAAAATTTCTCTTTATCTTATTCCATGTCATTGACCCTATCTTTTCTTCTGGTGATATATATATATATAATCTCCATATCCAGTTAGCTTTTTCTTTGACAAATATAATTTATTTATACAGGGGATGTTTGGGTTCTTAATTCATTTTCTTTGTCTGGCAGTTCTGGTCTCATCTCCTGATTTACTCTGTAGAGCTATCTAAAAATCCTTTGCTAATTCTGGTTTTTGTTTTAGCAACTTTTCACATATCAAGAAGTGCTTAATACCCAACTGCAACCAGACTGTGCCTCCTGCTCTTCATTTTCCCAAAGGCCTTGTTTCATACCAAAGAAATCAAACCTTAATTCTAATAAATTGTATGTTCTGTCTTTGTGAAAGTTGGCATTATTCAGAGTTGAGAATTTGCCATTGGACAGGGCCAGGAAGCCTCAGAATTACGTTCATTGGTTACCTACATCTTCCAACTTTGAAAACATTAAGCCTAAGGTCTGTATTTTCCTATAATGACAGATAATGAGAATATAGAGGAGATGGTTGGATTCATTGCTTTTGATTTTTTGAGTTTTTCTGAAGTAAGGGTCTATTTTACACTGTATACATGTGTGCTAGGACCTGCAGGGAGAAAGGACCCATTATGGGGGAAGGGAGTGACTAAAGGCTCAAAGGAAAAAGATTTATGCTCAGATACTTACAAAACTCCACTACCATTAAGAACATAATAAACGAAAAAGAAAAATAGCCCATATTTCAAAGGGTATTATTTTGTTTATTTGTGTGTTTAAGACACACTGGGTGGTAGTGGAGCATGACTTTAATCCCAGCACTCAGGAGGCAAAGGAAGGTAGATTTCTGATGAATTTAAGGCCAGCCTGGTCTACAGAGCGAGTTCCAGGACAGCCAGGGCTACACAGAGAAACCCTGTCTCAAAAAAACATCAAAACAGGCTGGGAAGTGGTGGCGCACTCCTTTTAATCCTAGCACATGGGAGGCAGAGACAGGCAGAATTTTGAGTTTGAGGCCAGCCTGGTCTACAAAGTGAGTTCCAGGACAGCCAGGACTATACAGAGAAACCCTGTCTCGAAAAACAAAACAAAACAAAATCAAAACAAAACAAAATCAAAACAAAACAAAATCAAAACAACCCCTCCTCCCCCCCCAAAAAAAAACAAAAAATAAAGTAAAACAAAACAAAACAAAAAACCAAACCAAACCAACCAACCAACCAACCAACCAACCAACCCAAACCACAGCAGGATCAAGCCAAGACAGTTCTAGTCAACAACTCATGACTATCTCACTCTGTCCTCCTGACAATAAGTCACTCTGGCACCCCAACTTTTGTGGAACTAAGTTCCTGGTAGATCTGTGGGGAGAATAATTAGGAAACCAGTTTAGGGACTTCTTCCTCCAATAAATAGTGACTTAGAATAGCAGAAAGAAGTATTAACAGTCCTCATTCTTTCCCCTGGTCTGAAAGGAAAGGGCAGCATATCAGGGAAAATGATTCCTCATTATTATAAGACATATAATGGCTTGATACAAAGTTAAAAAAAAAAAAGACCCAAAGCCCCAACCAAACCAAAACAGAAAACCCCATGGTGTTTCCTGAGGTCCTGCTGACAGCAAGGCAATGCTGGATTTTCTATTGGATGTTTTCATCCCCAAGAGCTGGTAGAGCTATGGGCAAACCCAAAGAAAGACCTCCTGTTGCTGTTTTCTGAGGTTTCCATATTACCTGGTGACACCAATCAAGAGGTTTCTATTGTGACTCTCCTGGAGGCCAGAAATCTCCAACACAGATACTTGTTGGTGGCTTCATCCTCATTCTCAAAGTTCTTAGAGAGCACCCTTCCTGCTTCTTTTAGCTTCTGATGACTCCATGATCTATGTGTCCTGTGGAAGCACAATTCCAATTCATGTGCTTTCTTCTGCTTGTCTCTGTGTGCTCTTTCTATGTCATGTAAGGAAGGATTTTCAGAATTGAGGGCTCATGCTATCTATCATGAGGTCAGTTTGAGGTCTCAGACCTGTAAAGGATCTCTTTCCTAGGCTAGGCAGCTGACTCAGTGAGTATGAACACTTGAAATGCAAACACTAGGGCATATGTTTGGATCACTGGAACCTCCTTAAAGCCTTGTTTAAAATCCTGGCATGGCTACCAACTGGGACCTCAGACCTGAGCTATGTATAGGACAGAGACAGAGAGGTCCTGAGCTCATTGGTCAGTCAGTGTAGCAAAAGCAGCAAGTCCAGGTTCAAGGAGAGACCCTGTCTCAAGGGAATAAGGTAGAAAGGGATAAAGCATGAGCATGACATAGATGTCCTCATCTTCTGGTTCCTTTCCTACATTAAAATACACACACACACACACACACACACACACACACACACACACACACACAGAGAGAGAGAGAGAGAGAGAGAGAGAGAGACAGAGACAGAGACAGAGACAGAGAGACAGAGACAGAGAGAGACAGAGAGACAGAGAGAGACAGAGAGACAGAGACATACACAGAGAGACAGAGAGACAGAGAGACAGAGGCACTTTCCTAATAAGGTCTCATTTTGAGGTTTTAATTAATAAGAATTTTATAGGGACACTATTTTTCCCACTATAAAGACAGTGCTGAGGGAAGTTATGACTCATCAGTTTGAAAACTGATTGTTTTTCAAAGCCTGGTAGTGTTCTTTGGTACAAATCTCATGGGGCAGAAATCAGAGTGTTGGCTGACTCGGGTGCTTTTCTGAGATGGGGTGGGTAATCCACTTTCATACCACATACGCTGTGGCCACATTCAGGTACAAGTGTTTGCAGGACTTGAGTCTCTATTATTGTGCTAGCTCTTACTCAGGCATAGTCTCCGTTTCTAAAGATTTCCTGTATTTTTGCTTCTGGTTTCCTTCCTCCATCTTTAGAACTAACACTAACGAGCTGGGTTCCTCTCACACCTTGAATCTCTCTGATGATAGTTTCCACTTTTGCTTGCTCTATTCAGGTTTTTTTTTATATCATATGTTTCTGCTTCCTCTTTTAAAGAAAGATTATTTAATTATTTATTTAATTGTTTCATTTTAAAAATTATGTATAGTGTGCGTGTGTGTCTTACTGCAGTGCCCAGGGATCTGCCTGTCTTCGTCTCCCTAGTGCTAGGGTTACATGCATGCACCATTATGCCCAACTTTTGTTCTGTGGGTTCCAGAGCTTGAACTCGTTTTACCAAGCAAGCTTTCGCTCCAGCCCCACATCTCCTTTGCTAAGGCCCCCAACTTTGATTATGTTTACAGAATTCCTTTTGCCCTTTAAAGTGACGTGCTTATGTGTTCTGAGGACTTCTGCTGACAGAGGAGAGCAGTGATGTGCCCCAAGTTGAAACAATTTGTGTGTTTTCCAGGATCCTTACACAGACATGTTTTTAAGCATTGTACCAATGACTGAGTTTTTGCCCATAGAATCCCCTGGTCTTTGCAGCCTAAAAGCACTTTAAGGTAATAGATAATATTTTGCTTTACTGTGCTATTTTCTCCCTCTCTTGGCACCAGTAGGCCTTTATTGAATATTTGTGCCTGAGAGTCTAAAGAAGAATATTAGTAATCTTCATTCAGATCTCCAGGGTTCTTTGAAGATTAATACTCTATAAAAATTCTAAATTAAAAATTTAATTAAAAGCACATATGTGAATTAATGAGACTGGCGATCAGATTCCCAATTTGGCTAATTCACTTAGGTTTTTTTTTTTTTTTCCAAAACTGGAAGATCCATCTATCTCTTTTCTCAATAAAATCCCATAGGAAAAATTTAATGGAGCCTTCATTTTTAATATGGGCTTATCAATTTGCATTATTCTAACTATAAATTATTTTACGTTATTAAAAGAAGCTCCTTCATAAACGTTGCCTTCAGACGGAGCCTAGAGGAAGTGAAATGTGGGCAGCACACTTGTCCTTGCCTGGGATTGAAGATTCTGTCCCCTATTTCCATGGGAACAATATTTAGGAAGGCATATCAGGTTTGTTCTGGCTCATCTCAGTGATAAATATGAACACTTGTTTAGGTCTCTAGGCCTTACTGGAACTTCACATTTTAGTTTTGCAATTACTTCACAAAGCATATTTTTAAAAACTATATGTAATTGAACATATTGTAAAACCAAACATTTAAAAATGAAAATTGGGCACAAATACAGCAAGAGTCATATTCTTAAACACCACAGTCCCATCCAAATTTCTCTTATTTGCAAGATAGGCTCAAAAAAATAGAAAAAAAGCCACATTGCTTTAATCCCCCGCCCCCCTTTCTTTCTCTTCCTACCCACCATGTTTTGATCTATCTACCACGTCCGTAGGGATTCTGACATGATTGCCTTCCTGCCTGCTTACCGTTGTCATGGAGCATCTTCACGCCCTTACTTGGCTTCTCCATGAGGATGCCTTGCGTTGAAATATGTGCTTGTCCCGGCTAGGGAAGGGAGGGCTATTGATCTGATAGGTGAGACTGAAGTAATGAATTTTGAGTTCTGGGAAGCAATTAGATTGCAGAAAAAATTCAAAATCAAGGTAGGGAAGTTCACATTTCTAGATTTGAGAATTAGTTTGTAAGAGTCTGAGCTGGTCAATGTTGTTGTGCTGTTCCGATGAAGAGAAGAAAACATGTGTTATTTAATGGTTCCCTGTGGTTTTTCTTGATGTAGAAAGCACTTATTTTTTTGGCCACAGATTTTAGTCAAGCTGTTTTTAGTGAGAATGCTACAAAGATCCAGCTGGTCTGAGGGAACCTAGAGAACTAGGAACCATTGAAGGACACCATTGCACACTCTAGTTTTGGAGATAAACAATAGCCGAATGAAGCATGGTCCAGTGTCAAGCTGGAGAAGTTGACTATAATAAAACAATTACATTGGCAGATTTGGGCAAATAGAGCAAGATGTAGGTTAGATGAACTTAGAGTACTCAGAAGCAAAATCTGACCAGTGTGCCAAAGGAAGGCTCAGTGCTTTCTTTCCATAAGAACAATACTTGGCCGAATTACATCAAATCGGTAAATAACCATGACTGGTTCCTCAGGAAACAAATAACTCTTTCCCAGCTTCCTCGTCCACTCCTCACCCATTATGACATTATGTTCAGTGCTCCACAGTGACGTGTGGTATGTTGATGAAGCAGAATATGCATATGTCAACCTTCAAGGCATGTATAGACCACATTATCACCCACTCAAGTCTTCATGTCATGAAAACCACACTACTGAACTTTATCCTGTGAACAACACTGGTGTGAAAGACCCACTCCCAGTCTCTCCAGGGGAGAAAGCCACTGGAAAAAAAATATCAAGGCAGATGTTGGTTTTATCTTTAAAAATGATGGTCACATTGTTTTTATAATACTCATGAAGGAAAGACCACTTAGTTCTTCAAAGATTGAAAAACACCCATTTGTTAATTGTGTTAAGTACTGAAGGCAAACAAGTACCCTGAAAACTGCTCCCAAGGTCCGTTTTCATTTGTGGAGAGGGTGATTTTGCACAGCTCCTAACACGGTGGAGCTTGGCCTGGGCCTCATGCTCTACTGTAAACACACTTGTCTACAGAAATGGACAAGGTGCATGAGGCCAGTGGAAGGGGACGTGAAGGACTGTTTAGAATTCATAAATCTCCAATAAAAATTGTAAAACGGGCCCTAGTACCGATCTCCTCATGCTTTCTGTGAGATTTTAGAGAACTTAACCTAACTTGTTCAGGGCATTTTTTTCTGGGTTTGGTTTGCTGGTCATGTTTTTTTTTTAAAGATTTTAATATGTTCGTGTGTGTGTGTGTGTGTGTGTGTGTGTGTGTGTGTGTGTGTGTGTTTTGTCTGCATGTATGTGTGTGCATAAGGACTGTGTAAGTCAGAAGAGGGTGTCAGATTCCTTGGCATTAAAGTGGTGGATGGTTGTGAGCTGCCAAGTCAGTGCTAGAACTGAACCCAGGTCCTCTGCAAGAGCAGCAAGTGATCTTAACTGTTGAGCCATCTCTCTTTTCTTGTTTTCTCCTTCTTTTCTCGCTTCCTCTTTCATCCTTTCTTCCTCCCCTCCCATCCCCTTTCTCTTTCTCCCTCCCTCCTCCTTTCTCTTTCTCCCTCCCTCCTCCTTTCTCTTTCTCCCTCCCTCCCCCTCCCCTTTCTCTCTCTCTCTCTCTCTCTCTCTCTTTCTTTCTTTCTTTCTTTCTTTCTTTCTTTCTTTCTTTCTTTCTTTCTTTCTTTCTTTCTTTCTTTCTGTGTTTGAGCACACCTCTCTTATCAACAATGGCTTATGGTCTTTCCAACCTCCTGCTCCTTAGAACTGTAGTCACTTCCCCCTTTGTGGTTAAACAAATCCTGGGACATATACGGGAACTTGGGGCAAGTAGCTGATGTGGCCTGGACTGGTTTTGTGAATGTGTGCAGTAAAGTGAACTGTGTTCTTTGCCAAAAATTTTAGGGGAAAGTCTCTATTTACTATCTTATGCCTGTGCAAAATTGGAAATGCATATGATTAAAATCAGATGTACTATGGGAAAGAACATGCCCAGTGAACAAACCTTTATATAATTCAAGCCTGTTGATCAAAGCCGGAAACCATCTATCTCATCCTTTAGAAAGCAGCATCAGTTCCTCTTGGACTCATAACACAAGCTCCAGACAGTAACTGAGGCTCCGAGTTAACCTCACTCAGATTCCAGGTTCTTTCTGGAATCTGCAGCATAACTTGCTTGTATTTTCATTCTGCTTTTGAATAAAATCTTTTGTTACTGAAAAAAGACAAAGAAACCAGAAAACAAATGACAACAAATGCAGACTTTTCTCAAAAGACTACAAATAGAACTACCAGATGACCCAGCTATATCCAGCTATATCACTTCTGGGAAGACACCCAAAGAATCTATATCCTACCACAGAGATAGTTGTACAACCATGATTATTCCTGTTCTATTCACAAAGCAAAATAATGGAATCAGATATTCATCAAGAGATAAATGAATGGTGGGCATGTGCTATGTACCATGGAGCTTCATTAAGCCAAAAAGAAAAAAATGAAATTATGAAAATTTCAGGACAATAGATGAATGTGGAAATCATTTTAAGCAAAATAACCCAGACACAGAAAGTCAAGTGCTGCGTGTTCTCTCTCATGTGTAGATTCTGACTTCTGCATTCTGTATTTACGTGGTAGTAAGTGTGGATACAGGTCATAAACAGGAAAAGGGATCATGGGAGGGGAAAGTGTGGTGTTGAGAAAGAGGATGGGGAAAGTAATAGAATATATATGACATCCAAGTGGAAAGGGAATTAATTGTGTGTGGAAGGTATGGGTGGCAGGAGGAGATGGGAGATGGGAGTGGGCAGAGGGGATCAGTGGTGCTAATGTGTGAGAACACCACAGGGAGGCCCCCTACTTTGTTATTGTGAATGTCAAATAATGATATATATATATTATTACTATAGCTATATAGTTTACATTATATATAATTTAGTTTTTATTCCAATGCATTGAGATTTATTATATGATAGCCACACATCTAGCTTGGAGAATATTCAAGTACATTCACAAAGAATATATATTCTGATCATACCAATCAAGAGACATCAACACAGACCCATAATAATGTTGTCCTGTTGGCAAGGATGGGATGTCTTGGATAATTGTATCATATTGGGATTCTTTGATATGATGGCTAAACTTGGAGGTGGACATGTGGGTGGCAGGTGTGATCCTGTACATCCACTTGTGTGGCTTATCCCCTCTCCAAGGTCATGAGAGGGACAAAGACGAACATCATCCAAGTGGGCCAGTTTGAGTTCCTCTCTCCTTACTGGGACAACATTTCTGATGTTGCCAAAGATATGGTGAGAAATTTTCTGGTGGTGGACCTCAAGAAGCAGTATATGGCCCACCATGTCCTACAGCATCCCTGGATTGAGATGGTTGGGCATCCCAGCAAAGTGAACCCACAGAAGGAGAATTTCCCCAACAGCGAAGGTCACTTCCAGAGCCAGCACAAAAAGGTTGTGGAACAGGTGTCATAATCCTGCCTGGGTCATCTGTCTAGCCTATTCCTTGAGGTCAGAGAAGAGAGGGGATGTCTACAAGCAAGGCTGAGCAAGAAACTTCTCCACAGAACTAAGGAAGGAGAAGAATCACCTGGCATATTTTAAAGCATGTTAGAAAAGCAACTTCCTAATGTTGAATGATGTATGATATCTTTAGATTTGTATATCTGAAGTCTTTAATAGTTTTTGGATAAGAATTGCCATGAATGAAGAATTTTGATAATAATGATGAATTCTATTTTCTCCTCATAGTCACATTCATGGTGGACTCCATGAGTGTGCTTCACATCGCTTGAGCTCCCCTCACCCCCACAATGAATGAGGTAATTTCTGGCTTTTTTTATCTCAATAAAACATGACGAATAACAGAGGAAAAAAAAGAATATATATTCTTCTGCCACTATCTTGGATGTTCTTGTCACTCTCAGGACCAGTCTGTTAGTTTAATTTGGCTCATTGGCTTTGGTTCTGGTCCAAGGTTGGGGGACTGCATATGGTGATGGCCTTCTTCCTGGCAGAGTCCTGAGGTGGCACAAGGATTGATATGACAAGAGAAAAGCAATATGCAAGAGCTCTGGTGGAATTATCCCTTGTAGCTGATGCATGCTCGGGATAGTCTACTAACCTCTTAACCCATGAACTCATCAACCACACCAGCAAATCAGTCTGACCATGAAGGGAAAGTCATAATCACTTCTTTCCAGTCTTATCTCAATATTTTTTTTTTAGCTAGCTTTCATTTCCACATGAGCGCCACAGGACACAAACACATTCACACACTCGCACTTAAAATAGATAATACACCTACACATGAGGGCTAAAATTATAAATCTTATAGAAGAAGACAGGAAATATTAACATAACTTTGGATTGTGTGAAGAGTCTTCGGTATGATACCCCAAACATTCCATCAGTGAAAAAAAAATCGGATTGCCTTCATCAGAACTAAAACTTTTTTCCCTCTGAGAAGATAACATTAGGAAAATGTCAAGGCAAGCAACAGATGAGGGTGCTATGCTTTCAAATCATGTACTTGATAAACTGCCTGCATTTGGAATATAGAGCGAACTCGTACAGCTCAATAAAAAGAAAACAAATAATTTAATTTTAAAAAGATTTGAAGATGACACTAACTAAAACATTCAGCAAAACTCCATGGGAGACAATTGCCAACATCATAAACTAGCAGGAAAATGCAAGTGATGATGACAGCTGTCTTTACGGACCAACTAAGAGGGTGATGATAAAGTCTAGGATGTGCTAAGGATAAGCACTAAGCTTCCTAATGGGGAGGAAGCTGAACTTTCAAACCCAGCAGAGAGGAAGCACAGAATTATCTTTTGGGGGAAAAAAAACTTAGAATTTCTTTAAAATATGAATTTATAGGGAAGAACTACTATTCACATTTTGACATCGAAGAGGGCTGGGGACAGGGCTCAATGGGCTCAAATGCTTTGCTTGGGAGCTTAATTTGATACCCAGCACCCATGTGAAAAACCAAACCAAGCCAAACAAAGCTGAGTGTGGCAGTCCTGGTGTTGGGGACGGAGAAACAGAAGGATCTGTGTGGGGCTTGCTACCCAGCCAGGTCAGCAGAACTCAGGAGAGTCAGGTAAGGGAGAGACTCTTATATCAAACAGTAAGGTGGGGAGCAAATGAAGGAAGACACTCAGCTTTCACCTCTGGCCTCTGGATGCTTCTGTGCACACACACACACACACACACACACACACACACACACACACACACTTCTCACATGTACCCATACAGCACACAGATATGTAAATACATAAAAGAAAGAAAAAGTAGAGAAAGAATCACATGTAAGTTTTCCTATGAAGTCAGTCTTGCTCTTGTGTCAAAATGAGGACATTAAAAGGCCCAAATCTCTAACGGATGTAAAACTCCCCCACATCACATCCCAGCAAACTAACTCTAGCACATTCAACCAGGATTATAGACCATAATTAAGTGGGATTATCCTATAGGCCATAATTAAGAGGGATTATCCTATAGCCCACAATTAAGTGAGATTATTTGAGGAATTGGTTTGACATTTGAAAAAAAAAAAAAAAAAAACCTCTGAATGTAATATACAATATTAGCATAACAATATGCCAGAGCAACTTGTTCATTTCAGTAAATACAGAAAAAGCATTTGAATATATATATATATATATGTATATATATATATTTTTTTTTTCCTTTTAGTTTTTTGAGACAGGGTCTCATGTAGGCCAGACTAGCCTCTGAATCTGTCATGGCTTCTGCCTACTCTCATGTTCTACAATGCATGCTAACATCTAATAGGTTTTTATTTTTTGCAATTTTTAAAAAATTTTTTGAGACTTTGACACAACGTGTTCTGTCTGTATTCATCTCCTCTCTCCCGTTGCCTCCCTTCCATCTGATTTGGAGATTGTTTCTTTTCCCATTGAGTCCAGTGTGTGTTGCCCAGTTAGCCTTAGAACTGGAGTCTTTTATGGTCAGTTTCCCAGGAGTTACCTCCAAAGAAAACTGACTTTCCCTCACCCATGCCTCGACAAATGCCAATAGCTCCTTAGCTAGTGGTAGGCCATGTCTCCCTTCCTGGGTGCTAGGCTTTTTTCTTGCTTGTACTTGCACAGATCTTATGTATGCTGTCATGGTCACCGAATTCTATGTGTATCTGTCCTATTGTGTCTGGAAAATGTTATTTCCTTGATGTTTTAAACCATCTCTGGCACTTATAGTTTGCATGTCCCCTCTTCTGCAAAGATCCTTAGCACTGGTGAGAAAGGGGTGAGATGAATGTTAGGGCCGAGCATTCCACAGTCTTGTCTTTTCCCTCTGTACATTGATTAGTTGAGAGGGGTTGCCTTTGTGTTAATTGACAGTTGCCACCTATTGCAGAAAGATGCTTCTCTGACAACACTTGAGGGTCCTCTGGTGCTATGACACCCATAACAAGAAGTCATTAGAAGCCATTTTAGCACTATGTCCATTTAGCAGAATAAATGATATTGGCTTCTCTCTTAGGGCTTGTGACCTATTTAACTAGATTTTTGGCCCTGTTAATAGTGTCATATACAGATCCCATCTCCTGGAGCAGGCCTGAGATTCAGTCAGAATGTGGGTGGTTACTCCAATAACATTCGCAACACTATTGCATCAATGGGCATGTTTTATCAGACAAGCCATTATTGTAGCTTACAAGATTCACAGCTGCTGGGGCTTATTCTTTCTCATCTGTCAGCATACATAATACCATCCGCCACTATAAACACTACCTGGTGTGAGTGAAGCCTGATTTCTCCTTATTCTGTAACTTGAATATATGATGTCTTCAGAAACGGGATCTTACATGGAAGTTCTGTGGAGCGTCAGAAGTATTGGCAATAGCTTGTGATGATTAGGAGTCTATGTGACCCCACTGGCCAACAACTCAAAGAGAGGCAACCCATTCACTACACGAGGGTCTTTTTCTGTCTTTGTCGATCTCTCTTTCTGTTTCTCTTTGTCACACAATCTTTGTTTCTCAAACAGTATATTTTGTTCATATTCTTTCTCTGAAGCTTCCTCGCATGTATCCAAGGATGGACCTGGCTGAGTGGTGAGGGAATGAAAAACTGATAGACAAGTACATGAATACATGGATTCATAGAAAAGCAGGGTGTAAGACCAGGCTCTCTGCTAGAGAAACTTAAGCACCCCAGGAATTCAGGTTGTTTATTAGGGGAGTTGATTAGAAAGGTAAGGTTTTGCCTACATCCAAACAAGGAGAAGAGTTACCATGATGTTATCTTATTTGATAACTTAATTATAGTAGATACTCTTATAAATATAATTACACTTGATAATACCTTATGTTTTTAGATAAACAAGGAGGCAGGATTTATCATCTATAGGTGTCTCGAGGGGACATATTTAGCTAATCTTGGTGGGAGTACTCTCTGTAAGAGTGGTGACATCTGGAGGCAGAGAGCTATGGTGGACATTTTCTGCATGCACTAGTGACATCCACACATGAGTCAGAGGAATGCTCTGCTACTTCCCTTTGAGCCTCACCCTGGGTAAAAGACTTTGCTCTTCATCCATGGGTCTGAGGCTCTGGGGTCCTTGACAAGGCTGTGTCTGTGTCACTGCCACAGTCATTCGGCACTTCACTCACTCAGGCCTTCCTCTGCTCACTTCATTTACTTTCCTGTAGCTCCTCTCAGCGCCTCTACACCTCCTTACACACTCAACTTCCTGCTCCCCTCAGCCTCTCCAAAAATTCCCACAAACCATCAAAACAAACAAAACCAAGAAGATAAAAATGGCCAAAGAAGACAAACAAACAAACAAACAACAGCAACAATGACACCACACACACACACACACACACACACACACACACACACACACACACACACACACACACACGGAATCTATTTTGTGCTGACAGATACTCCTGAGCATGTGCCTGCCCTGAGCTATGGTGGATATTCACAGTGGTACTCCATTGGTGAAGACTGATTTTCTTTTACCAGTGAATATCTATTGCAGATAGTGACTCGGTCAGGGTTGGGACCGATGCCCATTTCCCCTTCTCCATGCTTGGATTTTGTCTGGTTTGAACCTGTGCAGGTCATGTATATGCTGTCACAGTCTCTGTGAGTTCATGTGTGCATTAGTCCTGTTGCAGCTAGAAGACAATGTTTCCATGGAGTCATTCCTCACCTTTGGCTCTTACAATGTTTCCATCTCTTCTTCAACATCGATCCCTGAACCCCAAGGGTAAGGCTTTGATAAAGACTTCCCATTTCAGGCTGAATGCTTTTAAGTCTTTTATTCTCTGCATATTATCCAATGTAATTATTCTCTGCATATTATCCAATATAAGTCTTTGTGTTACTTATATCTAATGCAAGAAAGAGCTTCTCTTCTGAGGTTGAGTGATGCTCTAATTTATGAGTATAGCAATATTTCATTAGGAGTCAGTCACTTTATTTCTATGGTCCTTTAGTAGAATTAATAGTAGTGGGTTTCCCTCTAGGGCCCATTACCTACCATCTAGTCCCAGGTTCTTCCCCATTTTATCAGTGTCAGGTATAGTTTTTATCTCACAGAAGGAATCTTGAATCCAATAAAAAAGATATGGTTGGTTACTCCCCTAACATGTGTCATTATTTTACCAGTATATCTTACAGGTCACGGGGTCTTGTTACTTAATGATATTAATGACTAATTTTCTCCTTTAGTAATATGTAAATTACCATACAGCACAACAAACTCTAGTCCATAGGGGTAATGGTTCTAATTGAGTGTCAGCTTGATTTTTTTCATGTTCAATGACATAAGTTGCATCTTCACCAATAGGGCCTTAGCATTAGGTTGTGTAGAATAACCTATAGATTTGGCAATAGCCTGCAGAGGGTGTGTGTGTGTGTGTGTCCCCTGTTTGGCCAATGAGTCAATGAGTCAACAAGATGTAATACATTTCTGAAACTGAAACACACATACTCTCTCTCTCTCTCTCTCTCTCTCTCTCTCTCTCTCTCTCTCTCGGTTTGGCAGGCCTGGAACTTGATATGTAGACCAAACTGATGAGCCTAGCTCTGCCTTGCCTCCCCAGGGCTGGGGTTAAGGGTGTATGCCTTACTAATGTAATATATGATTGTACTTTCTGAAAACCTCTCCCAAATCTCCACTTCTAAAAGCGAACAAGAGAGTTCTTAGAACCTGATGAAAGACAGTTACATAACAGTCTTCACCTAACATCATATTAATGGTGAAAGACAGTGCCTTTCTCTTCAAATCTGGAATAAGGAAAAGGTGTCTATTCTGTATAGATCTATTTGATACTGTATAACTAGAATGATAAGGCGAGAAAAAGAAACTAAAGGTGTCGAGATTGAAAAGGAAGAAGGAAAATTTCTGTGTTTGTAGAAGACATGATCTGGTATATAGAATATTCTAAGGAAAACTATTAAGAAAGTCTATATTGAGTTTAGAACAGTTGCAGAATGCAAGATCATTATTTAAAAATTTACTGTGGGGCCTGGAAGAGATGACTCAGTGGATACAGCCTTTGCCACATGAGGACCAAAATTATGATTCCCAGAACCCAAAACAGCCAGTCCAGGTATGTGGTCTGTTTACAATCACAGCTATATGATTGTCTAAGAGGGAGTCAAGGGATTCTTAGGATGGGATGGCTAGGTAGAATAGCTGGAAGTAGAGAGCTATAGGATCAGCAAGAGGCCTTGTCTCAGGAAATAAAGGGGAGAGTTATTAAGGAAGACACACAATGTCAATCTGGGAAGACACACGTACAACCATACATTTGAACATGCATGTGTTCATGCACCACACACACACACACACACACACACACACACACACCAACAGTCCACTATACTTTCATTCACTAGCCATAAAAAGCTACAGAATGAAATGAAGGGTCTGTTTAAGATAGTATTTAAAAAAGAATGCTTAGTAATAAAACTGCAAAATTTATGCATGAAAACCCAGAGTACTTTGTTAAAATAAATTAAGATCTAAACAAGAATGACCTTCCTTTTTGTGGATTGAAGAATTAATATTGATATGACAATATCTCCAAATTGGCAATCAGATTCAATGAAACCAGTGATTACATGCCAGCAGGGTTTTGTTGCTGTAGAACTTAATAGACTAATCATAAAATTCATAGGGAAATTTACCCCACCTCGCAAAGGCATATACTCTTTTAAATGTGCTGCTTAGTTTGCTATTCTTCCTTAAGGGTTTCATTTTTTTGAGATAGTGTCTTGCTATATAGCTCAAGCTGGTCTTGAACTCATGATCTTCCTGCCTCTATGTCCTAGATGTTAGCATTAAAGGTATGTACCACCATACATGACTTTTTAAAAAAGGATTTTTTTAATGTTAATATTCTGAAAGGTTCTTGGTCTCTAGGTTTCTTTCTTTTTGCTGCCTCTGTCTTTGATATCAAGACAAAGCTGGTCTAAAAATAAGTTAACAATTTGAAAATGTATAATGGCATTTGACAAAACTGCTCAAAGAGCTATAATAATTAAGAAAGCATGGCACTGAAACAAGGACAGACAATCAGGTCAAGTAACAGTCTAGACTAAAAATTTTAATTTAGGGAAAATTGATTCCTAAGAAAGTTGCCAAATTTGTTCAATATAGAAAGGATCTCCTTTGCAATGAATAATGGGAGACAATTGTGTCCATGCACAAAAAATGAATTTGGACACTTTGTACAAAAACGAACTCAAAATAGATCATAAACAAAAAACCACAGGAGCTGTAGTACCCTCCCTCTCGGAAAGAAAATAGAATCAAATCTTCATGATCGAAGCAATGATTTCATAACCAAAAGAAGTGAGAATCCATGAGTTGAACTTGATCAAACATTCAGAAAATTTCTGCTTCAAATGACACCAACAAAGAAGGGGAAAGATGGTTCGCAGGAAGAAAGTATTCACTAATCATTTATCTGATACTTGTATGAGGGCTGTGTAAGAAACTCTTACATCTATCAAATAAAAAGATAATGCAATTATAAAATGGCCAAGCATCTGAGGAGACAAATTTCCAACAAAGATACACACGAGGCTAGGAGGCACTGGAAAAGATTGTTAGTGTCATTAATCATTTGGGAGATACACATCTAAACCATAATGAGATACTATTTCATACTCATTAGGATGCCTGATATCAGAATGATGGATAGTAACAATCCTGGCAAAGAATGTGGAAGAATCAGAACCATCATGTACTGAACATGGGAAGGTAGGATGATGCAGGCATTCAGAAAATATTTCTAACATTCTTTCAAAATGTTAAACATACAGTTACCGTATGACCTAGCAATTCTGCTGAGAGTTACAAGCCCAAGAGAACTGAAAACTGACTTAACAAAGCAGTGTATACAGATGTTCACAGTAACATCTTTTATAGTAGTACATAGAAACAGCCCCAGTGTCTATCAGTTAATTGGACAAAGCAAACATGGCGCATGTAGAAAGGGGACTGCTTCTCTGTGGAAAGAAGTGAGTTAGTGATGTATGTTATGATATGTGTTTGTGGGGGAGATGAATGATCCTCAAAAAACATCATGTTAAGTTACAGATATCAATCACCAAGAACAGGTATGGTGTCATCCGATCCATGTGAAATGCCCAGAATAAGCAAGACTGTAGGTAGGGACAGAAAGCAGATTAATGGTTGCCTGGGACCAATGCCAAGTATGTGAGAAAAAATGGTTTCACTGTGAAAGGCAAAGAGCTTCTTTTTGGAGGTAGTAAAATTTGATAAAAATGGACTGGAGTAACAGGTACACAGCTCTGTGAACACACTAAAAACCATTTAGTTGTACATGCTAAATGGCTGATTTCTTGTAAAGTGAATTATGTCTCAATGAACTCTTAAGCAAAAGGACCAGGGATGTAGCTCAGTGGTAGAACACTTAACACAGCATACACCAGGCTCCAAGTTCCATTTCCATCAATGCAAGGGAAAAAACATTAAAAGTTAAAAATGAAATTGCCGATTTGCCCTTAGAACTTTAGCCAAGAAAAAGGAAACATATTTATTATATTGTTTTTGCAAATATTCTTTAATAGTCTTTGCAGTTTTATCACTATCAGCCCAAATTGGAGATTATCTGCTTGTCAGCTTAGTAAGTTACAGACAAAATGTGTGTATCCATATGGCTAATACTCCACAGTGAAAGGGAAGAATCTATGATGTGTGCTGCAGTGTGGAAACCCAAGTCAGGTCTAACACAGCGAGCTTTCATTCCTATGGAATGTGTGATAGAAACAGCTACAGAGCTTGGAAGGAGATAGCGAGGCTGAGGTCCTCCCTGTGGCAGCAGAGGGGAGGAGACATGGTTGGACCTTGGCTGGGGTACTAGACACCTAAGTGTCTCGATCTGCAACTAGTTTTATAGGTGTCCAAGTTTGTTTGTTTGGTTTTGTTTTACATATATTTGTGGAATTTGCTAAATGGGTGTTTAGCATAATGATAAAAAAGCAAAGATGGATTTGTTTATCGGCTTGATTCCGATACCATAAACATAGGCTACATATCTTAGAATCCGTTGGAAAGTTACTTTTGAAATGAGTCAGAGGAGGCTGAGGGGATGATGGAGGAGGAGAGAACCTCTCTGGATGCATCTTTTCATGGACGTGTGGGTTTCTAGTTATACTGATGTTTTACAGTTATTATGATTATTTCAAAATGCAGGATCATATAATTGATATGGTACATTAGTGGGGCCAGTCCAGGCAAACCACTCCACCTGATGTTTTAAAGATTTATTTTTATCATTTTAAGTTTGTGTGTGTGTGTGTGAGAGAGAGGGGGTATGTAAACATGAATGCAGATGCGGAGAGGGTTTATTTCAGCTTACAGTTCCAATCACAGGCCATCAATGAAGGAAAGGAGGTATCCTACAGGGCAGGACTTGAACTCAGAGGCAGGAACTAACGTAGAGGCCATGGTGGAGTGCTGCTTACTGGCTTGTTCCCCCCATGGCTTTCTCAGGCTTCTTTCTTATAGCACCCAGAACAACCAACCCAGGGTTGGCACCATCTATGGCAAGCTAAGCTTCCCCACATCAACCATCACCCACAGGCCAATCTGATGGGAACATTTTCTCAGTTTAGGTTCCTTCTTCCCAGATGACATCTGCTTATGTCAGGTTGACATAAAATTAGCCAGCACAGATGCCCTTCAGGACCCTCAGTGTTGGATCTCCTGGAGCTGGAGTTATAGCCACCTATAGTGAGTGGCTGACGTAGGTGCTGGGAGCTGAATTGGAATTCAGCAGCAAGTACTCTTAACTTCTGAGCTCTTCACCAGCCCTGCTCTACCTGCTGGTTTAGGCTATAGTCACATGGTTAGTGTGACCTTAGGGAGCAGTTTTTCTGAAGCCAGTAATGGCTGCCTGGCTTCCTGCTGTGTTCTTCGCCTTTGCATTGGTAGCCATCCTGAGATGGGTGGATCCACACCGTGGAAGCTGCCATCATCTTTGAATACATCATGGAACACAGCTACATTTACACACACACACATACACACACACACACACACACACACTCACAGATACACACATACACACTCACACATACTTACAGACACACACATATACACTCACACACACATGCACATTAACACATACATACATGCATGCACACATACACACATGCACACAAACACATATGCACACATACATACACAAACACACATACACACAAGCCTACACATACATACATGCATGTACACATAGACATGCACACATGCATGCACACACACATACACACACACATGCACATTAACACATACATGCACATAAACACATACATACATGCATGCATACATAAACACATACACCCATATATATACAATCACACATACACATAAACATACACATACATACATGCATGCACACATACACACATGCCGGCACACACATATACACGCACAAAGATACATACCACACACACAGACACACTGACACACACACTGACACACATGCACATAAACACATTCGTAATGCACATACACAAACACACACAAACACACATACAAACATGCACACATGCAAGAACACACACACACACAAGGACACATACCATAGACACAGATACACACAAACACTCACACAGACACACACAGACACACACAGACACACACATACACACACACACACAGACACACACACACACTTTATGAGTCTGGCCGTCGAACTCCAGTCCTCCTGCTTGTAAAGCAAGTACTTTCCTGACTGAAGCAGCCCCTCATTCCCTGGGGTGCTTTTCAGTGATCTGCATCATCTGAGTGGTCAGAACAAACAAAAATGGAAATATCCCTATTGCTTCTTTCTCTGGGCAGTTTTGGGTGGATCAATTTTGTTTCCTCCCTCACTTGAGAAGATTAATAACCATGATGCTGGTCTGAATGGTTGTTTAACTGGCCAGGTGCTTTAGCCATAATTTCTTCTTTGGATTTGTAATTTTTTTTCATTTTTAGAAATTTTATTTAGCATTGCTTAAGACAGTAAGACAGTGAGCCACCCCAAGACTTTGGCCTATGATTTTGGTAATTCCTTTTGTATATCGTCCATCTTCTATGCCCCTCCTCTTCTGAGCCACCATAAAGAAGACAGTTTATAGCCCCTCTTTTCCCTCTGCACTCTCACCCTGGAAGTTGAAGGAGGTCATTGTCACATCATCACTTGCCAACCAATCAGGGGGCACCTCCCTTCAATAACCTTGCTATTTCACAGAAGTTCTCAGACAGCTTCAATGGAAGGAGGGAGCCAAGGAGGCCCTCTGTAAGTCTGAAGATGATCATTACAACATGGATTATGTACATCTTTGCCCGGAAAACTGTAGGGCTACCCTTCCCACCAAGGGTGAACTCGGTGAGTGGTGGCAGCAGTAGCCATATGGAACTGTGGCCAGCCTGTCGTCTCCCTTCTGCATTCCCGCTGTGCTTCAGAGTCATCTCATGTCATGTGACATTGGTCTTAGTGGTGAGGGTGGGAGCCTCTCTCTGGGGTTTCTGAGGTAATCGTTTTTACCAACTTGTTCCAGGACATTGAAGTTGAAGAAAGCGAGGCTGTATCCGTTGTGCAGCACTGGTTGAACAAAGTGAGTAGAATTCTTCTATGACTCATCACCCAAAGTTCTAGACTGCAGGGATAAATAGGAGACAGGAATCATGTCTTCACTCTTTACACAACTGAGAAACTCATTTTTTTTAAACCGAATTCTCCACCTAGAGTGGAGTTTAATTCATGTCTGAGAGGATGTGGGGTTTTGGGCTGGTAAGAGAAGTGCTGGCATTGTTACTAACTTATCAAACTTCTAGAGGAGGGAATTCTGTTCAAGGTGGTGCCAAGAGTACCTTGGGATAGGGTCCAAGGGCTTAGAGGAGCTTCTCAAAGATTCCAAGGAGAACAGCAATGGGGGAGCTCTGTGTAGAAGCTTTAGTAATGGAGTGAGGTGTGTGTGTGTGTGTGTGTGTGTGTGTGTGGTTGTAAGTGTGTATCTGTGGTTTTGTATGTGTGTGTCTGTATGTATATATGTGTGTATGAATGTGTGTGTATGTGTGTGTGTCTGTATGTATATATGTGTGTATGAATGTGTGTGTATGTGTGTGTCTGTATGTTGTAATGGGAGGAGCGAAGGGGAAGGAAGAGGAGAGGAGGCACTTGGGAGTGAGCAGATGGAGCCAGGTACTTCAAGAGGGGGAATTATTCATTCACCTTTCAGACGGAAGAAGAGGCTTCTCGGAGCATAAGGGAGAAGATGTCCATCAACGACTCTCCCACCCATGGACATGACATTCATGTGACCAGAGATTTGGTAACAGAGTTTGTGTGAAAGTGGGGGTGAGGCCCGATGGTCCTTGGTGTGATGGAACCTGGGCAAATGGCACACCCCAGCCACAGATGTCCACATCAGTTAGTAACCACATGAATTCCTCTGGATTTCTAGGTGAAACACCATCTCTCAAAGTCTGATATGTTAACAGACCCGAGTCAAGAAGTCCTGGAGGAAAGAACGAGGATCCAGTTTATAAGATGGAGGTACCTGCCCCTGGCTAGATCAAGCACATAGCTACTTTGCTCTAGACACACAACCTCCTTTGGTGGAGAAATTCCTCAGTCATGCCTTGGGGGACTTAGGGGAATATTCTTGCTATCTTGAAAGCTTACATTTCGTACATTTTTAAGTGACTTCAGCAGTTGGGGAGCTAGGCTTGCTTTCCATTTCCTAAATGCTTCTGAATGTGTTTCAGATTCCTGTTATTTTTGCACTTGAATTGTTCAGAAGTGGCGACACTTTAAAGAGCTAAAAGAAAATAAGCTCTTAAAATGCAAAAGCCAGAGCCCTCATCTGCGACTTTGCAGTGCTGAGGTCTCCCAGCGCCAGAGGCAAGAATTCTGTGACAAAGTGTGTCACCTTCCTGCCACCTTGGTGCCGCCCGTTGTCACAGCCTCTCTTGATCCTGAAGATGCTAAGATTCTGGGTGGAGCGGGCCAGGCCTGAAGTCACCCCATTCCTCCTGCAGAGGCATCCTATTTGTGTGTGTGTGCTTGTGTGTGTATGGTTTCTGAATCTATCATTCTTTGGGCCAGATCATCACATCTGTCCTTGAACTAGTCCCTGTGTGACTAAAGGGCTTGTGCTTCCCTCGTTCCCTCTCTGTGCTCCTGTTATCTGCTTTGCTCTCCCTTCGAGGAGGAAGCTGCACTTCTCAGCAAGCTTAGTTTTGCTTCAGGATTTGAGTAGCCATGTGTTATTGTAGACTATTCAAATATGTACTGACTCTTTGAGGAAGGGATAAGCAATGGGGGTTGGGATTTCAGAGCTACCCAGAGAAGAAATTTTCTCTAGAAACCTGTTAAGGCTCCTGGACATTGTTGACGTATTTCCAGGTTTTCCTTGCTCCATGCGGTTGGAGTTGCAACCATTATCTCTATGGTTTGGACAGAACTAACCTCATCTTCCAGTCTTGTTTGAGCCTTGGCTGTATAGCTGGCTTAAAACCTTGGAGGCAGGCAAGAAACATCAGTCATTTATCTATGTGTAATTCTTTTCTACTCTGAATTTTCAGTGGAGATTGGAAATGAACAATCTGTTTTTTTTCCCCACAATGCACTGGTTCTGGTGTTTTCTTCTTAGTTCTGATAAGCCCGTGGTCCTTGTAACATGCTTGCACTGGCTCTTCATTCTTCGAGTAGGTGTGCATGCGTCATCCTGTACTTGCTAGCTGGTTTGGAGAAAACCAAAGAGCAGAGCACAGCCTCATAGATCATGGCCACAAAGTTAAGCAGATGAACAGGGTATGTAGAAGTTAGTGTTAGGGAACTCCGCAGGAGGGCCCAAGGGCACAGCTAGAGGCTGGGCTGCACATTTCTTTGGCGCTGTGCCAGTGGTCCCAGGAAGGCTCCCAGGGGGCAGTTTGCTCAGACTGGCTCCTTAACGGGGCACCATTATCATAGAAATGGCAAACTGTAGAGAAAAAGGATAGCCTATATCCTAGGCGCAGTTTATACCCTAGGTGCTTCCAGGGCCCAGTGTTGGGCCCTGCTTTCTGAGGGGCCCCTTTTCCTAGGCTGGAGACAATAGGCCTTGTCTACTTTAGCTCCTTTTATGATAGCTATTCTCAACCTTCCTAATGCTGCGATCCTTTGACACAGTTCCTCATGCTGTGGTGACCTCCAACTGTAAAATTTTTGTATTGCTGCTTTAAAACTGCGATTTTGATACTGTCATAAATCATGATGTAAATATCTGATATGCAGGGTATTGGTATGCAACCCCCAAAGGGTCCCGACCCACAGGTTGAGAGCCACTGTTGTATGGGCTTCAACTGGGTCTTCCTGGTAGGAGTGATCATCACAATCATATTTCCCTTCTTTTAGGGGAAGAAGGTTAGAGCAGGTGGAATTTCTGGTTCAAATGTAACAGGGTACCAATGAGCTTAGTTCTCATAGCCTTTCGAAGTAGGGAGTATTTGGTGGGCACTGCATGACTCTGGAAGGGATGCGTGGGAAGTGGCAGGAGAAAAGACAGGAAGTATAAGACTGGAGAAGGGAAGGGATTTTGGCACAGAGAAAGAAGGCAAACAGTGCTAGACTGAAGTGCGTGTGTCCTGTTACTAATCCTACGAGGATATACTAAAGCAGAGAGCATTTTGGAAGGGGGAATTACACAGCTTCACCGCCTTGCTGGGGGGGCCAGCTTGTCTTTCTCTCCGAACCACCTGCTGCCTGCATACAGTGGCTGGGTGCCTCAGAGGTTAGTTAGTTGAGACACGGGCTCTCAGGCCCATACACCTGGAGTTCCTGTGCCTACAGTCCCAGTTCCAGCAGCCTCACCAGGCTTAGTTGTTATAAGAAGCAGCTGAGAATCCATGTCTCAATGGTGTTTTCCAGCCACACCCGTATCTTCCAAGTGCCAAGTGAAATGATGGATGACGTCATGCAGGAACGGATAGATCAAGTGAGACGAAGGTAAGTTCTGGCGAGGAGTCGCTTTGTACATCCACCCAGGTACAGGTGGGTGGAGATGACGTCATCGGTTGGCTCCAGCATCATATAGGGACATATAGTTCCAAGGACCTCTGTCCTTTCTGATTCACATCATGGTGTACTTATCAACCTCACATAGTATCTGCCTGCACATGGCTCCAGGCTGAGGCCTTCTTCCAGGACTTCAGTTCTAAAGTTTTCACACAGCCATGGCTCGTGTCTGGGCTTCCCAGCCAGCCCATCCCTTGGGCTATGGTTTGGGTTTGAGATCTAGATAGGTTCTGACAGCATCCTCCCTTTGGTCCTCCGCAGTGTATCTCATCTCATGTGTGACTCGTACAATGATCCAAGCTTCAGGACTTCTTGCTCAGAATGCTAAGGTGAGGAGATCTGTAGGTAAGGGCCTGGATGTACAGGGCATCTAGCCTTGGCAGTAGAAGGGAGAGACCTAGGGTGGAGAGCTTTACCTTTTTCTGAGTGAGGGACGAGCCTGCATTCAGGGCCAGTGGGGTGTGGTGGGGGTGGGGAAAAATGGATATTGCTGTTCTAAGTCTGTGCGGAGACACCGGGTATCAGCAGGAGGGCGTATAGATTGAACCTGACACCAACAAGGGGCTTTTGGCCACACAGCCTCTGCTTGTACTTTATACAAGGCCATAGCTGGATATTGCTTGGATCCAGGAAGAGGAAGTCTGGAGGTAGAATCATCCCAATAGATGGAGCATACCTGAAGCAGTCACTGGATTTATCCAAGCGAGATACCCTGGTAGCTGATGTCGGGGTGGGCATGAAAGGACTGATTGTCACATAGCTGGAGGCCACATGCTTAAAAATGCCAGGAAGATACAATGCTAGCATTTATTAAGTGCTGACTGTATGCCAGATTCTGCACAGGGCATGCTTTGTCAAGGGTTCTCATCGATCCAGCCAGTCATTACACAGAAAGCGGAGGGTAAGTGAAGACAGGGAGCAGATACTGACTTCAGCTGGCTGCACATTTCCATGAGAGAACACTGAACATCTCTGATTCCCAGGTTGAAGGACTCCAGGGTCGATGAACAGCCTGTGTCCAAAGAGTGTCCACCTCATGTTTTGACCTGAAGGGTGACCAGACTTGAGCAGAGAGACTCTAAACTCTGAGCCCTTGGTTACCACCGTGACAATGCTGGAAACTTCTTACTGAAGTGCTAATAAAGAGACATCTTATTTACCAACCAGCCCTGTTGTTGGTGTGGATGCCATCTCTCCCTCCCCTCCCTCCCTCTTTCCCTTCCTCCCTTCCTCCTTCCTTCCCCTCCCTCCCTCTTTCCCTTCTGCTCTCCCTCCTCCTCCCGTTTTCCTTCTTCCCTCCCTTTCTCCTTCTCTACCTATACCATCTATCCCTCAATCTCTCCCTCTCTCTATCCCTCCATCCCTCCATCCCCCATCCATCCATCCATCCATCCATCCATCACTTCATCTATCTGTCCATCCATCTATCCATCCATCCATCTGTCCATTCATCTGTCCATCCATCCATCCATTCATCCATCCATCTTTCCATCCATCTATCCATCCATCCATCTTTCCATTCATCTGTCCATCCATCCATCCATCCATCCATCCATCCATCCATCCATCTGTCTGTCCACCCATCCATCCATCTATCAGTTCATCTGTCCATCCATCCATCCCTCCATCCATTCATCCATCCCTCCATCCATTCATCTGTCCATCCATCCATTCATCCACCTATCCGTCCATCCATCCACCCTCCATTTGTCCATCCATCCATCCACCCATCTGTTCCTTCATCCATCCATCCATCCAGTGCTGGTAGCCTTGCAGACCTGGTGCTGAGGAGCACACATCTGCCTACTTTGTGTTGCGAGGAGCAGTGCAGTAGATCCCAGCTCGTTTGAAGGGATGCTGCTGTGGAGTAGACTGGGGGGGGGGGATGGAGGGTTGGGGTGGCATTGGGGGTTGGGGGTGGGGTGGATTTCCTGAGGGAGTGCTGAGGATTTCTGTACTTTATATCCACCTATTGCTTCTTTAGCATCTCCATTATATGTAGCTCTCATTCTGACCTTTCTTTTCTCTCAGAAGAACTTTAAATATTTTCTGCTAGGCAGGTTTACTAGTGAAGATTGTCTTTCATTTTTGAGTGTGGGGAAGTCTTTATTTTTCACTTTAGAGGAATGGCTCTGCGGACTGCTAAATGTTGTTGTCAGTTTCATTTTTTTTAGCATTTGAATAGCTCACTCCACTCCACTGTGTGGTTTCTGCACGGAGTTCTGATCCTTGCTCTTTGGAGACAGAGTTTTCCCTGTCTTTTTTCACCAGCCTTCTTTAGAGGTTTTTGTATTCACTATCTAAAGTGCCGAGTTTCACAAGGCCATTTCCATAGTGCTATGAGGTGTTCGGACGCATTACCCACACCGTTCTCTCCCTCCTCACTTCCCTGAGTCCCTTTCACTCTTTTAGACAGCTTTACTTCTATTTTTATGTTAAATGCGCATACATGATTTCATGTATCTATATAAAATCTAGAATTCAGAAATGAGAGGAAAAATATGTGATGTTTGTCTTTTTTGAGACAGAATTATTCTGCTTAATATGGTAATAGCCAGTTGCATCCATTTTCTTGCAAGTGACATAATTATTTTTTTTCTGCCCGAATAAACTTCCATTGTGCATATTTACCACACTTTCTGTATCCCTTCTTTTGCTGACAGACCCCAAGATTGGTTACTGTATGTCAGACTTTCTATGCTTCGAATATGATATAAATAATAATGGATCTTTTTAATTTTGTTGCCTGGAGGTCTTTGAGATCTCTGGATTTGTTGTTCAACACAGTCCTAAGTTTTGGGAATGTCTTAACTTTTAACACTTCAAATAATGTCTCCTTTTCTGTGCTCTTGATCATCCCATTACACATCTGCTACAGAAATGTTTGATGATTGACCCACAGGTCTTAGATGTTCTGATCTACACCCACCCCCAACCTCCCACTGCATTTTTTGTTTTCTGTTGCTATTTTTTCCCTTGGTGGTGGGAGTTGAACCCATGGACTCATACATGGTGAGCACACAAATTGCCACTGAGCTACACTCTTGGCCTATAATGCTATCTTTTCTTTGTGTGCATGCAAGTGTGCATGTGTGTGTGTACAGAATCTACAGAGTCCACATCCCCTCCACTAGGAGTATAAGCCAGCACATCTGGTTTTCTACAGAGGTGCTGAGGATCCAACTCAGTTTTCCATGCATTCAGAGCAAGCACTTAGCAGCAGAGCTCTCTCCCTGACCCTGCTGCTGTTATTTCTTGGGGCTCATGGATGCTTTGCTTAGCATCGTCCAGTCTACTGCTGAGCCCTTCAAAGACATTTCTCACTTCTGTGTTGTATTTTCTTCTGGGCCTCTTCTTTAGTATTTTCCTGAGTGTTTCCATCTCTCTGTTTATATTACCCATCTGTTCGTACATGCCCATGTGTTCCCTCTGAGCCCTCAGCGTGTTTATGGAAGTTGTTTTAAACCCCTCGTCTGATTATTTGCCCACACCTGCCTCATACAAGTCTGATTCTGATAGCTGATGTGTTCCACAATCTACCTTTTGGCTTTTATTAATTGCACATCCTGAAATTTACTAATGAAAGGCAGATGTGATGTATCAGGGTTGGAGGAAAACAGGCTCTTTAGCATCAGGGTTTCTGCTTAGCAGGTCGGTCGGGGCTTAGGTTATGCGCTATTCCCTCTTCTGTGGCATTCCCTAGTAACTCCTTCACAGCTGCCATCTCTGTTGCTTACTGTAACGTGTGTGTGTGTGTGTGTGTGGAGGGGAAACCTGGGCAGCCCTGTGAGGAGACCTCAGTGTTTTCTGAGCCTGTTCCCTGTGTCCTTGTGATGTTTACGCGGGCTTCTTGGCTCTTCCCATTGTCATTGGTCTTAGGAAAGACTGAAAGCCTTGAGGTAAGTTTCTGGGGTTGGATATTCTTCTGCCCAGCTGGCTCAGTTCTAGAAAACAATTGCTGTGAAGGCTTGCTTCTCTGAAGGAGAAGAGAATGCTCTCTCTCTCTCTCTCTCTCTCTCTGTCCTTCCTCTCCCTCCCACCTTCCTTTGCTTCCCCCACTCCCTTCCCCTCTCCTTGCTCACTCTAACTTTCTCCATGTGCTTTCCCCCTTCCCCCTCTCTTTCTCTCTTCCTTCTTCCCCCCCTCGCTCTTTCTGTTTGAGAACGATAAGGAGATTTTGCTTTGTTCTTTACTGGGAGACCTGGTGACAGTTTCTGCAGTCAGGCTCATTCCCTCTTGGCCCCAGCCACAGGTGCGGTTTTCCTGCTTCAGTTCTGGTTGCAAGGAGAGTCTGACCTCCTTACTTAAGTCTGCCTCATTCAACCTGCAGAACAGCAGTGGACCCAAGAAGAGAGTTTTGTTGTTGTTGTTGCTTATTTTTCTTCTTTAAAAAGTATTTACTTTAAAAACAAAGTCTCGTGTCGTCTGGCCTTGCCTATACTCTCTATAGCTGAGGATAACCTTGAATCCCCAATCCCCCAGCCTATACCTCCCAAGTGTTAAGATTGCAGGCCTATGCTACCAAGAGCCCAGTTGTTGACATTTAGTTCATTTGCAAGACCATGGGGCTTAAATACCTTGGATACAGCTGTTATGGTGATAGGAAGTGTTAAAACTCCAAGCCTTCTTTTCAGTCACTTTATAAGTGGGCTCACTAAGTTCTGCCTTGATGAAAATTTCATTTTGACAGGTGTCTTAGTCAATGTTCTATTTCTGTGAACAGACCCCATGGCCATGGCAACTCTTATAAAAGGAAGCATGTAGTTGGTTTATAGTTCAGAGGTATAGTCCATTGTCATCATGGCAGGAAACATGGTGGCACACAGGCAGACATGGGGATGGAGAGTTCTACCTCCAGATTTACAGGCAGCAGGAATAAGCACCCACTGGGCCTGGCTCAGGACTCTGAAACCAACAAAGTCTACCTCCAGTAACACACTGCCTCCAGCAAGGCCACACCTCCTAATCCTTTCAAATAGTGCCACTCTTTAAGTATTTAAACATATGAATCTGTGGGGTCCATTATTTTTTCATTAACTTATTTATTCATTTTACATCCGATTGCAGTCTCCCTTCTCTCCTCTCCATCCTACCTTACAGATCCCTTCCTCCTTTACCTCCCTTTTCCTCAGAGAAAGGGAAGCCTCCCTTGGGTACCACCCCATCCTGGAACATCTAGTTCTAGCAGGACTAAGCATATTCTCTCTCACTGAGGCTCACACTGGCAGTCCAGGTAGGGGAAGGGGATCCAATGGCAGGGAACAGAGACAGAGACAGCCCTCACTCAATTTTTAGGGGACCAACATGAAGACCAAGTTACACATCTGCTACAAATGTGTAGGAGGCCTAGGTCCAGCCTCTACATGCTCTTTGGTTGGTGGTTAAGTCTCTGTGAGGCCCCATGGGCCTACATTAGTTGACTCTGTAGGTTCTCTTGTGGTGTCCTTGACCTCTTTGGCTTGCTCAATTCTATCCCCATATCTTTCACAAGACTCCCTGAGCTCTCCCTGATGTTTGGCTGTGGGTCTCTGCATCTGCCTCCATCTGTTGCTGGATGAAGCCTCTCAGGAGACAGTTATGCTAGGTTTCTGTCTGCAAGCATAGCAGAGTATTATCAATAGTGTCAGAGGTTGGCTCTCTCTCATGGGATAGGTCTCACGTTGGGCTAGTCATTGGCTGGTTGTTCCCTCGGTCTGCTCCATCTTTAGTCCTTTGAATCTTGTAAGCAGGACAAATTTTGGTTGAGGAATTTGTGGGTGGGTTGTTGACCCCTCCATCCACTGGAAGTCCTGCCTAGCTATCGAAGGTAACTACTTCAGTCTCCATATTCATTGCTGGTAGGAGTCTCAGCTAGGGTCACTCCCATAGACTCCTAGAGCCTCCCCATCCCAGGTCACAAGTTGCTTCCAGAGATGTCCCCTACTGATTTCCATTCTCACTCCCAGTTTTCTTCCACATCCCCTCTCCAGTTACCTCATCCCCACCCCCATTTCTCTCCTCACTCTCTCTCCCACCCAGTCCCTCTCACTAACCACCTCCAATGACTATTTTGTTTCCCCTCTGAGTGAGATCCAAGCATCCTCCTTTGGGCCTTCCTTATTACTTAGTTTCTTTGGGTCTGTGAATTGTAGCATGGGTATCCTGTACATTATGGCTAATGTCCACTTATAAGTGAGTTCATACCATGTGTGTCTCTTATGGGTCTGGGTTACCCCAATCAGGATATTTTCTAGTTCCATCCACTTGCCTGCAGATTTCATGATGTCTTTGTTTTTAATAGCTGAATAGTACTCCATTGTGTAAATGAACCACATTTTTTTTTATCCCATTCTTCAGTTGAGAGACATCTGGGTTGTTTTCATCTTCTGGCTATTACACAAAAGCTGCTATGAACATGGATGAGCAAGTGTCCTTGTGGTATGGTAAGGCATCTCTTGGGTGTATGCCTTGGAGTGGTATAGCTAGTTCTTGGATCTAGTCCCAATTTTCTGAGAAACTGCCAAACCAATTTCAAAGTAACTGTACAAATTTGCACTCCCACCAGCAATGGAGTAGTGTTCTCTTGCTCCCCATCCTCGCCAGCATGTGTGGCCATGTCAGTTTTTGATCTTAGCCATTCTAATAGGTGTACGGGGTAACCTCAGGGTTGTTTAGATTTGCATGGTGACTAAGGACGTTCAACATTTCTTTAAGAGCTTCTCAACCATTAGAACGTCCTCTGTGGAGAAGTCTCTGTTTAGCTCCATACCCAATTTTTAAATTTGGTTATTTGGTTTGTTGATGTATAATTTCTTGAGTTATTTATATATTTTGGATATTAGTCCTCTGTCAGATGTAGAGTTGGTAAATATACTTTCCCAACCTGTAGGCTGCCATTTTGTCCTATTGGTGGTGGCCTTAGCCTTGCAGAGGCTTTTCAGTTTTATGAGGTCCTGCTTATCAGTTGTTGACCTTAGTGCCTGAGCTATTGGTGTTCTGTTCAGGAAGCTGTCTCCTGTGCCAATGTGTTCAAGGCCATTCCTCACTTTCTCTTCTATGAGATTTAGTGTGTCTGGTTGTATGTCGAGGTCTTTGATCTACTTGAGTTTTGTGCAGGGTGATAAATATGGATCTATTTGCATGCTTCTACATTCAGTCATCCAGTTAGACCAGCACCATTTGTTGAAAATGCTTTCCTTTCCCCACTGTGTGCCTTTGACTTCTTTGTCAAATATCAAGTGTCCATAGGTATGTAGATTTATTTCTGGGTCTTCAGTTCTATTCCATTGATCAACCTACCTGTCTTTTATGCCAATGCCATATGGTTTTTTATTACTATTGTTCTGTAGTACATCTTGAAATCGGAGATGGTGATACCTCCAGAAGTTCTTTTATTGTACAGGATTGTTTTAGCTATCCTGGATTCTTTGTTTTTCTAAATGAAGTTGAGAACGGTTTTTTCAAGGTCTGTAAAGAATTGCATTGGGGTTTTGATGGGGATCGCATAGAATCTGTGGATTGTTCTTGATTTATTCAAACGACCACAACACGGGAGATAAGAAAGGAACCACACCAAGCACATCTCCTGCAAGCACTATAAAATACTGTGTATCAACACACCCCTACTCAGGGATTTGAAAATAAAACAATTATTTTCAATTTTATACTGGCATTCCCTACTTCCAGACTAGGAACAAGGAGTGTTCAGAGAGGTTGAGCCACTTCTTTAATGTCACACAGTCATGAAATGGCTCCATCAATATTTCCATTGAGGAGGCCAGAGCCAGTGAGCAGCAGTGCTCTACAGGTCTAGCTAAGTGTTTCTGGTCTGATAGGACATGATGAGTTCGTTCTCTGCAACGGGGCAAAGAAGTGCATGCCCAGGAAAGACATGAGTTCTAGCAGAGGAGAAGGACCATCTTATCCCTTGTATCCCTTAGTGATTGGAGGTTGGTTTAGGTATTTTATAGGCCCTCTCCCCTCTTCTTTTATTGGTCCTGCTTAGAAACCCAGCTCCATGCTTTCTCCACCATTTATCCTCTCAATGTCTTCAGGGAAAAAAGTAGCTGCCATCTCAGTGAACCCACGTTTGCTTTCCATGTCACCTATGTCCCCCTGACTCACCTATTTCCAGAAGAGAAAGGGACAGGCTCCATGGAGATCCTTACCCATCCTCTACCTGGGTCAGGGACACCCACTCTCCTGTCACCTGTTCCTGGCTTCTGCAACCTGCTTGCTCTAGTGGGGTGTGCAGGGGAAGTGAAGCGAATAAGAACCCCCTAGACAGGGGTCAGGAGGGTACTGTGCTGGGCTCTGAAGGGGGAAGGGAACATGGGGAGAGATTGGAGGAAGCTGGGGGCTGCTCAGGCTGGAGCGAGCAGCAAAGCCAGGGGATGCTCTGTTAAAGACCTCACCCCGTGGACAGCTGTGGGCGTGGTGAGATCTGCAGCCGATGGGGCAACGCCAGGTGCTGGTGCTGAGTCGGAAAGCAGGAGGGACAGACACGTGGTCCCAGGTGTCTCCCCACACTCGTTCCTCCTGTCCATCATGAAGTTATCAAGTTTTCTTTTCACTGTGAGCTCCTGGCTTGCCAGTTTCACCCTCTTTACCCAGAGTCAGTGGAGTCAAGTTACCAGGGACTGACCCTGTGAACGGTGAGCCCAGATAAATAGTCTCCCATTTTAAGTTGTTAGTCTTGGGTGTTTGTCACAGTGGGAAAACACACAGAAGAAGAAGAAGAGAGTGGTTTTGCAAGCTGTGGCAGATGCTGCCGGTGGTGGTGGTGGTGGTGGTGGTGGTGGTGGTGGTGGTGAAGGAGATGGAGGTAGAGGTGGAGGTGGAGGAGGAAGAGGAGGAGGAGGAAGCAGAGGAGGGATGCTTTCTGTACCCCTTGGGCAGGAGGAAGGAAGTGGAGTGGTGGAGAACACAGTAGACTGAAGCCATGACCAGTGGGAGAGGAGTCTGGAGGTTTAGAAACACTGCTCCTAGTCAAGGTACAGAAGCCAGGCTGGGAGGTCAGTTTTATTTGGGCCCTGAATGTTGAGACTACCTTGGTGGTATAATACAGGATGGACATGGATGCACACAAGCTGAGGTGGAGCATGTTGCACATAAGAGGAGTGCTGTCAGGGAACAGTCAGCAATTCAGGGAAGAGCTATAATCTAGAGCACTGGAGAGAGGGATGGGTGGTAGCCAAGCCTTCAGTAGGAACACCTGTCACAGAGCCCTCATATCCCGGGTTGAGAAACCATTTTCTCCTGAACCACTAGATGGCACCATTTCCACACAAACAACATCTTTGAAGGTGACCTGGTCTTTTCCTGAGACTCCTACCAGGGCTTGGTGAGATTTTTAGCACTTTGGGAAGCCTAAAAAGATGAGATGCCGTTGAATATCTTTGTTTAGTTATGAAAACAGTTTACATTCACACTCACACAAAATAATATAGAGGCAATTTATTCAAATAAAACGTGCTGAGCACTTATACCCAATATTCTGGGGGATAAGCGATGCCCAGTGGGATATGGGATGCCCAGTGAATAGAGTGTCATGTCCTGGGGAGCTCACAGTGGCAGATAGGCTGTCATGCACACTGATTATGAAATATGGTATGAAAATAAGTGCAACAGTGCATGCGTGAGGGAGCGGCAGTGCCGTGGTTTTCTCTGCTAGAGAGAAAAAGCTTATCACAGGAGGGACTGTTGTGACACAGAGAGAGCGGAGATGTTGTCAGGCCCTGGAAATGAAGGAGGGGTCCACTAGGCAAGGGCACCACTCCCAAGGCCAGGGGGATGTTCAGGGAACTGGCCCGGACTCTGAGTGTCTGGAATGAGGGAGGGGTTGGTTCTGGCTGATGATAGAGTCTGTTATGGGGGAAAAGGTACAGACTCCGCAGGTGGATGTTAAAATGACTCCATAAGATAGGCGTGGCTTTCCGTCTAGAGGAGATGAGCATGGTTGGCAGGACTGGCTGGGAGGGCGTGGCTGAGTTGCGGATGAGCCCCCTTCCCCGATGTCTCACACATGGGCATCTGGAGTACGAGGAGCGGGAGAGCTGCATTAGTATTATAGACACAGCGCCTTCAAACCTAGGGTGGAAATGAAATCATTAAGTGGCTCAAATGGAGTTTTGTTCTGTGCATGATTAACCCCAGGAGGGGAGTTTGGGAACAAATATACCTCCTATACCTGTATTACAGGGGGACTGAGCCACGGTGAATTAAAAGAAAATCAAGGGCAAATTTGGGACTAGTCAGCTGTGACCAAGCCATTTGTGTAGTTAAATGGAGCTGAAAGCTCTAATAACAGCTTTGCGGGTCATGGATCTTCTGGGAGGGTAGGGCAGGAGGTGGGCTGGGCAGGTGGGCAGGGAGCTGGCCCCGGCTTGCCCAGTTAGAATTTGAAGTGGGGATGTAGTCTGTTGGCCTGTTCTCGTCATCTAAGTGTGCATAACTTCCTAATGTACACCTTTGGTTCTAGACAGAGACAGGAATCAGTGTTCAGTGTGAGTCATTGGCATCTCTTGTAGACCCTAGCTGAGCCTGGAAGACTCTTGTGCAGCTCCAGGGGGAATTGCTTTATGGGGCTACAACAAGGAGGCCTTAAGACAAAAGCTGCTTTCATGAGCTATACCATATGTAGTGGGGGCCCTCAGCTCAAGGTAAAGACTCAGCAAGTGTCTTGAGATACCTGAGTTAGTTGGAGCTTGGCCTGGATCCTCACCAAAGGCCAAAACCATCTGTAGTTTGAATGGCTCCTGTAGGCTCATAAGCACTATTAGGAGATGTGGCCTTGTTGGAGGAATTGTCACTTGGGGTAGGCTTTGAGGTTCCAAAAAGCTCAAGCCAGGCCCAGTGTCTCTCTCTCTTGCTTCTGCCTGTAGAACTTTTAGCTACCTCTCCAGCACCCTGTCTGCCTGCATGCTTCCTTGCTTCCTGCCATGACGATAATGGACTAAACCTCTGAACCGTTAGCCAGTCCCAATTAAATGTTTTTCTTTATAAGAGTTGCCATGGTCATGGTGTCTCTTCAGAGCAATAGAAACCCTAAGTAAAATGCCAGCACATAAGAATGGGGTAGTTTGGTCACATGGGAAGGAACGGATGCCCAGTGATTGTGAGGGTATGCAGGTGGGCGTTCCACACAAAACAGATGGGCAAGGAAGATGTATAAGGAGAGGATGGAGGCCGAGATATATAAAGCACTAGGAGGCTTTGGTCCTATAGGGGCAACTCATCTTGGTGGGTAATGTGGACAAAATGGGGGCACAAGAGGCCCCTCTAGGCTCTCTCAGATGGCTTAGTGGTTGTTGTACCCTCTGGGTATTCCACACAGCAGCATCAACTGGCTCTGCTTGGTTTGAGACACGGTGTATATGCATATGTGTTTGCTTATTTCATAGACTGCTCTAGGGAGGTGAACCCCATCCTTCCAGGGTCTGGGGAGGCAGCACTCTGCCTCCACATAAGCCAGTAGCTCTTCTATGTCTTCCAATTACCCAGCAGTCGATGTAGGGCTGAAAGCCATTTTCCTGAGAGAGGGAGAAGAGAGTCTAGAGAAAATGGCAGGTGATCCTGAGAATTGGGGAACTCTGAGTGACCCACAGGGAAGTGGGACCTGTGTGAGGATGGTTCCTGCCCACCTGTTTCATCTTGCCCTGGTTGTCACAGAGGATGATACCATCAGCTTCTGAATTTTTCAGTGGACTCTGTCATTGGGATGCATATCCATGTAGGGCAGGGGGTATCCCAGAACCCTCTTCCCACTCCTGGCAGTACTTGGTGAATACTCAAGGAAAGACAAAGCCACTGGCCGTGACTCTGGCCTGAGTGTTGGCATCTCTTCTGCTGTCCTCTCCCCATTGCGCCTTTGAATCCTAGGTCTCATCTCTCCTAGCACTGCAGTTTATGTGTTCACATGTCACATGCTGGTGTGTGTGTGTGTGTAGTTGGGCATGGAGGCCAGCATAATGAGTGTGGGATGGATTATGTGAGGAGGTTGCTGTGAGAGAAGGGACGGCCCAGAGAAAGGCAGGGCAGTGGCTTTATTTTGTAGCTAGGGCACTGGAAGGGGGACACTGAGGGGGACTGTGTAGCATGCGTGCGTGCGCGCGCGCACACACACACACACACACACACACATATTGGCCCTGGAATCTCATCTGTCCCTTGGTACCTTGATCTTGAGGAGGTGTTCAACCTCACTGTGATCCAGGTTCACAGTCTTTTTGAAGTCCAAGGGTGGGAACCACTGTCAGTGGTACAGTAGGTGTCTGACACTTGGCAAACCTCAGGCCAGGCCAGCCACAGTGACTCCTATCCATATATGTTTAGGAAAGGGGTTTGCACTGCACTTTCTAGCTGCAATGGCTGCTGGCCATTGCTCCTCACGCCCATGAACCAATCGCATAAGCCTTGGGCAACGTGGGACAGTAACCTTGTCCTTCTGCAAGGGGATAGTTTCTGTTTTCCAGGCCCATAAAATTTCAGAATGAAGATCATGGTGGTCTTTAAGAGTAATAAAGAGCCACACATATCTAGGGGAAATAATCTCTAGGGGTAGGGATGTACTCAGAGGTACAGTGCTTGCCTAGCGTGTTGGCTGGCATCTGAAAGCCAGCGTGGCCAGGAAAGGGATGCACTGGCTGGTTTTGTGTGTCCACTTGACACAAGCTGGAGTTGTCACAAAGAAAGGAGCCTCCTTGAGGAAATGCCTTCATGAGATCCAGCTGTAAGGCATTTTCTCAATTAGTGATCAAGGGGGAAAGGCCCAGCCCATTGTGGGTGGTGCCATCCCTGGGCTGGTAGTCTTGGGTTCTATAAGAAAGCAAGCTGACTAAGACAGGGGAAGCAAGCCAGTAAGCAGCACCCTTCCATAGCCTCTGCATCATCTCCTGTCTCCAAGTTCCTGCCCTGTGTGAGTTCCTGTCCTGACTTCCTTTGGTGATGAACAGCAATATGGAATTGTAAGCCAAATAAACCCTTTCCTAGGAACCCCAACTTTTTTCTTGGTCCTGATGCTTTGTGCAGGAATACAAACCATGAAAAGACAGAGGGTTTTCCTGGAAAAGGTCCAGGAAGTGTCTCCTCTTCTTTGAGTCCAGCTTGTATGCTCCGGAAAGAGGTGCTGGGGGGGGGGGGGGGGGCAGACGGGCTGCTGTTTCTCTACCTTTCATAGTGGGAAGCTTGGCCTTTCTGGGTTTGTGTTCCAGTCAAAAGGATGTTGTTATGGCCGCATATGGCCAGAAGAGGGCGGTGTCGATTCAGGAGTGCCTTTGCCACACGTCCAGCCCAGGGTGTAAATTGCTCAGATTTCCTCCAACAAATAGATGGTACCCAAGCCACCAGCATGCTCTCATCTGTGTCATCAGCCAGCTCTGTCCTGCCTTTCCAGTGAGGGAAGTTCCTGTGCCTACTCAGGGTGTAGGAGGAACAGAGACCAGCAGTCTTCTGCTTGCTGGCTCGGAGAGGTGCTCTGGCACAGGCATCTGCTCAGCCGGGCCATGTGGGGAGCTGACTCCTGGGGGAATGAATTCACTGGCTGTTGTGCGCAGACTCAGGTTACAGCTGTGCACTACTCTGGACTCGCCATTGGCATACCCAGCCAGGTGGGATTTCCAGAGAGGAGGTTGTGGGGAGGCATATTCTAGGGCTCAGGAACTTCCTTTGGGAACCTGTGTCTGTGTCTAGGTGGCCTTATTAGAATCTGGGGTGAAGCACTTTGAGACTTTGGCCTCCAACCCTGTGTGTGTGGGGGGGGGAGGGGGGTTGGTGAAAATGCAGGGCACAACCCTGATTCATTGTGCTGTCAGGTTTGGGAGGGAGCCAGGGGCATTTTTTTTTCCCCTTCATTCTCCTCTGTTAGGGTTAAAGCACATGATAGTGTTAAAACAGAAAGGTCTGGAGCACTGGGGAAGATAATTGTAAGAGAACTAGTGGGGGGATTAATCTTGTTTTAGTAGGCTTCTACTCCCACAGAGCCCCTCCTCTAGTATCTGGCTCTATTTCTCTTCCATAAACTTCTTGACTTTATGGATAGCCACACTTTAATATACATTCCAATATCTAATTCAGTTCAGTGTTAACAGACTGACACAATTTCTAGACTTTGGATATATATATATATATATATATATATATATGTATATATCGAGAGAGAGAGAGAGAGAGAGAGAGAGAGAGAGAGAGAGAGAGAGAGAGAGAGAGAAGGGGGCATCTTGGACCACAGCCGTAGGGCAGGGAAGGACCAATCCTAACCTCGGGGGAGATGGCACTGAAGATACTGGGCAAGGCTGGTTCTCTCTCTGGCATATACCAGCTCAATTACACTTTTGTACTTGCTGTAAGTAAAATTTGGCTGCTAGCGTTGTCTGTGTCCTTGTAGAAATTCTTCTCCTTCAGGAGTACAGGAAGCAAGAGTGCTGCAACAGTTGGGATCAGAGGGCATTTGGAAGGATACATTGCCCTATGGCACCTTTAACCCCTGAGCCCACAGCACAGTCCACTGCTTCTGATCCCCACCCCTCCATTCTTTCTGCCAGGTACCCTGGGTATTCTGCTGCATCTCAGGAGAGTTAGCAAAGGGAGAGAACTACAAAGAAACGCTGTGGATTTAACTCGATCTAGAGGTGCCTTCTGAGCTTTCTGCTTGAGCCGATTCCAGCCTTCCCATCCCAACCCACTCGCCCATTCTCCGTTGTTGAGAACCTTTAGGTTTCCAACTTCTTTTCTTGAGTTCTTCCTCAAGGGAAGAACTCTGCTCTCTGCTTCCTGCAGGATAGAGACCACACACACACACACACACACACTCCCACATCCATTCACATTGCAGACATATGCATAGCATGTGTTTGTGCGCACACACTTCATTACACTAGGTATCTACTAACACCTTGTGGAGCGAAGGATACACAAAACATTTCCCCCTGACTTTGTACCACTCTGCTTCCTTAGGGCCATGGTCCTACACACTGGAGAGCCCTGTGGGGACACAGGTGAAGAGACAGAAGCAGCAGGAACTGTCCAGGCTGCTCTGCCTTTCTCTTGCTCTGAACATGGTCTAGGCTCTTGACTCCTTTGGGCCTGGAGACGGTAATGCTGCTGCGATGGTAGTTGAGGTGCTAGAAACACTCTAGCTCAGGAAAGCTGGTGCTTACTGCACGCTACGTACAACCTCTCGCCCGGAATCCCTTTTCTCCAGGGAGAACAGTCAAGCCATCCCATGCAGGTGGGCCTCAGTTTACCCCTCGGACAGTGAGACTGTTGAAGAGTCCCTCCACTTAGAGCTGATCCTGACAATGTGCAGGTAGAGGCTAGAGGAGGGAAAAGCCTCATGCCTTGACTAATATCTCCATTTCCTCTCCTGCTTGGTGGGCCTGGTCAAAACCTTGATGTGAAACTCTGTTCTGTTTCTCCCTCTGAGAGCTGTTTGGTCTCCTGCCTGTCTTCAAATTGAATTTAGCCAACCAGATCTTAGACTCCTCCCATTTCAATCCCAGAAGGTGACTGGCAAGTACCATTTATACAAGTAATGCCTCTCTTCCCTCAGCACGCTGTCAGAGGGCAGGCACTGTGTACAACAGTGTGTCACGATGCTTGGCTGCTTCTGTACATCCTGGAGAGAGTTTAGGTGGTGACATGCTGTCTCCAGAGTTGTTCTAACCCCTGTGGCTGCCCCAGGCAAGGCAGCTGGGAGGGAGGGCCCTGTCACCGCCACAGCTTGAGCCTTGCCTGGTGACTTTTTGCTCTCTCCTGGGACTCTGTGTACATCTTTGGTTAGCGCCCCACCAACCCCCATTCTGTTTGAACATTCTTCTCAGTGTTAAGTCCCAACCTACACTATGTGCCCTCTGTTTGAAGTCTGCTATCTTTCCTCATCACTCCTAGCATTCCAACAAGCTGCAAATTCATCTCTGTACTCCATAGTCCGTATATTTAATGTAATTTCTTATGTTTAATTTTCCTCCATTTTTGTGCATGGCCTTGGAAGTCTCTGTGGAGTGATGTCTGGGTCCTGTCATCTCTAAAGGGTATTCAGTAAAGTCTGCATGACTCAGGGCAGCCTGAGCTACCACACGTAAGGCCAAACAGTTGCCCATTACATCCCCAGACTCAGGCTAACACTACTCACTGTCTGTATTCCCAATACCTTCTCACGACTTAGCCTTATACCCCACTCGGTGTCTCTGCACTGTGCTTCATTCCCTGAATGCCATTCTGTCCCAGGTGTGACCAAGCTTGCAAGCTTCCCTGACAGGAACTCTGGCAGTGCAAAGTGGTTTTCCCCAGACAGTTATGGTGCCTGTTTGTAGAGTGATTGCTGTTTATAGCTAGGGATGAACCCGACAACCTTCCTTACAAGGGAACAGAAGACTCAGAGGAAACCTGAGTGCAAAGCTTTGGCAGAGACTCCATTTTGGGTTCCCTTTTACCCACACCTGTGCTCCTCATCTGTTTACCTGATAATACCTACCATGCATCCCGTTCTCTCTGCCTTCTCTATGGACTTTTTTTTTTGTCTTTACATATTATCTTCAATGTCACTCTTCCCATTAAGATATTCCACTCCCCTCCTCCATCCTTTGTGATTGAGAGGAAGAGAGTATAGGTGGACCTCCTGCACATACAACCAGGCTTTCAAAGACTGGGGAATTATTCTTCTGAGAAAGGTTTCTCCCCAGCCACTCCATGCTGGCTACTGGTGACTGGCTACTATTTTTTGATTATGAGGCCAACTCTCCTTCTCCTAACCTGCAGTTTCTCTCAGGTGCTGCCTGGACACCCTGGCTCTCTCCAATTGCAGTTGGTCATTTCTGGCCATAAGCAACATCTTGTTATGGAACCTTTGGTTGCATTAATTCAGAGCCTTTGTTTATTGACAACTGTTTAGTCCACACACACAAAACAGCACTTAGACTACAGAAAAGTTGTGTTGACTTTATTCACAATTTAAGTTTTGATGACAGAGAAAGAATATTAATGAGACATCTTAGCTCTGCACGTCCTAGATATGTGATTAACAGCTAGTTACTCGTTTTCTGAGTCATGAAGAAATACATATCCATGTCTGCAATGAACTACTGAACTATTGATTTCTCCCCTGCTGATTGTTTAGTGTGATTGAAAGACCAAGGACCAAGAAGCACAGTTCCAGAGACTTCCATGAAGGAGAGGAACATGAGCATTATACTCACAGCTGACTCTTCAGCTACCTGGCACAAGGAAGGGCTGTGAACAAAAGTGTGAAGGCTTCGGGGAAAGTTGGAGAACACGCCACACTACGGGGCTATAATGAATGGTGACAGCTAGGACAGGGTGTTAGAGTTTCTTTTCAGGAGATGCTGAGGACAGTTAATGGCAGAGTCTGACTCTAGCTTATACCAACTGGGCATGCCACATATAAGAGAAGCAGCTTAGTTCTGTGTGGGTGCAGTTGTTGCAAGCAATATAGACAAAAGAGCAGATAACTCATTGAAGGGATCATACCAGGAGAGGGATGGGGGTCTCTGCTGAGTGGTGTCATGGTGTTCTTGGGAATAAGTGACAGCCCAGACCAATAATGACTGAATGGTGAAACCGTGTCATCCTGGACACCTCAGCATTCCGAATCAGGTTAACTGCTGGTGAGGACATTGTGGCTGCCTCTCTCTATCCTCTTTCTGCATCTCCAATAGGTCCACTTGTCCTGTGTATTCTTGCAGACAGTCTGTGGCACCAAGATGGCAGCCACAGCTCCACACATTTCATCACAGCACCTTAAGGACAAGGGCCACCTGGATTTTCACTGTGGTAAAGCGTGGTCCTTTTTATTCTCCATAGTCAGCAAAGGACAATGAGGAATCAGGTTTCTGTGATGAGCTTAGAGTAGCAGTTGGATACATTTTTTTGGGCCAGGATTCTGATACAAGAGAGGTGAGAGGACTTGGCTACCAGATGGAAGCAGACAGCCCCAGGTGTGAGGCTTGGGGAAGAAACAGCATTTAGACCTGTGGCTGTGGCTACTCTCTAGAGTGGGGACAGGGATGGCAATATGAATATGTCATGCCCACCTGTGGGAAATGGGGTGGGATCAGGACAGCAGAGAACCCTGACTAGGAGAACAAGAGCTGGCTCTGGCTCCAGCTATGGCAGGCATTGATTTGGGACTTGGGCCACTAACTTCTTAAGGTTTTTGAAAAAAATTTCATTTTTAAAGGAACCCTGTGTTGGTTGGGCTATGTCATAGCAGGGTCGATGCTAATGATGATGTTGGTAGGGAGTGACAGTGACTACTGCTGAGCACTGACTGCATGTACAATTATATCCCTCAGCCCCCAGAGTGCTTCTAATGTTGTCGCTTTCCACATCTGTATTTCACAGATGGTGCTGCTGAGCTCTGGGGCCTTAGGAATTGGGGTGAAAACATGCAGATGATCAGTGATGGAGATGCTAGCGTTGACCGTCTGGCTCCTCATCTGGCATCCCATCACTAAATATACCATCTCTTGGTGGATGGAAAGATTACAAGGACAAACTGGAATAGATCGAGTGTTTCCCAATTCTGGCCTCTGAGCATCTTGCCAGGAACTCTTATGGGCACTGACGTCTCAGTAGTAGGTGAAAGAAAGTCTCTTCTGAGATCTAGTGAGGACGGGAGACACAAGCCAATATGTAGATAGATGATAGATGACAGATAGATAGATAGATGATAGAGGCAGGTGATAAATGAGAGGTGGATGATTTGTGTTAGATGATGCATAAAAAGTCTGTGGTGCTGTCTGCTTTGAAATAGTGATGTGGAGGGCCTGGGAGCATACTTAAAGGTGATTTGTGCTAACTAAGGGCAATCACCTGAGATCACTACCCAGGACCCACATGTCAGAAGGGGGGAGGATAGGGTTTGAAAAGTTGTCCTCTGATCTCTACACGATCACACAATAAGAAAATTTAAACAAACCAAAAAGAGTAAAGTAGAAGCCAGGCACAGTGACAGAACCTGGAAGCTGTGGGAATGACCCTATGCAGTGAGTTCAATGTCAGTTGGAGCTTTATAGCAAGGCTCTGCCTCTGCAAACCAATGGCTGGGAATACAGCTCACTGGTTGAGCACTTGTCTGGTGTACACAAGGCTCTGGATTCTATCCACAATAGTTATAAGTGAGTGATAATGGGAGAGGGTTGCATTTTTAGCGGCGTGGTTGGAGCAGAGGGAGACTATAGTCTTGACATACCAGTTAGAGATGTTCCTCGCAGACAAAATGACAAACTAGGATGGAGAGCAGGACGTGGCTTGAGGAGAGGCCCGTGAGCAATGCTATGTTTCTAAGATATACAGAAAAGGCAGCAACGAATTCTGTAACCTGCTTTGAGTCTTTGAGTCTTCCAAGATCAAGTTTTCTCATCTATTAAATAATGATGTTGCCAACACTCAAAGGTATTGTCAAGACCTGATGTGAACTTTTTTTTTTTTTTTTAAGATTTATTTATTTATTATATGTAAGTACACTGTAGCTGTCTTCAGACATTCCAGAAGAGGGCGCCAGATCTCGTTGCGGATGGTTGTGAGCCACCATGTGGTTGCTGGGATTTGAACTCTGGACCTTTGGAAGAGCAGTCGGGTGCTCTTACCCACTGAGCCATCTCACCAGCCCTGATGTGAACTTTTTAAAGGCAGCTTGAAGCAGCAGGGCAGCAATTAATACCAACCCTACCACTAACTCTAATCCTAACACTAACTGCAGCTCTAACCCCATAAATAGCCCACCCCCAACTCTAATCCCAAACCTAGCCCTAATCCTAACCCCCAAACTAATACTAACTAACCCTAACTCTAATCCTAACCTTAACACTACCACTAACCCTAACCCCAACCCAACCCTAATAATAACATCAACTCTAATCTCAAACCCAACCTAAACACTGAGCCCAACCCTAATTCTAATCCCAACCTTAACAATACCACTAACCCCTATCCTAAACCCAACCTAACCCTAACCATCTCTGGAGAGGTGATAAGCCTTCTCTCTCCTGAGTGGAGAATGAATTTGCATTTCTTCAGCTAGTAGCCAATAGTAGACTTAGAACTTGATCTCCTGGAATCCTCACCTCCCACCCAGAGTGGTCAAATAAGAGTTAATCTCATTTAGTCAAAATGGAAACTAAAGTTTCAGAACTTGAGGCAGGTGAATACACATAGGAAGCTCTGCAGAGATGCCTCCAGCACAACTGTCAGATTCAGATTCTGTTTTCAAAAAGAAGTATGGTGTATTGGTAGAGGTGGGATATGGTGAGGTCAGGGGTTAGATTTTCAAGGTCAAGGGCCTATAAGCAGAGATGTGCTTATTTAGAACAATCACTGCTACAGTCACACAAGCAGTTCCTTGGAATAAAACACAGTATTAAAGACTTCAGATTAATACATAGTGAAATTTGCATCACATGCTTGGGGCAGATGCAAGCCATAGCAGAGAGGCTTAGGAAAATGAGGCAAAAGTCATGATACAGCAGTGATGGTGGTAACCATAGAGGAAAGAATACTGAAGTTCAGCTAAGCTTGCAGGGCTTGGCTGTATCTGTGACAGTGGCCATAGAGAGGTAGAATGCAGGTAGGTGTGGGGCTTCCAACAGTGAGGAACTGCCATTCCCAAGGCAGAGTTGTTAGTAAGCCAGAAGAGACTGGACATAGTGGTACCCGTCATGTTCACCACCAAACCCCATTGGCTTACACTCTCACACTTCCAAGGATTTCTTACTCTTTTTTTCCCTCCCAAAATAACAAATGTTCCATTTTGGCTTTGAAAGTGTCAGCGGATTGGGAAACTTTGCACACATCCAATATGTCACTGGCAACTTAACAAAAGCATTTCTGTAGGAGTCATTTAAGGGCAGCCCTCAGCCTTCTTCATGTAAGTCCGTGATGCAGCCACTCATCTGCAAGTGTGTGTGGAAGGAAGTTCTCTAGCCTGTATTCTTTCTCCCTTTGTTCTGTTTCTCAGAGGAAGCAGAGGCCCGTTTTCCCTCTGGTTCTCACTCTTTGACGGCTGTCTCAGCTTTAGTTGCTCTTGGAAAGGTTCGATGACGCTGAGTTTGCATGTTGATAGGAAACAGAATCGAGGTCAGAGTAGAGGGAAGAGGATGAGGAGGCAGAAGCGAGAAACTGAACCCCCAGTCTCCTGCAGCAGGCCAAGGGCCATGGTAGCTGGTGGCTTTTATCAGCATTATCATGCAATATTCCCAGCCTGCTTTGTCTTTGCTTTGCATTTTATCAATACCACTGGCAGATCCTGCTGTCCCTTTCTGTGGGTTTATTAATATTGCCCTCTGATCTATGGGTAGCTGCCACACTTTATATTCCAGCCCCATCCAGTCTTCTCCAAACTCAGACACCATATTTAATTAGATTTTCTCCCTGGCTCAGGCAAACAGAAATTGAACTACCCGTATATCTCTATTGCTCTGGAGCTCACGTCTGACAGAAGCAGACAGCTCTCTTTCCCTTTCTGGCATGCTCTCCCTCTTCCGCTCCATCCCCACCTATGACACGGATATCACAGCACAAGCACAATTCTAAGTTCACTTTTGCCTACAAACTCTGAAATTCTCCCCTTCATCATCCACAGCCATCCAGAAGAGCAGTGGTCCAGAGCTTTAGGCAACGGGAACGCTGTTGATCTTCTTGCAGCTGTTAGGTGGGACCTATGCGCTGGCAGGGGTGGGATAGTGATCATGGGGATGGAGTAGGGGTGGAGGGAGTGGAGGAAGTAGAAGGGATGGGGATTTTCTCCAGTTAGGAGATAGCATAACCCTATGATGTTATGCCCATGGAGATGGAACAGACTTGCTACCTGAGAGAAAAACATCATGACATTATGACATTCCCATGAGATTGCACTGCAACAACGACTTGATGCATGTAAGGAAGGCTGGGCTATCTTATTTGCTTGTCCCTGGAAGGGACTCTTAGAAAAGTGTGGATACTCCGTTCCTTCTTAGAGTGGGGAACAAAATACCCATGGAAGGAGTTACAGAGACAAAGTTCAGAGCTGAGATGGAAGGAAGGATCATCCAGAGACTTCCCCACCCTGGAATCCATCCCATATAAAATCGCCAAACCCAGACACTATTGCATATGCCAAAAAGATTTACTGACAGAACCCTGATATAGCTTTCTCTTGTGAGGCTATGCCAGTGCCTGGCACATACAGAAGTGGATGCTCATAGTCATCCATTGGATGGAACACAGGGCCCCCCAATGGAGGAGTTAAAGTACCCAAGGAGCTAAAGGGGTCTGCAATCATATAGGTGGAACAACAATATGAACTAACCAGTATCCCCCAGAGCTTGTGTCTCTAGTTGCATATGTAGCAGAGGATGGCCTAGTCAGCCATCAATGGGGTGAGAGGCCCTTGGTCTTGCAAAGATTATATGCTCCAGTACAGGGGAATGCCAAGGCCAGGAAGTGGGAGTGGGTGGGTAGGGGAGCAGGGCTGGGGGAGGGTATAGGGGACTTTTGGGATAGCATTTGAAATATAAATGAAGAAAATATCTAATTAAGAAAATGAAAAAAGAAAAAAAGAATGAACTCACAGTCTATAGGCAAGACTCAGTTTCCTCATCTGTCAAGTCAGGATAGTGACAGCTGCTCTGTGTGTGTTCCATCTTGTGACCTTTCAGTGAAACCAGGCATGTCGCCATGCTCCTTAATATGTGATGTTCCTTAGATCAGGCACAGTAAAATGTTTATTTATTACTCCTAAGTGACATACAGGAGAAGATGATAGAAGAATTCTTATTGATGGTGAGATGATTTTTATTTTCTTTATCCAAGAGGTTCGTTGTAAAGGGCTCCTCTTGACTGAGCACTTAGGTGGGCAGGGAGCAGAAGGGATTCAGGAACTCGGTGATGCGATGAAAAATTGAACAGTAACAAAGCAGGGAGGGAAAGATGGAAAGAGAAAGTGGGAATAAAGCAGCAGGCAGGGTGGTTTACCCGCAGTCCTTGGTTAATGTTTGAGATCTCTGCATAGCAGTATGTGCAGTTACCATAGTGAATGCTTGTGGTATCAAATGCAAAGCACCTCATAGCATTCCTGGAGGGCACAAGGGTCCACGTGCCACCCCAACTGCTGTGAAGTAGTCTGAAAAAAATTCCCTTCTCCCAACATAAAGAGCTACCCCACTCCTGCCCCAGACCCCACCTCCCAGGCCGTGCCTAGTATGTGGTTTTGCGATTGTAAGGTTAAGCAAAGGACACACAGAAGGCTGAGGACTGACACAGTGACAGAAGGCAGAACACAGGGATGTGGCTCTCGGTTGGGCAAGGGGCTATGGAGTCAGACTGATATATGCTGCAGGTGGAGCTGTGCCACCTAGCAATATGACCCCCTGGTATGACATTGCTCTCTCTGAGCCTTATATCTTTATGAGAGGAGAATCTGCAGTGTAGGGTGTTAAGACTCAATGGAGTCATGTAGTGGTGACATTAGGAGGGTATCTGGCCCACACTGGGCCCTGAGTGACAGAAGACTCAGTACCCCTCTCAGTACCCCTCAGAGATGGGGTTGGGAGGACAGGTTGAAGTGCCAGCTTGGGTCTGACTTTCAGGGAGTTAGGTTCATGTTATTTGCTTTGTGGCATCGTCATTTGGGGAAAAACATGGAGGAGGTGGGTCAGAAAGACATGAAGGCATTGAATCTTTCCAGGTAAACACATAGGCCTTCAGGGATGCCTAGGACAGAACCTTCCTACTTCCCCAGGCATCTCTGCTGTGGCGGAGGTGTGGCTGGGGACCACCATTGCTTAGAGCCCTTGAGACCACTCTGCTATGTTTTCAAGGCAGGCAACTGTGGAAACATATTTCCCTTGATGTGTTCTGTTCAAAGGACCTGACACATGGCAAAGCTGGCCCTAGAAGTGACGTCTAATCTAATTCTTTTTCAGGATTGTTTAACAGCACTTCACAGAGGACCTCATGCTAAAGGGTCAATTGAGATTTTTTTCTCTAGTTAGGCAAAGTAACCGTTGTAGGTCAGACTGTGTAGTTGAAGCTTATTTCTTGCTTATGTAACAGCCCAATATTCTGATCAGCAGATGGCGTTCCACCCCACAGTGATTCCGGAACTTAGGATCTTTCATTGTATGGTTCTGTATATCTGTACACCTCTACTTTTTCCTGTGGGTGACGGATGGAGAGCTAGGAGGGACATAGAAGCTCCTTTGAAGCCTGGAAAAGGATTCTAACCCTTCTAGCCACGCTCCATGGCTGAGAGCTCATGTGTGTGGTCATATGCTACCAGGGCAGAGAGTGTGGAAAATACATTTGTCTTCCTAGTTCACAAGGCCTATATCTAAGAGTGTACAGTATTGGAAGCCATGCTAATAGCAAACACTGTGTTTATTTTGTGGATCTTACATATGTATTCCAATGAGGGTCCAATCAAAAGATCAGGCACTGTAAGAAATTGACAACAACAATAAAACATAACAATCACACCAATATTCTGTAATAAAGCCTATTGAAAACTTAAAAGTTACTTCCCCCCCCTTGGAATTTGCAGTTATTGTTTTTAAGTGTCAGTTGATAATGGGCAACTAAAGGGACAGAATGCAAAATTCCAGGTATGGGATGTATAGTTGTGTGACCTCATTGTGTATCCAGGAAGCAAAGGAAAGCAGCCAGGCACCAGGGTGCTGGTGGGCAGCTGGTAAGCTCTTGGTCAATGACCACCCATACACTGGGCTCCTCCTTTTCATGCAGACACACACAACCTGCTCTCCAGGGAGTCTCTCCTCTTGAGTCTTTGTGTGGCACCAGAAGAACTGGGATGGAAATATATATATCTATCCTCAGGATACAAGAGACTAGTAGGAACAAGATTTACTTCCATTACAAACAACAGCTTGGGGGGAATCCCAGCAGGTGGATTCCTGGAAGGGATGGCACCATCAGGAACTGTCATGTGAGGATGTGCTATCTGGTAGGGAGATTCTCTCTGGTCTGGACCCAGCCTCCAATCACAGAATGCCCTGCCCACTCTTTGCCTTACCCTCAGGAACACACCGTCTCTGACATCCTCAATGGTGACATCTGAGGAAGACCTGAGGACCCTGTCTGCTTCCTGTTGGTGAGGGCTTTTCACTTGCAGGAACTCACCGGTCAGGCAGTAGTTTCTTTGGTTCTTCATTCGCTCTGTACTTGGTAGATGTCTGATGTACTTGCTTCATATCAGTTCCAAATGCAAGCCAGCATCAACACCTGAATTCTTTCCCGAGATGGAGTGTACTTGCCTGCTTTTTTCCCATGCCTCTCTGTCTGGTTAATAGTGGCTACCATGAGACAGACAAAGCTGAGGAAAACATATTGCTTTGATGAAGTTGTCGTATCAAAGTTCTAAGAAATGGGGTGGCTTCCACAACAGATACCTGGAGGCCTCAGGTCTTAGTTTTAAGTGTCCACAGGTGGCTCCTGCTGAGGTGGGGTGGGTAGAGGAGAGCTGAGTGTTGCCGCTCTCCTGGAGCCTAGATTGGCACCAACATTTGATCTTCCCTGACGTCAGTGTACTATGTAGTGTTTCCATATGGTGCATCCTCTGCTGACCTGTCTCTATGTCCAAACATTTCCCCCTTTACAAAGATACTAGGCACATAGGGTGGGACCAACTCTATTCTCAGAATGATGTCATCTTACCTGTGAAGTCCCATTCTGAGATACTGAAGGGGAGGCCCTACCTTTCTTTGGATCTTTGCTACAGGTCCAGGTCCCTCTGCTAAGCTGAGGATGGTTGCAGAGGCCTTTGTTCCTCAAAGCCCCTTTCACTTTTATCTCTACTCCAGACCTTCCACGACCCAAATATCTGAAATCTTTTCAAATTTTCTTCTTAGAAAGGCAATGGATGGAGCGAGGAGGGGAGAAAATTAGCGTATGCTGAGTACCCTCTCTGTGCCAGCCACCATCACAGATCCTGACTCTCTTTTAGCTAAAAGTGTTGAGATTCTGTGAAATAGGACTCAGCATGCCCAGGAGGGGAGGGGATTTCCCTCCATCAGCCTCTGTGGCATGCACAAGCTTGCTAACCTTTTCAAACCTTTGTTCCCATGTCAGCTTCTGGGTGAACCTTCCTGAACACCCTACTTAAAACCAGACCACTCCAGCCTCTCTGCTCTCTCCTTCCTATGCACCGCCCACCCCAGCATTTATCTGCACCACCTCAGGGAGGGAGAGATTTTCTGATTTTAGTTAGTTAGTACAGTGGGAGTGCAGAGACCATAGGGATCTCGGCTATTCTGTGTATCATGACACCCAGGACAGTGTGAGGGATATTGAGACATGCCCAGGGAATGCTGGCTACAGGGGTGATTTGGAAGTGTCTGAAGGAAGGCACTTGGGGACTGGATCAGAATCCAAATCAAACAGATTGACCGAGAGGCCCCCATGTCTGGTTCTGGCCAGCACCCCAGTTTTCCAAAGTGGGTGTCATGAAGGAATACACTTTTCAAGTTTTCAGCTTTCTTATTGGGAAACAGCGACATTAGCAGAGCCATCTTCTCCTGTGGTTGGGATTGACCAGCAGAGTATGTAATGAAGGGCTTAGCGGAGGGCCTGCATGCTGAAGGGTCCAGTGGACACTGCTTTTATCAGAGGTTGTTAATAACACTAATTAACACATTAACTAGCACAGGAGAAACACTCACTGAGCATTTTTATGTCTTCCCACTGCTGATATGTTTTGAATTAGACCTTTAATTTGAATTAGCCTGCTTTTGAGGTGAGGCTATGTACTCTAGGAAGTACAGAGCTAAAAGTTCTGAAGAGTCATGGTGTCAGCATCCGCTTGGTTTCAATGGGGACCTTATGTTGATGGCGTCATAACTGGGATGAGTATGCGGAAGAGACACAAAGCCTCAGAGACCGTGATAGCCCAAACTTGCTCTCAACAGACCCACTTCACTTTATAAGATCAACGCCAAAACCTTGTGGGGTTGCCGCCTATAGTGGCTTAACCACCTTCTGCTTGGCCCTGCCCATTTTAGGTCCTACCATCTCCTGATTTCACTGCACTGAGGATCAAGCTTCTAGAACCATAATAACCTTTATGGGGCTGCTGTAATAAATAATAAACCGTATTTCCATCTTAAAAGTCAAGAGCTATACCTCTGTAGGCATATTCCACTTTGAGTTCTGGGTGTCTTGTGTATACAGGAAACTCAGCTGCGAGCACACTAGACTGGTAACAGGACACTTAGTTTGCAAATCCAGCTTGCTCCTCTCCTAGCTGGGTCCCCTCAGATGGGTGATGGTCTTGGTCTGGCCATCTGTATTGAAGTGGGCAATTGAATTTATTTCTTGGCATGATACTTGAAGGTCTACAGTTAGAGCCACCAAAGACTTGAGATAGAGATGAAACTGAAGAGTGCTCTGAGAAGCAAATATCCATTTTTGATTTCCAGTTAGACAGAGAGACTGGCAGGTGTAAAATGGTGTAAGCTCTAAGTTTTCCTGATACTGTTCTTTATAGTACTACCCAGTGCACGGAGCCCCTAGGCTTTGCTACCTCTGTCCTACACCTATTTGCCCATGCTGAATTTTCCTTTGATCCTGGGAAAGTCTTTCTATGACCCACTTCTGGCCAGGACACTTAGCTTTGGCTTCCTGACTTAAATGTGTGTGGGGTTGGCGATATGCTCAGTGGTTAAAACAGTTTCTGCTCTTGTAGAGGACCCAGGATTGGTCCCCAGCACCTACATCAGGCTGTACACAACTGCCTGCAACTTCTGATCCAGGGGATGGGATGACCTCATCTGGACTCCCTAAGTACCTCCTGCACTTAGACACACACACACACACACACATATTACCCACCCAAATTTGACTTCAATAAACAGTGAATTTTTCTCTCCTTTGGAACCTGGCAGGAGGCAGATTTGGTGGGGCTGGAGTGTTCTGGCTCAGACAGGGCAGTGAGGGAATCCAGATGTGTGGAGTCCAGTTACTCCTTCTGTTTTGTCTTCTTGTCCCTTCCTTATGCAAAAGCTTAGTCAGGGCCAGCAAAGATGGGGCCAGACAATTACACTGAGTGTGGGTTTTATTAATGAGGGGAGAAGACAGCATAGGAGACTGTAATGATATCATGGTGTGTCTAATCTAATTATGCTAATCAATTTCTATGGCTCATCAGAGGGACTTCTGGGTGGGCTATGTCAGGAATTCCCGAGAGCATCTGGAAGGGCTATTCCAGGATCCAGGAGACTAAAAGGAGAGCATTTTTAGAGCATCCAGATCTCTGAGACATCTCTAGGCCTCCACCTGTCCCAATTAATGCCATGTCTGGGAAAGCAAGGGCCTGGGAATTGGAAAAAACCTCAAAGAAAGCAGACCTGGCAGAAGCTGGGTAGGGAAAGCAGGGACTTGTCTGAGAGTATGGGACGGGCAACAGTGGAAGCTCCTGAGTGGCTTGGATGGCTGGTAGGAACTACAGCTGGGTGGCCACGTGGAGCCCCGTGAATACAGGACCCTGGGGCTGAGCTCAGACCAGCTTCAGCTAGGTTTACCTCTGTGATACCCGAGGCTAACCTTGTTTCTGCTGTACCTGAGGCTAACCTTGGGAGGCCTGTGTTTGCCCTCTATGGAGCAGAGTATGGGAACCCATACCCTGCTATTTGCTGCCTGGTAAGCTGGGCAGACCCTCGCTTAGGGCAGGTGGCCTGCGTGGACCCAGGGGTAAAGAGACTGGCAGTGTGGATAGAGGTCAGACACAGCTTTCCTTGGAGATTTTAGACTCTAATCTGAAGAACATGGAAATTATTTCTACCAGAGTACAGGGTGCTGTGAGCTATAGAGATAGTAGACATCACAAAAAGAGATGAGAGCAGTTACAGGATACCTCATTTTCTACTGCTGCTGTTTCAAACACTCATGAACTTATTGGCTTAAAACAGTTATTATGGGGCCAGAGAGAGGACTGAGTGGTTAAGAGCGCGCTGTTTCTCCAGATCAGTTTTTAGCACCCATATCAGGACTCAACAGTGGCCTGTGATCCCAGCTCCGGAGGACCTGACACCTCTTCTGACTTCTACAGGAACCACTATACCTGTGCATAGACACGGACACAGACATGGACACACACACAGAGAAACACAGACACAGAGACATACAGACATAGGCAGAGAGGCTCAAGGACATATAGAGACAACAAAGAGACAACACAGAGATGACACAGAGACACAGACAGACAGTCAGATGCAGATAAACACACACACACACACACACACACACACACACACACACACACACACACACTCTCCAACCACTCCTATATCTATCATTGTGTTATGATGTTGGTTAACAGCCCAACAGAGCCACAATCAAGGAGTCTGAAGGCTTTATTCCCTCTGGTTTCAGTTTAACCTTTCCTTCAGTTTCTCCCTGGTCCCCTTTCACACCTTCAGAGCCACCATCAGCAGCTGATTTTTTTTTTTTTTTTAGTGTCCTTTTCACTGTCACCAAAAAAGTTATCTCTGCTTCCAGTGTCATGTTTTTGGGTGTGGGTGTCCTGGAAAATCTGGGTTAATCTCTAGTACTTGTATCTGTAAAGTTTCTTTTACCAAGTAAAATGACCTATCTTCAGAACATCGAGTTGGGGACATGGAGGACACTTTATTCTACCATAGCCTTGGCAGAACTATGTGAGCTGTTGGAAAGCCTGTGTCCACAGAGTAGGGACTCTAGAGAGGATCTGGTCAGGACACTTCCCAGGTATATCCTGGCAATGCTATGCTGAGCATCCTCCCTCCTTGTGAAGGAGGCTGGTCATATAATTCCCATTTCTTCTTCCTCGGGGCCCCGCTAATCACATAAGCTCCTTTTATACAGTAGTTTCTCCTTATCCATTAAGAATGTGTTGTAAGACCTTCAGTGTAATCCCCTAAACTGTGGATCTTATATACATTATACTTATTTTACACCCCCCACACCTATTATAGAGTTAGGAATATTAAGACTAATAGAACAATGACTGAATCTGTGAGAATATGGTTTCTCTTTTTAAAATTATCTTACTATACTGTAGTCATCCTACTTCTTAGGAGATGACACAATAACTCCAGATGAGATGGGAAGAACAGTCTGGGTGTTGAAAGGTTTTTTTCGGATAGCCCTGGAACTAATTGTATTAATTCTGTTCTCCAGTAAGGGGCTGCGAACAAGGAATGAATCAGCACTCAGGTGATTTCCTGTAAACCTACTTCCCACCTTAATTTATAAATAAAGGCTAGAGCTGGTGATTGGGCCAAGAAAGAGGGGAAGGTGGAGCTGAATGTTCTGGGAGAGAAAGATAGAGAGAGGATGATGGAGGAGGAGGAAGAAGAAGGAAAGAGGAGCAGAAACACCTGGCCTGGAGAAACTGCAAGTTGTAAGGGTTTCTTATATGGAGAAGATGGTAGTGCAGTGGTAGATCTGCCCAATCTAGGTGCACAGCATGCATTCATATTAATTGAGTTGTGTTTTCATTGCCCGGGCTTATATGGGCTGGATATTTACAACAACACAAGGTAGCCTTAGTCTTTTATGTGGGGACTTGAACACTAAGTAGCCTCATGGTACCATGCTGGCGCTCCCAAAAACTACAAAACGAACAGCTGGTAGTATATGAAGCTTGAATACACTGGATAAGGGTGTTTTTCCCTCCCTCCCTCCCTCCCTCCCTCCCTCCCTCCCTCCCTCCCTCCTTCCTTCCTTCCTTTCCTTTCTCTTATTGATTGATTTTTTTTTTTTGAGGCAGGGTTTCTCTATGCATCCCTGGATGTCTGAGAACCTTTTCTGTAGACTAGGCTGTCCTTGAAGCTACAGGGATCCGCCTGTCTCTACCTCTCAAGCACTAGAATTAAAGATATATACCTCTGCCATCTTGTGGGGGCATTCTTTTTTTCTTATCTAGAATTCAGCAAGATGGTGTGAAATTTAAAGCCAAGCACAGTTTCCAACCCAAGAATTGTTTCTAGAATTTTCAGTGTGCGATTTCAGGTCACAGTTGTTCACAGGTAACTTCTGAAAGTAAAGCCACTGTAGCTGGTCAAGGTCACATGACTTAGTTGAAGAGACTGGAATGTAGGTTGAGGCCAGGCAGCTACTTCCAGGCCAGGTCTCTAGTCAGCTCCAGGATGCTTTGTAATCTCAAGATTTCTAGGATCCTGGGGAGGCAGATGAGTCCTGATAATGGCCAATCAATGAGACAGAGGGAGCTTGTGTTGTACAATGCTCTTTGGCAGGGGCTACAAGGTGAATGAATAGGAAGTAAAACTGGAGATGAATCTGTTGAAGGGTGAGATTGTGGTAGATGCTAGGCTACTTTGAGAAGTCTAGAAAGTGTCCTCAAAAGGGTACCACCATAACATGATCGCCTAGATCATGGGGGTGGGGGGGAGGGTATGGGGGACTTTTGGGATAGCACTGGAAATGTAAATGAAGAAAATACCTAATTAAAATAAAAAGAATTCAAATAGGGCATAGCAGAGATGTCTGTTCCTTGCTCTTTGATATTAAAAGGTTGAAGCTGGGGCTGGAATCTCAGAGCCTCATCCATTCAGCTACCTGCTATCTATTCTGGTTGGTTGATAGAAACTTCAGGACCTTTCTGAATAAATGCCTCTGGTCTCCCCGAGTGGCTTTCCCTGAGTTTCCCTTCGTCATGGAGTCTGTATGATCAGGGAAGTTATAGCAATGACCTTTATGGTTTAGCCTCAGCAGTTATACATGTTACTTCTACCTCGTGTCATGCATTACACAGGGCCGCTAAGAGTAACCCACGAGAAGAGGGAGTGCAATAGAACTTTATTCCATCAAGGTATTAGAGAGACACTTGAGACTGGTAAGATTACTATCTTCACTCTCCGTTTGAAGAATATACATTCTTCCCCAGACAGGCTGGAAAAACGGGCTGCTTTCCCAACAGTAAGACATAACAGAGGAGGTTTTGCAAAGCAGAGATTGCTAAAACTTTCTAGTTAGGCAAAATAACTTTACCTTCCAGGGAAGGTTAGATTGAGTGTGGCTGCTCTGATGACCTTTTTGTTCCAAATAGCCTTAGACAGCTATGGAAAATGACAGCTCCCCTCCACTCCCCCCCCTCCCTCCCTCCCTCCCTCCCCCCTCTGTGTGTGTGTGTGTATATATATATATATATATATATATATATATATAAAATATAATATGTAATCTATCATCTATCTATCTATCTATCTATCTATCTATCTATCTATCTATCTATCTATCTATCTTTCTATGTATCATCTGCCTGCCTGCCTTTCTTTTTTGCTGTTTTATGTTGAGTAAAGGACCGGGGCTGTGTTTATTTCACACATGAATCTTCTTGGAAGCAAATGGACTAGAAGCAACTATTTTTTTTTTTTTTTTTGAGGTCAGAGGACATTAAAGCTCTACAGGACAGGGGAGCCACCTTGGTGGAAAGAGCCATAGTCTTGAATGATTCCCCTGGCTCTGATCCCACCTCCACTGATATAGAGAAGGAGAGAAAGTGAGCAGAAAATAAGCTTTGCAGGTTTTCATAAACAGCCTTTAGTTTCCCTCTTGACAAACACAGGCTGCTTTCCTGACATAGTCTTTGAAGAAACAGGAAATAATATCTATAAATCAGTCAATTTCCCTAATAGACTGGCCCACCAATCGCTGCCTCCCTCTCCCCTGTCAGCTGTGCAGTTTGCTTCAGTGGTGCAGAGATGTCACATACAGAGTGGTCTGATTGCCTGCTGTGGGCATTTGGGTATCATGCATTCGGAATGAGAGGAGGCAGGTGGAGTGGGTGAGGTGGGTGGGTGGCTGACTGGCTGCCATCCACCAAGGCATCATACACTGAGCCCAGAGCGTGCCACGGTTAGGAAGGTTCCCAGGTGTTAGCCCCTCATATCCAAGCTGCCTTTTCCTGATTTAAGCAGCGAATCCCCAGGACCATGCCTAGCTCTGAGGGATTTCATTTATCATAAACAGCAGTCGATCAAGACAGAAGTAGTGTGGAAAAGTGTTCATGCATTTTGGGTGGAAATAGCAGGTTTCAAAGTGGATTGTACAGTATGATCTTGAATTTGTGACAATAATTATTCTGTATACACATAAGGGATAGAGCATAGAAATCAACATACAAATAATGAAGATCATGGGGAGAGGGGGGAAAAGCATAAAGTTTTCATTTGCTTTTACCACTTACATTTTTTTCTCCTGAGGGTATATATTGTCTCAGCAATAAGGAAAAAAAAACGTTTAAATATGTAATATACCTGAACATGAAACTGAAAAGTATAAAACAAATTAGAAAATTACTTAAGAGTATATATGACAGGTTTTTCGTTGGCTGGGTTTCTCTTGGGTTTTCCCCCTTTCTCTGAGGTATCCTTGGTCATTTGGAATATTCTAGATGTTTTGTATCTTACCTTGGCCAAAGGCCTCATGGTATGACATGTCTGTCCTCTGTGTACTCTGGTACGGTTCTTCCTCAGGCTCTTTGGAGGAAAGATGTGGGCCTTATGTCAGGATCTCCCTCAGAGTCCATCAACCTGATTTCCTGGCTACTTACTGTGACCATCGTCTTGGAAGACCCAGTTGATCCTTTGATCCTTTGCTTTTATCTTCTCTCAACAGTCCTGTTCCTAGGCTCTTTCTCACTCACCACCTGCTCTTTTATTGAGACAGAGTATGGAAAAAATCCCCGACTGTTCTGGAACTCACTACACCAGGCTGGCCTCAAACTATTCTGCTCTATCTTTGCCTCCTGAGTTCTGGGACAAAGACAAGCACTTCCACACACCATCCCCCATTCCTCTCTTATATGCCATTGACACTAGATCCTGGAACTTACACCCTGGTCTAACTTGCCCTTCAGAGGACAATCTGGCCAACTTTTAAGGCTGACTCAGAGCCTGTGGTAATTTTGAGCTCTTTGTTTTCGTTCAGATTCTGTGCTGTCTAGCCTGGCCATATCTTCTTCACTGTGGGTTCTAACTTGTCTGTGCTCCCTTCAGTCTGCTGAGTGTCCGCCTTAGGGTCTTGGCTTTTTGAGCTCTCAGGATCACCCTGCAGCAGCAGCAGCAAAGCTTTTGAACGAACTTGAACAACAACAGCAAGGTAAAAGTCCCTGGGAACAGTACTTGATCTCCTGGCTGGCATGCTGGGGCCCCACATGGTCCCCTTTCCTGAAAGGACATGAGCAGTCCCACTACATTAGTAGATTTAGATGCAGGCCAAGATGGACTTGTCCCAGCTCTGTGCAGGGTGCTGCAGGTTGCGAAGTCCTATTTTGAAAATGCTGGTGAAATGCTCCTGTGTTTCAGCTGCTGCCCTCTTTCTGCCATGTAGTGATGTGTTCTCTCCTCCAGGAAGGGCTGCCGGCACAAGCAACTGAAGTTTATTGGAAACCTGGAGGGACTCTCAACAGAGTCACCCCGTGTTACTGGAGAAGCAAGGGTCCTCTCTTGAGAACCTTAGTCTCATTGATAAAAGCATGTAAGAACACACTCAAAGGGAAGCCTAGGAACACATTAGATTTTAAAAGCAAACTTCCAGGGCAGGCAAGCTGTAAATCTTGGCAGCTGTCCGAAGGATGAAGATGAAGCAAAGAAAGAAACAGTCACATTGTCCTAGCTAAGCCAACATGGAGGTCAGCCACATGGCTGGGGGTGGGGGTGGGGTGGAGCTTTTGAGAAAGAATGAAGCACCAAAAGTTAGAAAAGCATACTTAGGAAAGATGGGGCTGTGGGGGGAAGGAACACTAACATTTCTTCTTTTGAGTAATTCAGGAAAGAGGGCTGACTTACAAAGCTGCATGTCTGTTGTACCCCTGTAAGCTACTGTGCAATGGATGGGATTCTGGGAAGGAAAAATACATTATCTCAGTAAAGGACAACCACTACTCCTGTCTCATTAGCGTGGCTTAAGGGAACTTGCCTTCCTTGGGCCCGTCCTGCTTTTCTGAGGACTGGTCCCTTAGCCTTATCATCAACCTGCCTAAATGGAATGCTAGGTCTCTACTTAGGCTAAAGATTTTATTCTGTCGACCAGAGGGGAAGGGTTTTCTCTTAATGGGCCCCTCATGCTTCTGTGACATTTGGTCTAGGGGGGGGAGAGGGACCCAGGCCACTGAAGCAGCGTTTGATCTGACCCTGCATGGACCCCAACCAAGGGTAAGGTCTCAGTCACTAGAATGCATATCAGAACGAGCAGGTACCTTGTGAGTACCTGATCCCTGCTCACAGGCCTTCCTATATATCCTGAGCTGACTGTCTTGATAGAGAGGTAAAGGTGTCCTTTCAGTCTTTTGGGGGGAATCAGGAAGGATTTAATTAGGAAATCTGAAGTTACAGCTGTGTGGGTGTCTGCAGTTCACTGAGACCGAAGCACAGTTCAGAAATGACTTCGTTGCTTTAAATGATATCTCTGTTTACACACGAGACAGTTTGTATAATTCATGAGGATTTTGTATCATTTACCAGCGGGGGGAATCAGCAAACATGGTTTTCCACGTTCTGTTCTTGTAACTCTGTGGCTTCCAGTGTTACACTTCCCCACCTGCTTGCTCCCCTGCTCCCCATCTGCCCACAAGGACCCTGATAAACACAGCAGGTCACACAGGTGACACGTGCAGTTCAGAAGCAACAATTTCTGGCCTCACAACGAGCCTGAGGAGTCCATGTTGCTCCTCCCATGCTCCATCTTCCTCCTGCCCCAGGGAAGAGAGGAGCAAAGCTGGGGGTTCCCTCTTCAGTCACACATCTGTGCCACCTAGAGTGAAATGAACAAGCCGTTGGCTCCAAGGCCCATGCTTTAGTTCTCCAAAAACAAGAATGAAGGGGTGGGGGAACAGAAAAGAAAACAAAACAAAAAGCCAAAAACAAAACAAAAACCCCAAACCAAAACTGAATTCCACACCATGAAATTTGTTGCTTGCAGGAGAGAACTGGCTTTCTAACCCTGTTGCCTCTTGGCCCTTCAGACTGTGGCAGTGGCCACCCGAGGAGAGAGGCACCCCCATGGGTGTTTCCTAATGTTGTATTTTGATACAACAGGATTTGGTGGGGGCTTTGCTAGGAAAATTTTGTTTCAATTAGGTTTCTATGGGTGTGTCACAGTGGCAATGGGACCATTTATCAAATGGGGTACATGTTTAACCATCAGTACGATTAGGCTAGCAGTTTGAATTAATAAGGAGCTAAAAGTCACCGCTATGTACATGTAGGTGAGCTTGCATGTACACACACACACACACACACACACACACACACACACGCCAGAAATCGACAGACAAGTAGCTGCTCCATAGACTTCACAGTCACCATTCATCCTTACATTCATTCTTCTGTCTCCTGTCTTCTGCTTGCTTCCCTGCCACAAATGCTTCTGATCCTCCTATTGCTGGGAGAGATGCAATTATACACAGGGCTATTGTATTTTCAGTGCACACAGGCCCATATGCTGAAGGCTTTCTTCTCTTTAAGAATCCTTTGAAATTTCATTGTCTCATATGAGGACCAGATCAATGACTGCTGCTCAATTAGGTTTCTATGGGTAGAAGACAAGGGAAAGAACTCCCATCTCTGTATCCAGTTGCAAACATCATTTATTAACCCAAGAAGCAAGGGGGATTTAGGGCTTTCCTAGCCAAACAGGGAGAGGCTGAATGTTTTCAGTCTTTAAAGGCTCAGGAACAGGGCTCACAGGCCGGCACCATCACTTCCTTGCTGTGTGAAGTTGCATTTTTGCCAAAAGTCCTTCTCAGTGCAGGCTGAAGCCTCTGTTAAAAGCAAGCCTGGCATGGCAGCTGTCCCAGGCCTGGCTCCGTTCAGGCTCTCCCCACCCTCCCCCACTTTCTGGAGGTGACTTCTGTGGGCGGGGCCTCTCTGGAGTCATCAGGTCCCCCTCATTCACTGGGCTCCACTGTATGAAATGGTCTCAGCTGGAGGCAGCAAATGTAGGGGAGAAAGGGCTGATTGAATTGGGTTTGGGACCCCTCCAAGTCCTGCAAGGCTTGCAAATGTTTAGGGAGAGATTTCCATATCACTCTAAAGTTGCTTGTCTTTCTCCCAAAGGCAAAGGCTGCTGCCAAGACTGGAGGACTTGGAGGCAGAAACTGCCCTAAAGATAGGGAAGTGAGGCAGGATCCATTTCTGGTGTGTATGTGTGTGTATGTGTGTGTGTGTGTACATGCACACACGGTGGTGGGTTTTAGCTCCTTGTTAATTCTCTATAATAGAGCTCACAGTGCTAAGGAAGCCTAGGACTTCATTGGGCATTTGGCCAGCTCAGCAGAGGCAGTGTGATGTCTGGGAAGGGAATTTTTAGAAGCAAATGGAACGTTGGAATGGGGATCCTGGGCACAATGGAATGGCTTGCAGTGCAGAACGGCCATGTGTTATAGTTAGTGACCCTCAGTGAAGCTACTGCCGAGGAGATGAACCCGGAGGAGGCAGTGGCATGTACTCGCAGTTGGTAGTTTCTGGATCCCCACTGACAGGTGACAGGTCACTTACAGACTCTTATGTGGCCAGGTTGAGGATGGAGATAGTAATTTCTTCTAATTGTCTGATCAGTGATTCCCCTGGAGAAGGATGAATCACAGCTGGGGTAAGCTGAGCTGAGCAAGAAAGAGAAGTGAAAGTTTGGGAAAGTCCATCTTTCCAATTGCAAGGCATTGAGTTTCCACAAAGCTAGGTCAGTGATTTCATTCATTCATTCATTCATTCATTCATTCTTTCATTCCTTTGGAAGGTTAGCAGCTATTTCTTATGTGCCATGTACTGTGACACACTGAGAAAGAGGGCAGAAGATTCTCTGAAAATGTTGCAACTTGTAGTTTGCAGTAATTCCAATGGTCTCCCACCCTTAATCTAATGAATCTATGGTGAATTGTGTGGCCTAATGAGAGAGCTGTGTGGGTCCAGGGCTCCACCCTTACGAATGTATTAGTGTTGACTATAAAAGGGACTTAAAGATATGAGTTTGATCTCTCACTCCAGCGTTCATGTTCCCTTCTGCCTTCTGCCATGGAATAGTATAGCATCAAAGCCACAGAATGTGGCTTTTGATGTTAACTTCCCAGCCTCCAGGATTATAATCTATGACTCAGGTCATCAGGCAAGTACCTTTACTGGCTGAGCTCTCCCTCTTTGTGACCTGCTTACCATTTGTTTCCATCTCTGAGAATGCAAGGTAATCGCTGGTAACTTTCTCTCCAGTCCATGATATCACCCTGGCACACCATGGGGATGTATTAGATGCTCACTGAAAGAATGAGAGTCTGATGAGTAATTTTCAATGATTCCCTTGTGTAAGTTGTGAGGCATTTAATAGAAATCCAGGAGAGAGACAAAAGAAGGTGGGTATTAATTGAGGGGAGGTGGCCATGGCCAATGGGTAAGAGTGAACAAGAAGCACTGGTGGGCAGGAGCTGAGTAATGTGGTTGGTTAGGAGAGAGGACAGGGAAGGTTACATGGGGGGTTCTGGCTATGGGAGAAATAGTGTTATGTGGTAAGTAGCGGTTCAGGGGAGGGCTCTCTGCATGGATTGGGGGTGGAGAGAATGAATTCGTCATGGGTCCTGATGACCTATCACTGGTCAGTTTTGGTGTTACTTGGATTATTTCTTGCTTCTTAAATAGAAGCTGCCTCCCCAGGAGACTCTGGCCTCCCTGCCCCATCTGCTTCTCTATCAGTACTGCTCTTCCATCTGGTTCTGCTGATGTGCTGAGTTTCTTGTCCATGCCAGGCATCAGATGGGAGGAATATTAATTCGGCCTTTGAGATGCTCCCTGCAGAAACAGTGCTACCAGGCACCACCACCAGAATGCTTCTGCCTCTTGCTCGGTCTTACTTGTACATGAGCAGGCTTGCAACCATTCTGGTCTCCTGCACTTTCCTCCCTGCCTAGGTTGATGGACAGGGAGGGGAGGTCTGTTCCTTTTGCTGAGCTCACATCCTGACCCTGAGAGGATGCTAACTCATTACATCACTCCTTTTCACTTGGCTAAAATTGATGAGACAGAGCAGCCCTTTGATGTAGGTCTGTACAAGATGCAGATCTTGTAGATGACCACAAAACCTGGGGTTTACATGTGGTCAGTCAGAAATGTGGATGAAGAGACAGATGAGGACAGCACAGTCCTGAGCTGACGAACCTGGTAGACTTCTGGAGAGCCGTGACAACACAGTGAGTGGGGGACCTGTAGATATGCAGAACATGGAGAAGAGAGCACAGGAGGGAGGCACTGCGTGCTGAGCGGTGAGAGGCCAGACTTTATCCTCCACAGGGTTGGTGGGGTCTTATTTTCTTCCTCCTTATGTGTTAACTGCTGCTGTGAGGGAAAAGAATTCAACCTCTTCTTCCCATAAGAGGACGTTGCACAAGAGTCTCCCACTCTTCATTTCTCCTTATTCATTTTTAATTTCAAATGCCTAAATAATAATCTTAGGTGCAGAGCTATTCCTTAGAGCTCTGTCAGCCTACCAGATGCCACACCCTTAGAGAAAACTGACTCCTCCTCTCCGTGGGTTTTGTCTGCGTTGAGCTTGTGCAGGTCTTGCACATGCCGTCACAACTGCTGTGGGTTCGTTTGTACAGCTGCCCTTTTGTTTCTGGGAACTACTCTCTCATTGTAATCCTCTGCCACCTCTGACAGCAGATGACTGTTGTAATCTACCCATCTGCCTCTTATAATCTACCCAACTGTCTTCTGAGGTAAGTCCTGAGCCTCTGGAGGAGGGGGAGTGATATATATGTACCATTAGGGTTGAGAATTTTAGCATTTTTAAAATACGCCTATTGACATTATAAAACATTGTTTTGCTTGCGTTAAGCTTTATGTAATTGGTTTTGCTGTGTGAAAGCTTCCACAGTATTTTTTTTTCATTCAATATTGTGTATTTTAGATTTGCCCAGGTTATCGACTAGATGTCTAACTTTTCATTTCTATTGCCGGAGAGTAGTCGTGCATGAATATATCACAATTTACCCATCATTCTTCTGTTGATGGTCTTTTAGATTGTTTACCCATGTTTTTGTTTTTCTCAGTGACACAAAGTGTTTCTGCAAATATCCTCTAACATGCCTCCTAGTATATCCAGAGAACTTCTCTAGGGGACGTGCTTACAAACATGCTGTTGTCAGGTCTTAAGAGTATACACGTTGCCAGGCATGGTGGCATAAATCTTGGATCCCAGCACTAGGGAGGCAGAGGCAGGTGAATCTCCATGTGTTTGAGGCCAGTGTGGTCTACCTAGTGAGTTATGGGCCAGGTAGTACTATATAGAGAGATCCTGTCTCAACAAAACAACCAACCAACCTACCAACCTACCAACCAACCAACCAACCAACCAACCAACCAACCAACCAACCAAGACTGTGAGTGTCTTTAACATAACCAGATTCAGTTGAATTTTTGCCAAAGTGACCCTTCTTTTGTTTGGCTGTGAGAACTTATTATTCATATGCTCATCAGTATTTGATATCACCAGGCTTTCAGATGTTTGCCAGCATGTGGATGTGAAATGACAGATTCCAGGTGTACATGCATGTTGTTAGTAACTGTAGTGATGGTGCCTATAATTTCATATGTGCACTGGCTCTTTCAGCCTCCCCCACCCCCACCCATGAGCTGTATATTGAATTGCAGTTGACAGTTTTCAGTAAGTTCTTCCCTTATGTTCATGGAGTGGTACTTTTCTGTTTTTTATTTTTACTTTACTAATTTTTAAAATTTATGTGTATGTATAACTCTGTGAGGGTATGTGTATGTGAGGGCAGGTGCTCTTGGGGACCAGAAGGTATCAGATCCCATGGAGCTAGAGATATGAAAGGTTGTGAGCTTGGGACGCAATGAAAGCATTTCTAAGAGGAAAACTCATAGCTCTGAGTGCCTCCAAAAAGAAACTAGAGAGAGCACACATTAGCAGCTTGACAACACACCTAAAAGCACTAGAACAAAAGGAAGCAAATTCACCCAAGAGGAGTAGACGGTAGGAAATAATCAAACTCAGGGGCAAAATCAACCAAGTGGAAACAAGAAGAGCTATTCAAAAAATCAACCAATCAAGGAGCTGGTTCTTTGAGAAAATCAACAAGATAGATAAGCACTTAGCCAGACTCACTAGAGGACACAGGGAAAGCATCCTAATTAACAAAATCAGAAATGAAAAAGGAGACATAACAACAGATCCTGAAGACATCCAAAACACCATCAGATCCTTCTACCAAAGGCTGTACTCAACAAAACTGGAGAACCTGGATGAAATGGAGAAGTTCCTAGACAGATACCAGGTACCAAAGTTGAATCAAGATCAGGTTAAAGATCTAAACAGCCCTATATCCCCCAAAGAAATAGAAGCAGTCATTAATAGTCTCCCAACCAAAAAAAGCCCAGGACCAGATGGGTTTAGTGCAGAGTTCTATCAGACCTTCAAAGAAGATCTATTCCCAGTTCTTCACAAACTATTCCACAAAATAGAAACAGAAGGTACTCTACCCAACTCATTCTATGAAGCCACAATTACTCTGATACCTAAACCACAAACAGACCAAACAAAGATAGAAAACTTCAGACCAATATCCCTTATGAATATTGATGCAAAAATCCTCAATAAAGTTCTTGCTAACCGAATCCAAGAACACATCAAAACAATCATCCATCCTGACCAAGTAGGTTTCATCCCAGGGATGCAGGGATGGTTCAATATACGGAAATCCATCAACGTAATCCAGTATATAAACAAACTCAAAGACAAAAACCACATGGTCATCTCGTTAGATGCGGAAAAAGCATTTGACAAGATCCAACACCCATTCATGATAAAAGTCTTGGAAAGATCAGGAATTCAAGGCCCATACCTAAACATGATAAAAACAATCTACAGCAAACCAGTAGCCAACATCAAAGTAAATGGTGAGAAGCTTGAAGCAATCCCTCTAAAATCAGGGACTAGACAAGGCTGTCCACTTTCTCCATACCTATTCAACATTGTACTTGAAGTCCTAGCCAGAGCAATTTAACAACAAAAGGAGATCAAAGGGATACAAATTGGAAAAGATGAAGTCAAAATATCACTTTTTGCAGATGATATGATAGCATACATAAGTGACCCTAAAAATTCCACCAGAGAACTCCTAAACCTAAACAGCTTCAGTGAAGTAGCTGGATATAAAATTAACTCAAACAAATCAATGGCCTTTCTCTACACAAAGAATAAACAGGCTGAGAAAGAAATTAGGGAAACAACACCCTTCTCAATAGTCACAAATAACATAAAATATCTTGGCGTGACTCTAACTAAGGAAGTGAAAGATCTGTATAATAAAAACTTCAAGTCTCTGAAGAAAGAAATTATATAAGATCTCAGAAGATGGAAAGATCTCCCATGCTCATGGATTGGCAGGATCAACATTTTAAAAATGGCTATCTTGCCAAAAGCAATCTACAGATTCAATGCAATCCCCATCAAAATTCCAACTCAATTCTTCAACGAATTAGAAAGTGCAATCTGCAAATTCATCTGGAATAACAAAAAACCTAGGATAGCAAAAACTCTTCTCAAGGATAAAAGAACCTCTGGTGGAATCACCATGCCGGACCTAAAACTTTACTACAGAGCAATTGTGATAAAAACTGCATGGTACTGGTATAGTGACAGAAAAATAGACCAATGGAATAGAATTGAAGACCCAGAAATGAACCCACACACCTATGGTCACTTGATCTTCGACAAGGGAGCTAAAAACATCCAGTGGAAGAAAGACAGCATTTTCAACAAATGGTGCTGGCACAACTGGTTGTTAACATGTAGAAGAATGCGAATCGATCCATTCCTATCTCCTTGTACTAAGGTCAAGTCTAAGTGGATCAAGGAACTTCACATAAAACCAGAGACACTGAAACTTATAGAGGAGAAAGTGGGGAAAAGCCTTGAAGATATGGGCACAGGGGAAAAATTCTTGAATAGAACAGTAATGGCTTGTGCTGTAAGATCGAGAATTGACAAGTGGGACCTCATGAAACTGCAAAGCTTCTGCAAGGCAAAAGACACCATCAATAAGACAAAAAAACCACCAAAAGATTGGGAAAGGATCTTTACCTATCCTAAATCAGATAAGGGACTAATATCCAATATATATAAAGAACTCAAGAAGGTGGACTCCAGAAAGTCAAATAACCCCATTAAAAAATGGGGCTCAGAACTGAACAAAGAATTCTCACCTGAGGAATACCGAATGGCAGAGAAGCACCTGAAAAAATGTTCAACATCCTTAATCATCAGGGAAATGCAAATCAAAAACAACCATGAGATTCCACCTCACACCAGTCAGAATGGCTAAGATCAAAAATTCAGGTGACAGCAGATGCTGGCAAGGATGTGGAGAAAGAGGAACACTCCTCCATTGTTGGTGGGATTGCAAGCTTGTACAACCACTCTGGAAATCAGTCTGGCGGTTCCTCAGAAAATTGGACATAGTACTACCGGAGGATCCAGCAATTCCTCTCCTGGGCATATATCCAGAAGATGTCCCAACCGGTAAGAAGGACACATGCTCCACTATGTTCATAGCAGCCCTATTTATAATAGCCAGAAGCTGGAAAGAACCCAGATGCCCTTCAACAGAGGAATGGATACAGAAATTATGGTACATTTACACAATGGAGTACTACTCAGCTATTAAAAAGAATGAATTTATGAAATTCCTAGCCAAATGGATGGACCTGGAGGGCATCATCTTGAGTGAAGTAACACAATCACAAAGGAACTTACACAATATGTATTCACTGATAAGTGGATATTAGCCCAAAACTTAGGATACCCAAGATATAAGATACAATTTGCTAAACGCATGAAACTCAAGAAGAATGAAGACCAAAGTGTGGACACTGTGCACCTTCTTAGAATTGGGAACAAAACACCCATGGAAGGAGTTACAGAGACAAAGTTTGGAGCTGTGATGAAAGGATTGACCATCTAGAGACTGCCGTATCCAGGGATCCATCCCATAATCAGCTTCTAAACGCTGACACCATTGCATACACTAGCAAGATTTTGCTGAAAGTACCCAAATATTGCTGTCTCTTGTGAGACTATGCAGGGGCCTAGCAAACACAGGAGTGGATGCTCACAGTCAGCTATTGGATGTATCACAAGGCTCCCAATGGAGAAGCTAGAGAAAGTACCCAAGGAGCTAAAGGGATCTGCAACCCTATAGTTGGAACAACATGATGAACTAACCAGAACCCCGGAGCTCTTGTCTCTAGCTGCATATGTATCGAAAGATGGCCTAGTCGGCCATCACTGGAAAGAGAGGCCCATTGGACTTTCAAACTTTATATGCCCCAATACAGGGGAATGCCAGGGCCAAAAGAATGGGAATGGGTGGGTAGGGAAGTGGGGGGCGCTATGTGGGACTTTTGGGATAGCATTGGAAATTTAATTGAGGAAAATATGTAATAAAAAATATTAAAAATTAAAAAAAAAGAAAGGTTGTGAGCTGCCTCATGTGTATGATGGGAACCAAATCTGGAAGAGCAGTTTCTGTTCCAGTGTTAGACTGTCTCTCCAGCCCCAGAATTATACTTTTCATTTATCCTGGATATAAACCCTTTGCTGAGTATAGGTTATGCATGATCATTTTGAAGTTCATAGGTTTTCAGTTTTAAACTAGTAAAGTCCAGAAACTTCTTTAAGGCACAAATTTGTTATCTTTTTAGAAATCCATCCTAGGGCTAAGAATGTAGCTCAGTAATACGGTATATGTGTAGCATGTACAAGACGCTGGATTTGATTCCAAGTGGCAGCTAAAACAACAAACAAACAAATAAAAAAACAAAGCCAAAACAAACCTATCAACCAACCAAAACCCATCTTAAAAATGCTTTTCCACTCTGAGTGGTATAATCCCAAGTCTACTTGTGGAGGCCTTGCATGGGTTTTACGATCATATGAGATGTTGTGTCCTGAGGAATGTGACACCTCTGGCTGCCAGAGGACTAGCCCTGCGGCATCTCCCTGCCACATGCTAGCGTTGTTCCATATTGCCATTTCTATCTCTCAACTCTCTCTTGTCTTGTCTGTTCCTGTGGCAGTGCTGCCTTACGTCAGCCTAGCTTTGTAATATCATCATACTTGATATAGAAATTACTTCCATTCTGTCATGCTTCAAAAATTTTGATCCGTCTTTGGTCTTTTGATTTTCTCTCTATATTTTAGAGTCAGCTTGCCATGGTTCTTAGAGATCCGTTCCTGATTTTAATTAGAATTACACAGAATATATAGATTAATTTGAGGAGAACTGACAGTTTTATGATATTATCTTCCCACCTTTGGAGCTAACATATCTCTTTATTTATGTATTCTTTAATATCTTTCAATAAAATTTTATTATTTCCTTCAGAAATGCAATATGTATCATTTGTTATTGTTTGATACACTCTTAGAATCTTCTATCTTTTGTTGTCTTTAAAATATTTTAAACTATCTTTGTTGGTAGGTACTAACACAATTGATTTTTATAAATGCATTATGTCTGTGGTGAGCCTGCTACATTTGTTACTGGTTCTAATTCTCCACTTTCTCTTTATTAGTTTTGTTCTGTTTTTATTATTTTCTTTGGAGAAATCCTAGTATTAGCTTGCTGTGTTTCTGATCTTGATAAATAGGTATTCCTCAATTTTTATTTCCAGAAAATTATCTTATACGCTTGCTTCTATAGCTTCAACTATATCACATAAATTTTAATACTTTATATTTTTGTTCTACTCTATTTTATCATCACAAATTTACTATTCATAAAGGGCCATGTAAGAATGCACTGAATTTTTTAACACACGTATTTCTTAAATTATCTTCTTTTTAAAAAAAAGCTCTAGCTTTCATATAATTGTGATTTTCTGGGTTATTTGTTCTGTTTGTTGATGCTTTCAGATATCTGTGCTGTCCTCTGTGAAAGCTCAAGATTAAGTTCATGTGTTCTGTGCATGTGTGTTGTTCATTGGTACAGCATTTTACATCAGTGCCTGTTTGATTAAACTTGCTTATTTTGTTCTTTGGGATGTTAGTATTCTTATTTCGTTAAAAAGAGTTTCATTCAGGTATAAGTGATATACACAAGGCCTATGTACATGTTTAACATATACAATTAAATATTTTGAATATATACATACATCTGTGTAGCATGTAGTTCCTACTATCCTGGTTTAAGCTCCGGGTGGACCACGCTACCAGCCACTGCCCTGGTTCTCTTGGATCTGTGGATGAAACACACACACACACAGATCATTTTTAACTTGCCTTATGGCTCAGCTGCTGGCTTCTTCTAGGCCTTCCACAGCTAGTGTGGTTTAGCAGCTGGGCTTTTCTAAGGCTCCTGTGGCTAGCTAGAATGCCTTTTCCTACTTACTTAACATCCTACATTTGCCCTTAGCTTAGTTGCATTTCTAATCTCCCACTCGGGGAAGTGACCAATGGCCACTTTATCCAAGATCTCTTATGCCTAGTGACTCTCTCTTCCTCTGAAGCATGGCAAATTTCCTTTCCTTCTCCTGCATCTCCTAGCTTGCCTGCCAGAACCTGGAAAGTTCTGCCTCTTCCACTCAGCCATTGGCCACTGGCATCTTTGTTGATCAATCAAGAACCAACTGGGGAACAGGACCTTTATTTTCACATGCAGTTTCCTGACCAACACATTAAAACCATGCCCTACACATCAGTACATAATAACATGCTTTCTGTTAACACAATAGTAGACAAGTCAGAAGTTTCCTAGTCTCTGTCTCTGTCTCTCTCCCTGCCCTCTCTCTCACACACATACATTCACACACTCACAGAGTGTGTGTGTGTGTGTGTGTGTGTGTGTGTGTGAGAGAGAGAGACAGAGACAGAGACAGAGAAAGACAGAGACAGAGAGATATTAGCCATTCTGTTCTTATAGTTCTCCCTGGAACTTCTCTTTCATCTTTGACATTCAACTTACATAACTGAAACTTTATTTTCATTGAGTAGTGCCCCATTTTTCTCTTCCTCCAGCCTCTGGAAACCACTATTTTACTCTTTGACTCTAAGAGTTCAGTAATTTTCAATTCCATATGTAAGTGAAGTTACATAGTATGTTTGCATCTATGATTGTCTTTAATTCCCCAATACTGTTTTCTCCAGGTTCGTTCATGTTGACAAATGCTAGATTTTCATTCTCCTTTTCTTTCTGAGGCTGGGACTTCCTGTTTGGCTCATGTTGGCATGGGGCTCATGATTACCCTGCCTTACTTAGCCCCTGGAATGCTGGAATTTAAAGGTGTGGGCCACCAAGCCTAGTTTTATTTTTTTCAAGAATGCATAATATTCCATTTTATAGATGTATTTACTATCTTTATTAATTCCATCTATTTAACATTTGGGGTAGAAATATTGTAAAATCTCCACTATTATAAAGCTAATTTTCTAATTGCAATGTTGCCTACTAAAATTATTAGAAGCTTAATTATTATTCACATGAAATAGCAGAACTACTATAACTTTGTGCTGACTACATCTGCTAATTATGTAGTGTCCCATTATGGTAGATTGTATCACGTTAATTCTTTGCAGAAAGACTATTATGTTTCTTTAGCCCAGAATATCAGTTTTAGTTATATGACTTGGACAATGAAGTCTGGGTGAAAACGAGACGCCTTACTTTAAAGAAGATTCAAAGCCAGCACATGGCTCTTAATGAGTTTTTCTTTTCTTCTAGCGTAAGACCAGCGGTATTCTAAATAAGGAATGATTTGCTCCTCCAAATCCTTCTCCCAGCAAGTAACATAATAGAAACACAGTGCCTCCTAGCCTGGAGGGACATGCTGTAAGAGGAAGAAATTCATCATTGTTAAGTTCTGAGAGTTTTTGAGTTGTTTGTTACTGAAGCCCAACTTAACCTGTCCTGACTGATGTTCAAAGCTTCCCTGTACTACCTTTCACCAGGGACATTTTTGTCTATTACTATAATGGCTCCAATTTTAGGTGTTTTTATTCTATATTCCTTTCGATCTATTTCTCTTTTGAATTTTTAAATTTCTATAAACCACAAAGAGGTGAGTTTTATGTGTATTTTCTATCATTCTCAGATGCCCAGTACATTTGAATTTATTGTTTTTACTAAAGATATATGTTTCTTCTACCTTCTTGTATGATCTTTACTTACTAGATCTTTGGCCTTTGCTTCTCTCTATCTCCTATCTATAAACAGGAACAATGGAGTAAATGGTAGCCTCTAAACAGCTCTGTTCTCTTAAGACTCCCAAGAACTTGTATTCATTTATATGCCAAGAGAGTGAATATTACCACATATAGCAAAATAAGAAAATATGCTAAGGATCTTGAAAAGATGATCATCCTAAGTATTCTCTGCCATGGTTTCTACATAGAGTCACACATACCCTCCTAGCACAGGCACACAGAAGAGATGCAGGGAAGTGACGTTTCAGGCAAACATTGCAATGACCTAAAGAAAAATTAAAGTGACAGCCCCTAGAACTGAAAGAAGAAAAAAATGGGTTCTGCACGAGAGCCCCTAGACCAGTGGTTCTCAACTTATGGATTGTGACCCCTTTGGTAGTCAAAATGACTCTTTGAACAGGGGTCACTTAAGTCCATTCTGCATATCAAATATCTATATTACAATTCATAACAGTAGCAAAATTACAGTCATGAAGTAGCATTGCGAATGATTTTATGGTTGTGGTTACTACATCATGAGGAACTCTATTAAAGGGTCACAGTATTAGGAAGGTTGAGAATCACTGGCCTAGAGGAAATGGGCCAATGACTTGTTTTAGCATGCCTGGATTCCAGAGCTGCTTGGCAATATTTATAGTGCTCTTCTCTCATAAGGCTCTTGTGAGAACTAAATGAAGTAATACAAATAAGGACTCATTTATCGATGCCTGGTTTATGCCAACTGCTCAGTAATTGATAGGAATTGTCCTAAATATTTTTTTTTATCAGTATTAGTCACATGATAAGTTATCCAATCTTAAGTGGTCAGCTCTAAACATGTATACATATGAGCAACACTAAATGGACTCAACAAGTTGTATTGATATATACACATGTGTGTGCATGCATTTTGCATTGTGCATGCATGCATCCATGCATGCATGTGTATATGTGTGTGGATGTGAGTTTGTGTGTGTATGCATGTGTGTGTGTTCTCTGTGTGTGCAGTAATTAAAGAATAAGTCATGAATTTGAAAGGGAGGAAGGACACAAGAGAAGCTAGAAGAGGAGAAGTGTGGAAAGATTGTAAATACAGTATTAGTGCAGGGCACTCTCAAAAGAATATTAAATTAAAATGTTTTAGATTCAGATGTTCAGAAGATCTTTATAAAGATTTTTACAATCTATTTGATGATGGTGTATAACTTGTAAGGTAATGAAGGAAGCTAGGTGGGTAAAGGAAGAATTGAGAGTTTAGGTAAAGGCTGAGTTGAGTCTAACTAACCTCAGCTTGGTCTTGGGAGTCCATGATGAGCTTGCATGCAGCAGGGCTAAGGTTTCCTATGCCTGCAACAGTTTGTCATTGGATGGGGCAATGAGCAATCTCCTGAGAAGAGTGTGACACACAGTGACTTAGGAATTAGTACCATTTGTCAGGACAGAATTTTATTAGAGTAATACTTGAGTTTGCAACACAATGGAAGTTGAAAGACAGAGAGATAATACTACCAAAACATCGAAAAAGAAATAGAACAACGATTTAGCTCCAGTTCAAACATTATTAAAGAGTGTGAGAAAATGTAATAGTTTCTAGACAATAGAGATGTTTACCCATAAGCCCTCATGAATATATTTAAGAACAAATTTTAGCAAAAAGAAAAGTGAACCCAAAGCTGGAAAAAGAAGAATTTTAAATTTAAAATATGCTATAATTCACATCAAGACTTCCCCTAAAGAACTACTTAGGTATAAATCTAGGAAAACATGTGGGAAATATTCATGAAGAAAACTACAAAGCTCTGATAAAAGATTTTATAGACGAGCTAACAGAGAGTGCTTCTCTAGGTTCATGGACAGGAGAATTCAGGATTTTAAGGTGTTGGATCTTCCCAACATAATCTATAACAATGCAATTTCAATAAAAATCCAAGGAAGTTGTTTTGCTATTGATAAGTCAGTTCTAACATGCATGTGGAAAGGCACAAAACCTAGAATGGCCAATGCAGGACTGAGGGAAAAGAACAGTATTAGAGGCTGGTATTTCCCAACCTCAAGACTTGTAAAGGCACAGTGACCAGAACAGTCAGTCACTGGAGAAAGAACACACATTGCTGGAATAGAACAGAGAGCCCAGACACTGTCTCATATAAATACAAGAAATGGTATGGGACCTTTTACCTCTCATGTACAAAAGGAAGCCAAGACACAAGCATCACCCTATTTGCAAACACTAACTTTAAAGAATCATAGACCTAAATACGGCATGGAAACGAATAAAATTCCCAGAAGACAACACAGAAAAACTAGATAACCTTAGTCCTGGTGATGTTTTTTTGATGCAACATTAAAGAAATAACCCAGAAGAGAAATAATTGATAAACTGGACTGAATTAAAAACAAAACCAAACAAATAACTTCCACCTCCAATACCTGCTCCACAATGGCACTCACTGCACATTAGACTATAAGTGTTAACACAGTCTTGTGGAATCCATGCTCTGAACAATCACACTGGCTCTTGCTCTTTTGATCAGAAGTTTAACATATTCATTGTTTGGCTGGGCTTTAAAATTTTGAAATCAGATAGTTTGGAATTCAAAGCAGTGACATGGAGGAGTATAAGTGTTGTGTAAGGGCAGTTTTGCTGGTGGCTGTATGGCACTAGGCTTTGGAAAGCACTGTGGACTTGGCCTTTCATTTCCTAGAAAAGTGCTCTTTTTCTTGTTTTCTTAAGAGTCTACATTTCAGATTCACTGATTGGGTCATTTTGACTCTTCATCTGATGCAGACACTTCCAGGAGTGCCTCATTACATTGAGGATACAACACAGTCCAAACTATCTTTAAAGACCTCTAAAGTCCTGTACTACTGGGTGCTGATGGCTTCTCTTTTAATATTCTTCCAAACCCCTTCACTTACACAAGTATACGATGCTGGCTGCTTGCTTTGCTCACGTGCATTTTCACAATAGCATTGTCCCATTCTCTGGCCCAGAAGACTCCCCTGGAAGTGTTCCTGCCCAGCTGCCTCCAGGACACAGGCGCACTCATAGCACTTGCTCAGAGAAGCCTCCCCTCACCATCCAACTAAAAATGGCTCTGGCATCTCGATTGTTCTATCCCACTTTATTTTGTCATCTACATCACTTATTACTATCTGAAATTGTCTTACTTAATTCATTTATTTAGTAATCTTCTTGTTTATCGTCTCCAGTCTTAGAATGAAAATACCATGAAGTCAGGGATTTTTAACTTGTATTCTACAAACAGTGCCTGAGTTTGCTTACTGGATTTTCAGTAAATATTGAAGGAGTAAATGAATGATGTTATTAAATTGACCTCCTGAGAGTGAACCTTTGGGCATGTCATATCCTGTAAATGCTCTTCAGAGGACTTCCAGATCCTTCAAAATTTGTGCCATCCTTCTTTATATTCTTATCCTGAGCAATGCACTTTCTTATCCCTTGACACCTCTCAAAGTGGGCTTCTTATTTCTATGCAAATTCTATTTCTTCTCACCCCTGTGATTCTGTTTGTACCAGTTTCTCTAACCAGCAAGCTATACCTCTTGCATCCCAGTTCTTAATAAGGCCACACTTGAGGGTCTCTTATGTTGGAAAATGTCTTTGCTCAGTTTTCCTACCTTGGAAAGCTGTCGTTTTCCTCTGAATTCCTAGGAGACTCATATCTCTTTTATGTACATACAGGACTGTATATCACACATGTTAGTCATTAAGACCTTCGGTATTTAACACCCGCTCATTAGAGACCTCCACTTGCTATCTGTTAAATGGATGATGATTGTATGATCGCTCATTTTGAAACTGTAAATGACACTGAAGGATCTGTATTTGTCTATGTAACTTCCAGAGCACCTAATGCGTTTGTTGAATGAGTAAAGACTAGCCATTGTACTCAACTCAGATAATTAATAATATCCCCACTGCTGGAGCAGTCCTGGACATTCTTCATCTCTTTGTGCACATTGATCTGTTTGCATCCCCCTGAATTCTGTGTTCAGAAGAATAATACTGCTGTTTGATGATTGATGGAAGCAGAATTCTAAGATTCCCAGTCTCTGGTATATCCATATTTTTCCAGTTAGTCAAAACATTAATCCAGGTACTGGTATGCTGATGTTTGGCAGTTGTACATTGGACATTGAGTTGACCTTATCTTAAGGTTATAGTTCAGGTGGATCAGAGCTAAACACTTGAGTCCTATGATAGCAGAATTCACACACACCCACACACATACACAGACACATACACTCACCCTCACACATGTGTGCATTTGAGAGCTAACAGCATGAAGATATCAGACACACACAGGACTTCTCTCCTGCTGACCTGGAAAGTAGATAAAGGTTGTGTGGGGCCTCTAGAACTGTGGATTGCTTCCACATGTCATCTACCAAGAATCCAGAACCTTGACCCTACAACTGAATTCAGCTGCACCCATGGGTGATGGGAGTAGATTCTACTCAGCCTCAGATGAGAACCTCAGGCTTTGACAATGCTTGAGCTCCAGTAGGGTCTTGAACCCAGCCATGCCCAGACTTCTGATGTACAGAGACTTTGTGCTTATGCTGTATGCAGCCAGCCAGTATGGCAATTCATCACATGGCAATAGAAAACAGGTTCAGTGATGAAGAAGGAAGAGAAAAAGAAACCTCTGCTATGGACTGAAGTAAAGAATGAGTCTCAGGAATTCCCATTTTTGTATGGGAGTCGGGTTTCTCTTCTATGCTCCAGGTTCATTAATGACTGCAGGTCTTGATTCTGTCTCTACCTGATTGGGCATAGCTAGAAGAGAGAATCCAGGCATGATTGATGAATAAAGGTCTTCCCGTCCCCCACCTTTAGGCTTTCAGCAGCAGCACACGGTCTTTTCCCACCGATCCCTTTCTAATAAGTGTAGTGACCCAAAACAATTGACCTTAAAAAATAAAAATAAATAACCTGCCCCCAGAACCCTGACAGGCAGCTTTAGCATTCTCTGTTCTCCCTAGATCGCATCTTGTGAGTCTCAAAGAAATGAATCTTATTATTAGCCCGCTGCCAGTGACTGCTCCTGACAGAACCCCTCCCCACCGCAGCTGCCAGCAGGCACAGGTGTCATGAAGCTGATGGCTCAGTTGGCACCGTGAGCAGTGGGGGAACCACTCTGAGCCTCCAGCCTAGGGTCCCCGCAGCCCAACTGTCATCTGAGGCTCCAGTCTGTGGAGTGACACAGTGGAGCCTCCAGTCTGTGTCACAGGACTTTGTCCGGCAGGTTTCTTAGGTAAACTGAGACTTGCCATTTGGAGGTCTTCCTGTCCTTTCCCATTTATTATAAGATATGTTCTTCATTCAGAGTCACATGCCCATAATGTGACTGGACAATCAGATAAATTATACAGGAAACACCTGTGTGAAAGGTAATTATAAAGCAAACGTTGCCAGCCTGACAAGGTCCTGTTTTTCATTCCTGAACACAATCCCTCACCCCCAGAAAGAGATAATCCCTATCTCAGAGTTTATGAAAATTATTGCTTTGCCTTTAGTTCCCCATCTTTAATGTTTCTGTGTGCTCCCCACAGGCAGTGTAGTTTTGCCTGTTTGCTAACAAGAGAGCTTGAGCTCTCTCAAATCTTGATTCTTTGCATATATATATATATATATGCAAAGATTCATATTCTTCATACCTGCAGTTTGCTCGATTTCTTTGTTGAATAATTGAATTATTTATTCTTATGATGGATATGGATTGTGGTTTCCTTTACTGTTGACTTTTTTTGCCAGGAGCATTCTTCAGATCATCCTTGTAAGAATCTATGGGCTACGCCCCATCCATCTAATACATGGTCATCCTGAACATTAATAGATAATGTCAAGCTGCTTTCCAAACTAACCCAAGTACTCTGCCCAAATTAGTGGAAAAATCCCTGTTTTCTGCATTTTTATCAATACTGAGTATTTTCTGTTGCTGATAACAAGTTACCACCACATTTTGGTGTCTTAATCAAACACCATGTTATTGTTTGTATGGCCAAAGTCTTGGGTAGTTTAAAAGGGTCCTTTGCTCAAAGTCATAGGGTGTTGGTTTAGACTATGGGTCCCCTCTAAGACTTGAGACTCTCTTTTGAGCCCTGGGGTTTTGGGCAGAATGCATTTTCTAGCAGCTGTGGGGATTGTGGATTTTCAAGACCACAAAGAAATTGCCTCTCTCCCCCTTGGCCTTATTCTAAAGGTACCTTTCATTTGGTCAGGCCTGACCCATATAGCTTCCTTTTGATTAACTGGGAGCTGAGGGCTTGCTAATCTAATCACAAGACTGAAGTCCTACTTCAGTAGGACTTGCAATGTGTTCATCAGTCCTGGGAATCCCAAGGCTCAGCTTGTTGGAGAGAGGTGATTCGGTTTTCAACTCCTGGATTGCTTAATTGTTGAGTGTCTGAAGGTAAGCAAGTGTTATCCATTCACTGGTGACTTGTGCTTCTCAGGACACATATTTCATTCTCATTGTTTGAAAATGTTCCTCTGACCTGATGCAGCAGTGTGCTTTAATAATATAGCAGTGCCATGGGTAACACTCATTGCGAGTTAATGCCCCACTGGCCACTGGCATGTGTCAGCTCTTTTAATATACTTGAAACACTGGGTAGGTGCTATGGATTTCTCCATTTCACAGATGAGGAGACTGATGCTGAACAAACTAACAGGTTATGAACTGGAGATGTCATTGGCTTCATCTTTGAACCAGTTTCACGTGGCTCAGACCTCCTGTTCTCAAAATCCAAGAAAGCCAGCAAACTGATTTAAGGGCATAGCCATACTACAGCAGACAGGTGGACAGACAACTCTCCCTGTCTCTCGATTACAGTGAAAGGATAGTCTTAGTGGATGAGTGATCTTTATGTTTTCCATACTAAGTCCTCTCCATTCCTGCTGTTCCACAGTGCCACCTGTCCAGTGCACTGTTTCCTTGGTTCCTGGGCCATCATGTTAGATCCTCCTCAGATTTTATGGGATAACCTAGACTCTGTCATTGAAGTATAGTCCGGGTGTGGTCAAACTCCTCCCCAGTCCTGAGTCCCTCTCACTCTTCTCTGCCTTGGATCAGAAAGAACAGACTTAGCCTAGTGCTATGTTAGCTCTTTGCTCCCATCTGTAGACCACACCCCAGTGTCCTCCCATTCAATTTAACCCACCACTAAGTCCTGAATCCATCACTGCTTGGACTCTGTCCCATAGGGCTTTTGTCTTCTGTCATCGAGTTTCTGCAGTATATATAAAATTTTTTCAACCATGTGTTACCTGCCTATATTTCATTATATTGCTCCATAATTTTCTTCACATGTTTCAGTAAAGTTACCCAACCTTTATTAGCTGGTGCACATACTGAGTTAGTTCTCGTTCATATCTTTCTTGAACTTTCCATATCATGAATGCTGGTGAGGTTTTCTTCTCTTATCATCTAGGATCACTTTCTCTCTCACTTTTCTTCTTTCTTTGGGACATCTCTTTATCCAGCCCTGACCATCTATTCTATGGTCTCTTTAGCCTGTTCTTTACCCTCTCCTTCCATATGTAGCAGTTCTTACCTTATTATTGCTTTCTTGGACCTGCTTTACCACTGGACAGGCCACACTCAGTGTCCTGTCTTCAGGATAAATATCCTGGGATCAAATCCAGAGAGGTGTAGGCTGCATCCCCAGTAAGCAGGCATCTTGCTCCCCGAGGGGCTCTGGATTCACAGAGGTGGAGGCAAGACTGATACTCAGGGGTGGCTCAGCAGGATTTGCAAACACAGCATAAGAACAGGGGTGCATCTGCAAAGAGTTCATCTGTCTTTCCCTGTTTTGATTTGGCGTGTCTGTGTAGAACATGCCATGTGTCTTCAGCTATCTTAAATGAATATTTAGAAAACTCTCATGTTTTTGGTTCCCATTATGCTTTCAGATTCCCTCAGATTTATTCTGATGTGTTGCCTCCATAGTAGTCAGAGCTCTATTCCTGACTGGCTCCCAAAGCAGACATGAAAAATTAAATCAGATAACCCATATCTGGGCACCGATTTTCTTTCCACTGAATGTATTTGTGTCTTTTAATTTATTCCTCATTAGAACACTCCATACATGAACTCATGTATTAAAGCATTTCTTGCTGGGAAAATGGCAGTAAAATGCTGGCTATACAGGCATAAGGACTTGAACTCATATCTTCAGCACCTGTATAACATGTCAGGAATGGTGGCAGGAGCCTGTGGTCCCAGATCTCAGAGGCAGGGGACATAGGATTCCTTGAGGGTCACCTGGCCATCCAATCTAGCTGAAACAGTGAATACCAGGCTCAGTGAAAGACCCTATCTCAAAGAATAAGATAGCATGATGGAGGGATACACCTTTGGCCTCTCCACAAATGGGTGCACATAAGTGCATCTCCTGACATGCACATACAGGTGAACATACACATGCATATGATTCCCCAAGTATGTAGTGATCTAGACACTGTCCAGGGTGCTGAAGAGGCCATGAAGAACAACGCCCATGTCACTCAGCCTTAATGACACAGAACACATTTTTGGAAATGGAGGGCCTTTCATGGATACTTAGCAAGTGCACCAGGGATCCAGAACTAGAGTCTAGACCCTTGCCCCAAGCTCACCTGCCATATTGTGATGTAAGTCACCTGTTGCTGGAGCGTGCTGTGACATGTGCATTTAATCTCCCCTTTTGCATGTGTAGTTTGTAACTTTCATCTTTTTTTTCTAAAAGAGAAACAGTACAACACCAAGAATAATGCTTGAAGTGACACTCAGCTTTCTCCTCGAAGTTCTTTTATGTTGTGTGACCCAGTTCCAGGGAGATGTTTTCCTAATGTGGCTCCAGAGCTCACCCAGATCTGGCCAGCACTCCAGTCCCTGGAGGTTCTGGCTGCTGACTTACTTCCCCTGGACTGGATGGTAGGAAAGTAAAGGAAGTGTGTCTTCTCTTGGCAGCCCCAAACTCTGGCCTCTCCTGAGCCCTGGGTTGCAGCTGCCCTGGCTCTACCCTGACCCTGGTAACGTTCCTCAGAGCACAGCAAAGGTTAACTGAGATCACACAGCCAGGTGGATGCTTGGCTTCACTTTCCCTGGGGCTAATTATGGAGCTACATTAGATAAAAGTCAACATATGTTGTAAAAGGCACTGTGTATCATTGCTTGACAGTTTCTAACAATGTGCTCATGTAACAGCTGTCAAAGGCAGTGCTAGAAAATGAGTAATATGTTGATTTATGTATATCAGATCTGTCCTCATGCTCTGTGCTGGAGCAGACCAGGCAAGCTTGGCTCTGTGGGTGGAGACTCAGGGAGGGGTGGCCCAGGAAGGAAGGAAATTCCCTCATCTTCAGAAGCGTCTGGAAGGGCGGGTAGAGCCTGCAGCAGATGCTACTTTCTGAGGTCCTTTAGAGAAAAATTGCCTGGAGGACATCTGCTTTCTTTTTACAGAAGAGGAAGGAGCCCATGGAAGAGTAAAATCCAAGTGTCCTGATAATGTGTGTGTGTGATGGGGTGGGGGTAAGGGCTGTGGAGTTCATTAGTTATGCTTTTTCTGTCCTCTGAATAGAGCTAAGGGTCACACTAGCAGCTAACTACTTTGTTCTATGAGGGGTTAAGAAAAGGTGGTTTTTGGTTTTGTTTTTTCTAGAAATACCATGTTTAGATTTTCTTTTCTTTCTTCCTCTGTTTTGTTTTGTTTGTCACGTAGGCTAGCCTTGAACTTGTGGCAATTCTCCTACCTCTGCCTCACCTGTGCTAGGGTTATGGATGTTCACCATAATGCCCTTTAGATTTTATTTTAATTTTGTGTGTTTTCTCTGTGTGGGTCTGCGCTGGTGAGGCCAGAAGAGAACATGGATCCCATGGAGGAGGAGTGCCTGGCAGTTGTGCGCCTTCCAACATGGGTGCTGAGAACAAAATTATGGTTCTCCAGAGCAGCAATATGCCCTGTTGATTACTGTTCCATTTCTCCAGCCTCACAGCTTAGGTATTCTTTATAGTCAATGCACTGAAAATTAATTAAAATTTTCAGTTGATGAATAAAACTGTATGTATTTAAGGTTTGATATGTGTACACCATGACAGGGTTACTGCAATCAAATCACTCACTGTATCCTTTCTCCTTTGTGTTACATCTTAAATTCTCATCTTAGGACAAAGTTTGAATGTTGACCAGTGTCTCCACATTCCTCCTCTGCTCTCGTTTTTGGCAGCTACCATGCCACTCCGGGCCTCTTTGATGTCCACTGCTTTAGATTCCAGACTTAAGTGAGGCCTTACAGTGCTTGTCCTTCTGTGCTTGCTGTAGCTCCTTGACTGTAATGTCGTCTCTGAGCTATCTTTGGGAGGGATGTTTGGAGGAGCTTCTGCTGTATCCTTAACAGCAGTGCTGAGGCACATTCCTATCAACAGCCTGCCAAGCATGCCCTCCTCAGCACCTCCAGTCCTTTTCTGATAACAGCCCTCCTGACAGGTGGAGGGTCTCACTGTGGTTTCAAATGACCATGACCGGACTCAACTTTCTCATGTTCTAAGCATCATTCTACTCAAAAATTATGTAAAGAGATGCAGCAAAATGAGACTTAAAGAGATGCTTCCCTTTCTTCTTGAGGTCTTACACTGTGCCCACTGGTGATGGGGATCAGGGGTCTGGGTTTTATAGAGGCCACTTTGCTGTAGCTTTGGAACCTTCATTAATTCAGGGTCACCACCAAGCCTCTGTGCTCCTCACCACAGTCAGGGTTTGCCCCTCTCCAAGTGTGATTAGGAGCAGCATGAGGTCTTAAAGCACAAAGTAGTCTCAAAACTTGTAGCTTGCTGATGAATAATATAAATGCCTAAATGGATAACTGTACTTATTCTTTAGCACTAATTGAGGCAAAAATAGAATTTGGATCCCCCAGGCCCCAGACAGACTCCTTTCAGTGACTGGGAGGCCTTGCCAGTCTCCCCTGCCTTTAGTTTAATGTGTGACATACACTGGAGAGAAGGAGATGACCCTGAATTCTTTCTTCTCGTGATGTGGTTTGGGGTGTAATTGTGCTAGAGGAAGGGTGTTCTGTTTACACATTTTGTAGCTGCTGTGCTGGCTGGTAGCACTGGCAGATGTCAGATATCCCCTAGCACCCTCCATTCCATACCCAGATGCTACCACCAAGGCCCATGTCTGCTAGTCAAGCATATCCCAGCTCAGCTTTGTTGAGCTTCCCAGAGCCTTCTAAGTCTTAACAAGTTTCAGCTAAACTCTGACAACAGATCAATTTTCCCCAGTCTACTTGATGGAGAAAGCATCTTGCAAACCTAAGACAGTGCAGGGATAGGTGACTGCAGTCAAGCGAAGTAAAACTCTAGGGATGTTGCACGTTCACTGTACCAAGGATTTGGAAAGATTCTCAGCAGACCACAGGTAGTTAAGCAGCCAGACCACCACGGTGATCCCTAAAGGAGGTGTTCCGAGATAAGTGACAAGCAAATACCAATGAGCCAGTGTGATGGTTTGTATATCCTTGGACCAGGGAGTGGAACCATCTGGAGGTGTGGCCTTGTTGGAATAGGTGTGACCTGGTTGGGATGGGTGTGTCACTGTGGGTGTGGGCATAAGATCCTCACCCTATTTGCCTGGAAGTCAGTCTTCCACTAGCAGCCTTTGGATGAAGACATGGAACTCTCAGCTCCTCCTGCGCCATGCCTACCTGAATACTGCCATACTCCCACCTTGATGATAATGGATTGAACCTCTGAACCCGTAAGCCAGCCCCAATTAAATGTTGTTTTTTATAAGATTTGCCTTGGTCATGGTGTCTGTTCACAGCAGTAAAACCCTAACTAAGACAGCCAGCTACCCAGATCAAGCCAAACCTTCAAGCTCCACCTTCTCTTTACTGGGAGTCAGCTGCATCTTTATTATCCCACCAGCCCTCTGCAAGAAGAGGGAATGACTTTTGCTTGGGATGAAGATGATCATCATTAAGAATGAAGAACTTTCGAAAGCAGCTAACAAAACTCTACTGTATCAGGATCTGAATATATGTGTCCTTCACTTGTGCTCAGCAACATATTTAAGCCAAAAGCTTCTAGCATTTTATGACAGAAAGACAGCATAGGGTGGCAGAAAGAGTAGTACACTTACCAGCAAAGAGCTACAAGTATTGCCTTATTTGCTGTGCTCTCTCCAGATAATTATATACCATCTCAGAGGCTTGGTTCTTTTTATCCGCAAAATGGAAATAATAATTAATGCAAACTTATGAAAGCTTGGCGAAAAATTAGAGAATGAATATAAGGATACTCTTCAAACAAAGTATTCTGTAGTAGTTTTCATCTATAAGATATGCTTTCTCACGTTTCAGTGTTTCTAAAATAAATGTGTGTCTTGCTATCTATGTCTTTGTTTCATTTCCTGTTGCTAGGATGAAGGGATTCTTTGACTCACAGTATCAGGTTATAGTCCATCCTTGATGGCAGGAACTTGAGGCAGCTCGTCACATTATGTCTGTAGTCAAGGGCAGGGAGTAATAAATCAATGCCTGCCTGCTGGTGCTCAGGGACCTCTTCTCATCATTGCAATCCAAAGCCTAAGCCCCAAAATGGTGCTACTCACATTCAAGGTGGTCTTCTAGCTTCATTCGACACAGTAAAGAAAATCTATCCAAGGCATGCCCAGGGGCCAAGTTAATCCAGTCAGTCCCTAATTGAGACACCCTTTCCTTGGTGACTCTAGATTGTGGCTAGCTGACAATTGAAGCAAAAATATTACCATATATAAATTGTATATAATATTCAATGTGATCATGTTTTCCTTTTCCCCCAGGAAAGCTATTAGATGAATAATGTGTCTTACAGTCAATAGATTCTTAGAGACATGAAAATATAATAGTTCAGATAGTTTTATGAGGCTCTGGAGATCAGTTTTACTATTTTTTTCATTTGAATATTTAAAGGCATCTGTTAACCGAGTATAGCTACCATTCATTAAGTGCATTTCATGATTTGCATCACAACAGTGCCTAATATTCTCTTCTATGACACTGGCTCATTAGCATTCTGCAGTGGTAAGCAGAGGTATGGGGATGCTGGGGTGTGTGCAGCTGAGTGAGGTGCCCTGTGCCTGGGGTCTTCCATCCCCATGGATGGGGCTCAGAGACAAGATGGACTCTCCACTCTCCGTCTTTCCTATCTCTGCATGTGGCTGGCAAACTCTTAACAGACACCAAAGGAAGAATCCCAGCAAGTTTTATCGTTATTAAAAGATAAGATTACTTAGATGCAGGTTTCTTCGAGACTGATTTTTATTAACTCCAATGTGGGCTCTTCTTTATACCTGATTGTGCCATTTTATTTCCAAATACACACACTGTATTGACAATCTTATTCCCTCATTGAATTTTCTGCAGGTTTCTGTTGTCTTTTATGAGCCTATTCCAGTGAGGGGGAAAAAGTTAAATGGGATTTATAGCAATATATTTACCTGGCTAGGCTGTAACTATTTTTAAAATAAATAAAACTTTAAAATAACAGAAGTGAAGAAGAGCAAATGTCCATGAAGGCTTTCACCCTCCCCTAGAGAGAGATAAAAAGGCATCCTACCTACAGCATGTCTCTTTCTAAGACCACATTGGTTTTCCCAAATAGCCATCATATAAATAGAGTGGCTTGTATAAGATTGTGCACTCTGTGGGTGGCCCTATAAATATTCATTAGTAAAATGTACATGCGGTCCTGATCCTTGAGCTTTGTATTCAAAGATGTGGTTTCAGCAATAAGTTCAAATTTGATGTACTTGATAGAGTCAGTGAAGGCTTGAAATCGTTATCCTGCATGGTAGCCCCTCCCAACCTTTGGAACCTGAAAAAAAAAATAATAACAACCTTGGGCCAGAATGAAGCCAGGAAGACATGAAAATGAAGCAGTAAAGGCTGTTAGTCGCCAAGTTCAGAATTCATCTGCTGCTCCTGTTGTTGAGGGCCTCCTGGTGTTTGCAATGCAAATTTCAGCCATGCCTTAATCATGACCACAGGGAGACAATTAGGGTTAAAATATAGATTTCTAGATAATTAGAGCAAATAATAAAGAAATAAATACTGAAAACAAAGAGTGCTAATGTGGCTCATTTGGAGCAATGCTTTCTTTACAGGGACTGGAAAGGATTTTTTTTTTTTTTCCTAGCTAAAGGATGGGCTCTTTGGATGCTGGATACTCTAAATTTCAGGAAAGAGGGATCAGCATGTGCTGTCTGAGCCTTGTCTTCAGTTGAGGGCTTTTAATTCAAGGCCAAGGAATAGGCTCGCTTTCTGTTTTCTATTGCTGTGGTTAAAAATGCAGGCACTGGACTTGGTGAACTCAAATTGAATTCTCGTCTAAGCCAATTAAATCTCAGAGCTTGGACAAATTACTTAAACCTTTAAAGAACCAAAAGCTTAAGTTTCCTCATCTGAGTAGTTCTCAAGTTCGGTGGGCTCTTGAGATTAATGAGACCATATGCATAAAACACTCAATGAAACACCCACTCTCACCTGTCAGTAAAGTTCCTAACCTGCCAATCATGATGGGTCATCTTTCTCTTACTATGAACATTATAAATAGATATAAATATATGTCCATAAATATGTTTTCTGCTCAAGGTTTTGTGAGCAGAAAGAACTGCTGAAAACCAAATGTAACCTTTGACAATGATTAGACATATCACCTAATACTGTTTGGAAGTATTCTCATTTATTTTGAAGGTTAGCTTTCATTTGACTTCATGGAGTTGAATGAATCCCCTTTACAATTCAAGATTCATCTTGGAAATACCCACTGATGAAGCCTTGTTTTAATCATTAGTGAAGACATCAATGTAATAAACTAACATTTAAGAAATTAAATCATATCCTGATATATATGTATATATATATACATATGTATATATATAAGTTATTTACATCTGATTGAATTAAAATATGAAATTTATAACAGATGTCCTGTTATCAGATGCCAACTGGAAATAAGGTTATATTTACATATAAGCTACATATTCATATATCTATATGCGCAAATAAAAGTAATTTACCTAATAGTTTTAATCTCTGTGCCATCCATGTACTTATGCATTCATTACTACCCACTGGGCATCTTCTTTGCACAGTGCTTTTCAGTATGGGAGATGTGTGTGGATGTGTTTATAGATAAACATAGGGAGCACACACACACACACATACACACACAAACACAAGTAACTGGAATCGTCAAAGGTTCCAATTTCTTTTGAAATAATATGGATTCAGTTTCCTGTTGGATGAAAGCAGTTTTCAGTAATATTCAGAAAAAGAGTTTATAAAACATTTTCCCTTGTCTACTTGCTTAGTTCAGGTTCTAGAAATACTTTTTGTTAAGAAAGAATAAAATCTTGTAAAAATCTTGTTATTCTGAACTTGTGTAATGGTAGGGCTGAGAGTGTAGCTTAATAGTAAAGAACTTGTATGAGGTCTGGGCTTATGCCTCCCGCAACTGAAAAACAAACAAACAAACAAACAAACAAACAAACAAAACCCTAATAAATTTAACAGTTAAGAACATGAAATAATAACCCAAAGTTAATAAAAGCAGGCTCCAAATAATCCAGAAAAAAAAATGTGTCATCATGGAGAAGGAGACAGAACCCAGGTTTCTCGAAACCCCTCTGTGTTCTTCAATGAGTCAGATTTTGCCATTTTGGCAACCTGGGGATATTTTAAAAGGCCAGATGCCTAGATCTGCAACTCAGACCATCTCAACGGGATTGCAGGCATGGAGTCTAGGAGTCTAGTCTAGTAATTAAAGGCCTGTCTAGGTGATTGCAGTGTTTAGTAGTAGTGGACAGGAACTGGAATGACTGGGGATATCTGGGTTTGGGCATGCTTCAATCCACACTGGAGCTAGGCACAGAAGTACACTTTTTTTTTTTTTTTTTTTTTTTGCAAGAAACTGGCAAGTTCTACAAGGAGTTTCAGTGTCATGGGAGGTTAGTTGGGTTATAATTGGCTCTAATTGGCTCTCCCAGCAGCTGAAACATCCTCTGCCTACAGCCGAGTGACACTCCAAAAGGGGAACGATATGTTCCGACCTTTGAAAACATCAAAGGAGTCACTTCCAACGTGGCTCTTACAGCCCAGTGCCCTGCAGCTCAGCAGGGCTGGGGCCAAGCCCAGCACAGCTGATAGGAAACAGCTTTTTTTCCCCCATCAGAACGACTGTACCAGCAGACTTTCAGAAAAGGGATTGGGCTGGGGAAGGAAGCAGAACCTAGACTTGTAAGTGGGCACCTGTGCATTAACTAGGCTCATCCAATATGTTGGAGGTGCTAATTCTCTCTCTGATGAAACAGAACTCTGCACATACATATTCTAATGTAGGTGAGTGACACAATACATGGAATGATTTAATAATTATTACACGCTAATCAATCAACCTGGGGCTATTAAGATGACTTGTAAGGTATATAAGGTCATTTTACTCACACGTACAATTACTGCTTTTATCTAACAGGAAACAGAACCAGTTCTTGCTTAAATAAGCCCTGTGTTCACTCCTTTGTCCTCCTCCTCTTCCTTTTCCTCCTCCACCTCTTCCCTGCTACTTGTACACAGCTCAGTGTGAACAGAATTTCTTGCTTCTCTAACACAGTGCTTCATAATATGGGCATTAAAATATTTTCAGATATTATTGAATGCATTGTAGGGATTAAACTATTTTCCAATATTATTTGCACATTGTGGCAAAGCAAAGAGTTGTTGCCTTGACTTTTAAATGATTTGGAATCCAACTCAGAATTCAAAGAGACCTGCTTTGGAGATTACAGTTGTGAACTGGATGCATTAACCACATCTATTGCAAGCCATCTTGGTGTGAGAAATGTGTAGCACTCATAAAAGCTTTAAGTCATTGGGCTGCAGTCACCTGTCCCTGTGGCATCTTAGAACAGAGGTTAACAAAAGGCTTTCTCCATTAAGGAGATTGGGAGAGACTGATTCTAATGTGGGCCAAGCTTGGTTAGAACTTGAGTGCATCCTACAAGTGTAGCACATTTTGAGTAGAAGAATAGAAGGGCTTATCCACGTGGGTAGTGACCAGAGAAGATGGGTCCAGGAGGTTAGTAGGGCATATCTCAGAAGTCAAAAGGAGAACTTCATGCTGGGATTGAGCTTTGAGTGGATGGGAATAGAGCAAGGGATAGCCAGGAATGGAGGTTTGTTTGTGCTGGGTGGTCTCGGATGCTCACATCTTTAAGTCTAAAAGATGCTCACATCTTTAAGTCTATAAAATACATCACAGAGAGGGTTGGAACAGCAGATTCAAGGTTGGATAGACTTTCCTCAAATCCTATCCTAGCCTCATGTTCACTGCTAATTCCTGGGCAGTGTCTTAGTTTGGGTTCCATTGCTATGAAGAGACTCTTACAAAGGAAACTCTTACACATTTATTTAATAGGGGCTGGCTTATAGTTCAGAGTACATTATTATCATGGCAGGAAACATGGCATCATGCAGGCAGACATGGTGCTGGAGAAGGAGCTGAGAATGCTACATCTGGATCTACAGGCAACCAGATGAGAATGTTACCCTGGGTGGATCTTGAACACCTGAGACCTCAAAGCAAGCCCAATCCCTAGTAACATACTTCTTCCAACAAAGCCACACCTATTCCAACAAGGCCACACTTCCAAATAGTGCCACTCCCTATGTGCCTATGGTGATCATTTTTAGTTAATTAACTAAGTTACTTTACATCCTGACTGCAGCTTCTCCCCTCCCCTCCCCCATCCACCTCTCCTTTTTTTTTTTTTTTCTCTCCACAGAAAAGGGGAGGCTTGTTGCAGTAGGACTAAGCACATCACCTCTTTACCTTTTGAGGCTAGACAAGTCAGTCCAGCTAGGGGATAGGGATCCAAAGACAGGCAACAGAGTCAGAGACAGTCCCTGCTCCTCCTTTTCGGAATCCCACATGAAGACCAAGCTCCGGGGGACCTAGGTCCATACCATGCATGCTCTCTGTTTGGAGGTTCAGTATCTTGTGGGTCCCTTTGGGTCCAAGTTAGTTGATTCTGTAAGTATTTTGTGGTGTCCTTGACCCCTCCGGTTTCTTCAATACTTCCTCCCCCTCTTCCCCAGGATTTCCCAAGCTCTGCGTAATGTTTGGCTGTGGGTCTCTGCATCTGTTTCCACCAGTTGCTGGGTGAAGCTTCTCACATGAGTTACGCTAGGCTCCTGTCTGCACGTATAGCAGAATACCATTAATAGTGTCATAGGCAGACTCCCTCTCATGGCTTAGGTCTCAAGTTATATCAGTCATTGGTTGACCAATCCCCTGATTTCTACTTCATCTTTAACCTTGTATGTTTTGTAGGCAAGACAAATTGTGGGTCAAAAGTTTTGTGGCTGAGTTAGTGTCCCCAATCCTTCCATTGGAAGTCTTGCCTGGTTACAAGAGATGGCCATTTCAGTTCCATATCCTCAATTGCTAGGTGTCTTAGCTAGGGTCACCCTCATAGATTTCGGGGAATTTCCATTATCCTAGGTTTCTAGCTCTCCCCAGAGATGCCTCCCCACCAACCAATTCCAGTTCTCTTTCCCAGTACTCTTTCCCCACACTTGATCCCTCCTGTTTCTCCCCATCCCCCATCCAGGCCCTTTCTTCTATCTATCTTTGATATCTATTCTATTTCCCCATCTCAGTGAAATTCAAGCATCTTCCCCTGGACCCTCCTTGTTACCTAGATTTTTTGGGTCTATGGATCCTAGCATGGTTATCCTGTACTTTATGACTAATATCCATTTATAAGTGAGAATATACCATGTTTGTCTTTCCAGGTCTGGGTTACCTCACTCAGGATGATATTTTCTAGTTCCATCCATTTGCCTGCAAATTTAATGATGTCATTGTTTTTAATAGCTGAGTGATATTCCATTGTGTAAAGGTACCACATTTTCTTTATCCCTTTTTCAGTTGAGGGACATCTGGGTCCTTTCGGTGTCTGGCTATTATGAATAAAGCTGCTATGATCATAGTTGAATAAGCATCCTTGTGGTATGGAGGAAGAGGGTTTTTTTTTTGTTTTTTTTTTGTTTTTTGTTTTGTTTTGTTTTTTTTTTTTGCTATATGCCCAGGAGTGGTGTAGTTGGGTGTTGAGGTAGAACTAGCCCCAGTTTTCTGAGAAACCATAAAATTGAATTCCAAAGTGCTTGTACAAGTTTTCCCTCCCACCAGCAATGGAGGAGTGTTCCTTATGGGGGGAGGGGGCATTTTTATTCAAACCACCATAGGCAGGGTTTCACCTTCCAAAGCCCCCTAGAATTGCAGTTTCTGCTATAAGCAAGTCTCAATCTGACAAGCAGAGACCCCTCACTTCAAAGGAGAGGGGAATGTCCAGGTGTGAGCAGGCTTGGGGTCTAGAAGTCAGGAGCCACCGTTGGGATCTGCCCTCTCTTGTGTTTGCAAGATGACCACAGTCATCAGTTGGTGGCAATGTGCTGCTTTTCTCACAACCAGTGGGGAAAGGGAGTGGCATTTTGGATGTCCTGGGCAGCTCCTCTCTCAAGTGTGGTCACCTACGATGACTGAAGGCAGCTGCATTATTGCTACAGTAAGTACTATGCCCTGAATGGCTTAGAACCAGAAAAATGTATTGACTCACAGCTGTGGAGAGCAAAGTCTAAAATCTAGATGCTGCTGGCCCATGGTCCCACTGCACGTTTTCTGTTCTCAGCTTCTCTACTAGATGTTAGTGGGTCTTTTTCAAAGTGGATTGAAAACTCTCATATTCAGGTGACATTTGCCTGTGAGGTACTATGTCCAAATTCTCCCTAATCATAGTGGAGTAGATAATAGGTTGTATCTTAGTTACCTGAGCTTAATGTGGTTACTTCTGAAAGGATTTTTTTCCCAAGTAAACTCTTATTCTGAGTCCCTGGGGGTTAGGGTTCCAGTGTAGAGGCTCATTTCTTCTTCTTCTTCTTCTTCTTCTTCTTCTTCTTCTTCTTCTTCTTCTTCTTCTTCTTCTTCTTCTTCTTCTTCTTCTTCTTCTTCTTCTTCTTTTCTTTTTCTCTCTTTCTTTTTCTTTTCTCCTCTCCTCTCCTCTCCTCTCCTCTCCTCTCCTCTCCTCTCCTCTCCTCCTCT
>NW_028227266.1:24600100-24725100 GCF_978045245.1 Mus caroli
CATAAAGGGCAAGGGGGGAATTGCCGTTGTACCTTTAGTTCCTGGCCTCCTGGCTTTGGCACAAATGCTTTATCCTGCAATTGTTTGTGAACTTTGCTGTACATTAAAAGCACCTGAGTACCAGAATATATGGCCGACATTCCCCCCGACAAGGCCTGACTTAACTGGTGGCATATCAGGTGTCCCCAGATTGACAGTTCACAAGCTCCCCAGATGATTCTAGTACATGGCACAATCTGGGAACCACAGCCTTCAGGCTCCTCTGACAATGCAGGTGAATAATGCCATCACCACAGACTTTAAAACAAATAACAGGGCCAGCAAGCTGACTTAGCATCTGAAAGTACTTGCTGCCACAACTGATCATCGGAGACTGATTCCCAGCATCTGCACACAACTCCTGGATAATTCAAGTTATCTTCAGATCACTTAAGATACTTCAGTGTAAACATTATATAAATAGTTGCTCTACTATGTTATTGAGAGAATAATGACAAGAAGGCAGTCTGTATTTTGGTACAAACACCTTTTATTTTGAGCTAGAGGATATGGATATACGAAAGGCAGACTGTATGTAACTACACTCAGACTGACTAACACGGGTCAGAGAATGTGAACCTCCATCTGTTAGAAAGTCAGGCTTATTAAAACTCTGCCCTTGGTGAGGTAGGCTTGCTTAGGTTTAACTCTTGGGCACACTAAACATTAAATTGACTGTGAAGCTACAGGGCAAATGAGAAGAGCAGACAGAGCCCTTGGGGGGGGGTTGGGGCATATCCAAAGAGAGAAGGAGGCTGAGTCTCTGTCTCTCATGCTCGCTGAGTCTTTAAGTTTACCTGCCTTAGGTAAGGAAATCACTGGAATAAACCTGAAAAAGGTCAGAAATCGAACATGAAGAAGACACACACGGAACTTGAAGCTATGAGGTAAGGAGAGCCTTTCCCCCAAAAGAGACCCACCAGTCTGTTAATGTCATATAGACTACAGAGTTAAGCATAAGAGAGTAAATCCATGAACAAACATTAGATGGTTATTTTTGGGCCTTCAGAATGAGTACGGCCTTTCTTAGCATCGGAACAGTGGGAAGAATCACAAAGAAGACAATCAATAACTTTGACTACACACAATCTTAGGGCTATCAGATTATTAAAGATTTTTTTTTTAGAAAAATGAAGATAATGCATGTTGGTGTGTGAACAAATTGAAACAACCTCTGGATATAAATTTGGCAATTTATTTTAAGAACTCTAACATGTTCATATTTTTTGACTCAATAACTCCACTCTTGGAAACCTACAAATGCAATCAATGACAGGGGCAGAGATTGATATCCAGGGATGTTCATTCCAGGTTATTCATCATAATGAAAAAAGACGGAACCACCTGACTGCCCAACAATAGGAGAATGATTAAATAAACGAAGGGCATCTGGCTGCAGGAAAACTCTGTTTCCACTTAAAAATGAAACTCTTGAACTCTTTGCAATGAGAGAAGGCCTGTCAAACATCAAGTGATGAATGCAAAGTTCAAAACCAAATATATCGTATAATCATAATGTGTAATAATAAAAATCTAAAGCCAGCTATTGGAAGGAAATGTATGAAAAGGACAATGATTATTGGGGCTGTAATATCAATGAATGAACATTCATATGAACTCATGTTATTTCTATGGTGAATATTCTTTGTTGAGATATGAAGGCTAGGGTGGTTTTCTAGTATGTCAGCCTGGTAGCACTGAAGTTAAGAATGCAAACTACCTGGGTTACTCTGTGAACAGAGGCAGAGTGGAGCTTTCCCTCCCGAAGTTCAAAGAACCTGAGACAACAATGGGCCAAGGAAAGATGGCACCTGTCTCTACCTTCCCATAAACAAACACAATGCACCATACATAAAGTAATGGTAGAGACTTCCACACTGCAGCTGATATATGAATCTTTTATTGAGTCCTTAAAAGAAGCCAATAGCCATTTATGTATAAAGGTGCATAAGCTGTCCTGGTACGGAAAGAGAGGGGGCGTGGTCCATGAAAGAGTCTGGAAGAAGAGTGTTCTGGGAAGAGTTTCGTGAGGGAAAGCAGACCCGGGGGAAGAGCCTGGCTGCCTGTGCAGCAGCAGAACGCCTGGAGAGAATCCAGATACTGAAGGTACCCAACTTGGGCTGCATGGCAAGCATCTGCTCTGTGTAGCACTGCCTGGGCTACTGACAGCTGCATCGCAAACCCTGAGCCACACACAGCACGTGCTAACCGCGTCCGGCAGCTCCTGGCTTTAAATGGGACTTTAAAAATAGCCCTGGTCTGTCTCCCTCACCACATAAAGCCAGGTGGGTATGAATGCAAATCTGGCTTACGAAAACTTTCATCCAGGCTTAAGATGGTTGGGCCTTGTACAGATCCAGATATATCTGCATCCGAGTCTCCTCCGTTCCTCAGGGTTCCTGGCATGAAAGATGGAAGCAGAGAGGGTACAGGGGTGGGCCACAGCCTCTGACTGCAGGGCCACACCCCAGAGTTTCAAAAGGAAACAACACCTCCGAAGTCAGGGTTTCTCTCCTCTTACCATCTTCCTTTGGGAAAAAAAAAAACAAAAACAAAACAAAACCCTGGTTTCACCCCATTTCGAGCTTAAATGTTTAAATCTGAACACCTAGCAAACAAAATCGAGCTTACACATTCTGACCTTGACCCGTCACTAACTGAGACTTAGGAATGACTGGAAATTTTCTTTTTTTTTTTTCGTTTTTGAAAACTTGCTCGATTTAGATCACCAGTGTTATTTGTTTTAAAGGGCCCTCAAAACTGTGGCTAACTCTGCCGTATGCTCTCCCTCCCTCTGCCCTCAGCGTGGCCTTTGGTGTGTGGGTTGCCAACAGCGACCTCAGAGACTTTCTTAGAACCACACTGGCCTTTGGATTTTATGCAGCCGGGTCCAAAGCAATTTTAAATGTTTAAATTATTAAATACACGTGACATCACTGATGCCGGATTAGAGAGTCAGAGCAATGTAAATGGTGATGTAAGATTGGAGAGTGGGGTTGAACTAGATGGTTTTGCAATGTGCCTCTACAATTCACTAAACAGTGAGCAGTAGCTGTTACCCTCTCAATGCTGTTTCTAACCAGTGTGGCTTCCTTTACTCTCAGCAGCAGTGAAGGTTTGTGGACTGAAAGATTCTGCCTAGGGGGCAGGTCCCTCTCTAGCCTGTGGGCTTTTGGTTGATTTGTGGCAGAGCTGGATCTGATATCTGAGAATGGGGTAGCCTTCATTTGCAATGCCTCTGGCTTTTCCCCATGGACTCCAGCAAGCATAAAGACCAAAGTCAACTGGAGAACAGTCTAGAGGGATGAGCCAGACAGAGGGAGCCAATCTGTTCTGGTGCTGTCTCCTGATCCTTGGAACGGGAAACGGCATCACCTCTGAGCCCAAGTGTTCTTGTATGGGGAAAACGTCCTTTTAAAGAATTAGTCTTCAGCATTCTGTCAATTATGGCCTCCAAATCTGGTTGAGTAATTAAATGCCAGCTGACAGTAAATATCAAACTGCTTGGGAGCCGTAGTGAGATATAGACAAGTGGATTCTGCGTGATTGCTTTGGTAATTTGCTTTTTAATCTTTAATACCAATTAAACGTAGAGGAGCTGAAGCCTGTGCATTGCATTGCCCAGATGAGACAGCCATCAGCTGATGCCTGGAACTGGCCAGCACAGGGTTCCTGGCGCTGCTGACTGTGCCCAGCCCCAGGAGCTAGGAAGTCAGATTGACAATGACTAGTGACTGAGGAGCCAGTGGGGCGCTCTTCACTCTATTCAGGGTCACAAGTCCCAGCAAGCTGGTAGCCAATGACCTCCTTTGTATAGTTTCCCTTCCTCACACTCTTTGGGGGATGGGAGTAGTTTATGACCTGACTTTTAAAAATTGGCAGGGAGGGGGTCAGAGGAGGAGAGCCGCCATCCTTCTGCTGTCTTATTGGCTGCAGTGACAAAGCAGAGGGAACTGTTTGCTGGGAGAGCACCCAGCTGGCATGGGGACAACCTACAGCCCCAAGCAGACATAGAGGGACCAAAAAAACCAAGCATAATCCCCCAGCAGGTGATATTCAGCAGTATACAGAGACACTTTTACTGTCTCAGCTGGGAGTCTATGCTTCCTGTGCCATGGACACAGGCCAGGGAATCTGCAGGATTCCCCCAAGGCAAAGGAGCCTGCCTCAGTAAGGAATTACCTGACCCCAAATACCACTTGTCAACTCTGAGATCCTTGCTCCAGAGTGAAAACTGGTACTTGATGGAAAACAGAAATTTGTCACTGTCCACTAGGACAGCTGATCTTTCATCAAGTCTGGAAATCCCTTTCCGTTTATATCCCTTGTTCTTGGCATTTGAAATGCAATTGTTATAATACTCCATGTGTTTATGTTTGGAATCACATGAATCAGAGTTGATATTTTCTTTTCAACTACTAAACAGAGATGAGATAAGATGAAATCAACTAATTTATTAATATGTTTTATCGCCATGTTTTTCTTATCATTCTGTTTTTTTTTTATGACATTCCAACTTTCCTTCCATTACTATTTCTTTTCTGTTTAGGTAAGAACCTTTAGTCACTCTAGGTTTTTACTTCAGACTCTTTCTTCTAGGTTTTTTTCATCTGAGATTTTTCTCTTCATTTCTAAAGGGTATTTTCAACAGTTTTAGAATTCTAGGATGATGTCTTTTCACTCGTTCCCTCTCTAGTGAAGACCACAGAGCTGAGTTATCACAATGGTGGGAACAAAAGTTTTGTAGGAAGAAATTACGTCTCCAGACAGGAAGCCGGAGCAAGGGGAGGAGCTGGGAAGTCGGAGCAAGGGGAGGAGCCAGGAAGCCAGACAGGAAGCCAGACCAAGGGAAGGAGTGGGAGCGACTTTTCACAGGGTGCCACTTTCTAGCATTGCCATAAGGGTGAAGCTACTAACATATGGTCCTTTAAGGACAAGCCATTCCATTCCTGGATCCCGAGGTCCACGCGTGGCTCTGATAGATTCAAAGTCTTGATTATTCCCAGCTCAAAAGTTGAAGTCAAAAGTGCCCTCCCAGGTTTAAGGCAAACCTTTAGCTGCCACCCCTTTCAGGATCTTGAAGTTTCAGGTGTGGGTGTTGAGTGTTGAGTGGTCTTGCAGAAATTTAATCAGAATTAGAGTATTTCTAGCAATCATCTTGTCAGCAAGATGCACGGGATCTGCCTTATGTATGTATTGGCTGGATGTCCGTTCATACATAATTTCCACTGGGAGCCTTAAAAATACCCATCATCACAAAAGAACCAAAACCAAACGATCTCTCCGTGGGCCATAGACTTTAGTGCTTCTCCAACAGTCCAGAAAGTGGCAGAAGCAGTTGAATAGAATCTGTCCTTTGTGAGTTCCTCTTGGATACATTAGGTTGCCAGTGGTGTCAGAGCTTGGGGAGCATACCCAACAGAAACCCACCTCTAAATCTTGGAGGCTAGAGGGCCACAATCAAGGTGTCAATAGGGTGGTACCTGAGCCCTCTTCTTGACGTGCAGACTAGTGTTATCTCCTGTGTCTTGACAAAGCTTTCCTTACCTCCCAGTTCCCATTTCACACTTGAAACACGCTGCGTCTCTTTATTTTAGCTCCCATGGTTTCTGCTCACAAATCTACTATCATTTAAATTGCTTTCCTAATGTAGTTTTGGTGACATTCTCCTCGTTTGGCTACAATTTTTTTTTTGTCTTAGTTTTTTTTTTTCAGTTTGATTGTGATGTGTTTTAAATATCTTATTTTTTTTTTGTATATGTGAGTGTATTTGTGTAGGTGCATGCAAATCATGGTGTGTGTGTGTAGATCAGAGGGCAGCTTGTGGGAATCAGTCTCTCCTTTTCTAGGATCCAGCTCATACCATCAGGCTTGGCAGCAGGCTTCGTCTATCCACTGAGCCTTCCTCCTCACTGGCCCATGCTGTACTTTAGTGCGGGCTCCTTTCAAGTCTCACTGTTTTGGAGTGCTCCAGTCCTTTGATGGGTAGATTTAAGCCTCTTGCCAAGTTTCATCCATGCTTTCCTTGAGTACTTTTTCAGAGCTGTTTTCTTTTTTGTCCATTTCTGCCCTCTGATAGCACAATGTTAGAGTTTGACATTCCTGTTGTAATAAGTCCCACGGGTTACCAAGGTTCTCTGTGCTTTGAACTGTCTATTTTCTCTTTGCTGTCGACACTGGGTAAATGCTTATTGCCTTACCTTTCAATTCCTCCTTCTTTTCTGTGTTTGTTCCTGCCACAAAGTCTGCCTACTGACCATGCTCCTGGTGGTTGTGCTTTTGGGTTCTAAATCTTCCTGTGGCTTCTTCTCACTTTCTATTTCTTTGGTAGAACTGTCCATATGTTTATTTGTCTTGCGCATTTTTGTTATTGCGTGTTGAAATGGTTTTTTATTTTCCCTTTCTCTGCTTTAAAGCCCATCAGTTTACCAGCCTGTCAAACCTGTGTTAGCATCAATTGGTAATATTTCTTTTTAAGAACTCAGTTGTGACTTCTTTGGTTCTTGGTATGACCAGTGAATGTTTTTCCAATGGGAGCATTTCAGATGATATAATAAGTTTTTTTTTTTTTGACAGTATGATGGTATATAGCCCAGACTAGCTTTGAACTCACAGTCTTCCTGTTTTAACTTCAGGATTATAAACACAATGCCCAGTGTAAGGCTCTGGATCTTATTTATAAGTGCTTTTTTTTTTTTTGACTTGGGATGACACTGCTCCCAAAGTTGGAAAGGGGGATTGATAGCCTTATTACTGACATGCCATTTTGCCCATAGCCTAAGGCCCAGGCGGGAGCCACTTTGTACTATCATCCTAGATTAGGTGTTTTGGGTCCCCAGGTGGTATCCACTGATGTTGCAGGGGATTCAATCTTGCTCCTACTAGCTAAGAGTGACAGCCCACACCCTGACAGCACTCAAGTGGGATGCTTATGTTTTGCTACTGATATCCCTTGTCCTAGTTGGGGTTTTACTGCTGTGAACAGACACCATGACCAAGACAACTCTCATAAGAACAACATTTAATTGGGGCTGCCTTACAGGTTCAGAGGTTCAGTCCAGTATCATCAAGGCCAGAATATGGCAGCATCCAGGCAGGCATGGTGCAGGAGGAGCTGAGAGTTCTACATCTTCATCTGAAGGCTGCTTGCAGAATACTGACTTCCAGGCAGCTAGGTTGAGGGTATTTTAGCCCATACCCACAGTGACACACCTACTCCAACAAGGCCACACCTCCCAATAGTGCTACTCCCAGGGCCAAACCAGCACATCCTTCATGCCATGCCCTCAGAGTCTCTGTGTGGTGGAGACTTGTCTTGCTGAGGGGGAGGGGATGAGAGTCTCTCTATACTAGGATTTTCCTTGAGGATGCTGAAGTACCTTTGTATATCCTGGTGGGCATAGAAGTGGATGTTCCCTGCTCTATTACTGTCATTTTAAATCAACTTTGATTTCATGTTTAATGTAAGATTCAGTCAAGGAAACACAAGGCCATGTGTTCAGTGTTGTCATCTCAAGATCCATGCTGGCAATCTCTGTGCTTTAAATGCTGTGTCATTATGATTTCATCTTTAATGTGGTTATTGTTATGTTTTAATTTAGTTTTTGCAGCTTGGCCATTGGTTTTTAATCCCCTGGCCCCTCCTCCCTGCCAGTATTTCTTCCCTGCATCGTCATGGGGGTAATTGTGATTTTTTAAAAAATATTTAATAACATGTTTTTAAAAATTAATTAATTTTTTCACACTCCATATTTCATTCTCCCCCCCCCCATCACCCTCCGACTGTTCAACATCCCACACCTCCTTTCCACCCACCTGTCTCCACGTGAATGTCCTCACCCCGACCCCACCTGACCTCTAAACTTCCTGGGGCCTCCAGTCTTTTGAGGGTTAGATGCATCATCTCAGAATGAACACAGACCCAGCAGTTCTCTGCTGTATGTGTGTTGGGGGCCTTATATCAGTTGGTGTATGCTGCCTGTTTGGTGGTCCAGTGTTTGAGAGATCAGTTGTCCAGCTTAATTGAGACTGCTGGTCCTCCTACAGGATCGCCCTTTGCCTCAGCTTCTTTTCATCTTCCCTAATTCAACAACAGGGATCAGCTACTTCTGTCCATTGGTTGGGAGCAAATATCTGCATCTGATTTTTTGTTTTGTTTTGTTTTTCTTTTTGAGACAGGGTTTCTCTGTGTAGCCCTGGCTGTCCTAGAACTCACTCTGTAGACCAGGCTTGCCTCAAACTCAGAAATTCGCCTGCCTCTACCTCCCAAGTGCTGGGATTAAAGGTGTGTGCCACTATGCCTGGCACATCTGATTTTTTGAACTGCTTGTTGGGTCTTTCGGAGGGCAGACATGATAGGTCCCTTTTTGTGAACATTCCATAGCCTCAGTAATAGTGCCATGCCTTGGGACCTCCCCTTGCGCTGGATCTCACTTTGGGCCTGTCGCTGGACCTTCTTTTCCTCAGGCTCCTCTCCATTTTTATCCCTGTAATTCTTTCAGACAGGAACAATTATGGGTCAGAGATGTGACTGTGGGATGGCAACCCTATCCCTCACTTGATGTCCTGTCTTCTTGTTGGAGGTGGGCTCTATAAGTTCCCTCTCCCTACTGTCGGGCATTTCATCTAAGGTCCCTTCCTTTGATTCTTTAGAGTCTCTTACCTCCCAGGTCTCTGGTACATTCTGGAGGGTCTCCCCAACCTCTTATCTCCTGAGGTTGCCTGTTTCCATTCATTCTTCTGGCCCTCAGGGCTCCAATCCTTTCCCCTCACCCAATACCAGATCAGATTCCCCTTCCCCCACCCCTTATTCACACCCACCCACCCATTTTCCCTCCCATGTTCCTCCCTCCATCCCCACTTATGATAGCTTTTGTCTTTCTCCCAAGTGGGACTGAGGCATCCTCATTTGGGCACTTCAGTTTGTTGACCTTTTTGAGTACTGTGGACTGTATTTTGAGTATTCTGAATTTCTTTTTTTGGCTAATATCCATTTATTAATGAGTACACATACCATGTATGTCCTTTTGGGTCTGAGTTACCTCACTTAGGATGATATTTTCTAGTTCCATCCATTTGTCTGCAAAACTCAGGATGTCCTCCTTCTGAGTAGCTGAGTAGTATTCCATTGTGTAAATGAACCACATTTTCTGTATATATTCTGTCATGGGACATCTGGGTTGTTTCCAGCTTCTGGCTATCACAAATAAGGCCGCTATGAACATAGTGGGACACGTGCCCCTGTGGCATGGTGGGACATGTTTTTGGGTATATTCCCAAGAGTGGTATAGCTGGGTCTTCAGGTACATGTATTTCCAATTTTCTGAGGAACCTCCAGATGGATTTCCAGAGTGGTTGTACCAGTTTGCAATCCTATCAACAATGAAGGAATGTTCCTCTTTCTCCACATCCTCTCCAACTTGTGTTGTCACCTGAGGATTTGATCTTAGCCATTCTGACTGGTGTAATATGGAATCTCAGGGTCACTTTTATTTGCATTTCTCTGATCACTAAGGACTTTGAACATTTCTTTAGGTGCTTCTCAGCAATCTGAGAGAGATTTCTCAGTTGTGAATTCTCAATTTAGTTCTATACCCTATTTTTTTAAATTGGGTTGTTTGGTTTTTGTTGGTGATTAACTTCTTGAGTTCTTTATATATTTTGGATATTAGCCCTCTATTGGATGTAGGATTAGTGAAGATTTTTTCCCCCCAATCTGTAGGTTGCCTATTTGTCTTACTGACTATGTCTTTTGTCTTACAGAAGTTTCCAGTTTCATGAGGTCCCATTTATTAATTCTTGATCTTAGAGCGTGAGCCATTGGAGTTGTGTTTAGGAAAATTTCCCCTGTACCAATGAGTTCAAGACTCTTTCACACTATCTCTTCTATTAGATTCAGTGTATTTGGTTTTATGTTGAGGTCCTTGACCCACTTGAGCTTTGTATAGGCGAAAAATATGGGTCTATTTTCATTCCTCTACATATACACAACCAGTTAGACAAGCACCATTTATTCCATTCCATTGATCAACGTGTCTGTCTCTGTACCAATACTGTAGGAAGCCAACTCTAAGACGGCGCCGGTTTCCGGTGTGCTGTTGTCATAAACAACACCACTGCGCAGGCGTAAGCCCGAGTCTGGTGCCAACCCCTCCTGAGCGGGTACATGCTAATTAGGTGACAGTGGTTCAATCTATCCCAGGAGGACACGAAGCCTTTCCCTGTGCTGGGGTGCATATAAGCAGACTTCCCTGGGTGCCCCGGGTCCCGTAGCAGCATCGAGGCATTCCTGCAATAAAGGCTGTTGAGAAGAATCTGACTGTGTTGTGTCTTCCTTGCTGGCCAAGGTGGGTGCAACACAATACCATTTAGTTTTTGATCACTATTGCTTTGTAGTAAAGCTTGAGGTCAGGTGATTCCCCCAGCTGTTCTTTTATGGTTAAGAATTGTTTTTACTATTCTGATTTTTTTTTTGCCTTTCCAGGTGAATTTGAGAATTGCTCTTTCCATGTTTTTGAAGAATTGTGTTGGGATTTTGATGGGTATTGCATTGAATCTATAGATTGCCTTTGGTAGAATGGCTATTTTTACTATGTTAATTCTCCCAATCCATGAGCATGGGAGATCTCTCCATTTTCTGAGATCTTCTTTGATTTCTTTCTTGTTTTTTTTTGTTTGTTTGTTTTTTTGTTTTCGAGACAGGGTTTCTCTGTGTAGCCCTGGCTGTCCTGGAGCTCACTTTGTAGACCAGGCTGGCCTCGAACTCAGAAATCCGCCTGCCTCTGCCTCCTGAGTGCTGGGATTAAAGGCGTGCGCCACCACGCCCGGCTTTGATTTCTTTCTTGAGAGACGTGACGTTATTGTCATACAGGTGTTTCACTTGTTTGGTTAGAGTTACCCTAAGATATTTTATATTATTTTTGGCTATTGTGAAGGGAGTTGTTTCCTTAATTTCTCTCTCAGCCTGTTTATCATTTGTATAAAGGAAGGCTAGTGATTTATTTGAGTTATTTTATATCCAGCCACTTTGCTGAAGTTGCTTATCAGCTGGAGAAGTTCTCTGGTAGATTTTTTGGGGTCACTTATGTATATTATCAAATCATCTGCAAATAGTGATACCTTTATTTCTTCTTTACCAATTTGTATTCCCTTGATCTCTTTTTGTTGTCTTATTGTTCTAACACTTTGAGTACTATATTGAATAGATATGGGGAGTGGGCATCCTTGTCCTTGATTTTAGTGGGTTTGCTTCAAGTATGTCTCCATTTAATTTGATATTGGCTGTTGGTTTGCAGTAAATTGCTTTTATTATGATTAGGTATGGTCCTTGAATTCCTGATCTCTCCAATACTTTTAACATGAAGGGGTGTTGTATTTTTATGTGTTCTATTTCTGCATATAGGGAGATGATCATGTGATTTTTTCCTTTGAGTTTGTTTATATAGTGGATTATGTTAATAGATTTTCATATATTAAATCAACCTTGCATGCCTGGGATGAAGCCTACTTGATTGTGGTGAATGATGGTTTTGATGTGGTGTTGGTTTCAGTTTGCAAGAATTTTATTGAGTATTTTTGCATCGATATTCATAAGCAAGATTGGTATGAATTTCTCTTTTTTGGTTTCTGTCCTTGTGTGGTTTAGGTATCAGAGTAATTATGGCTTCAGAGAACGAGTTAGGTAGTGTTCCTTCTCTTTCTATTTTATGGAATAGTTTGAGGAAAATTGGTATCCGGTCTTCTTTGAAGGTCTGGTAGAATTCTGCATTAAATGCACCTGGCCCTGGGCTTTCTTTGGTTGGGAGGTTTTTAATGACTTCTTTTATTTCCTTGTGGGATATGAGCCTGTTTAGATAGTTTACTTGCTCTCAATTTAATTTTGGTATGTGGCATCTGTCTAGAAAACCATCCATTTCATCTAGATTTTCCAGTTTTGTTGACTATAGGCTTTTATAGTAGGATCTTACGATTTTTTTTGAATCTCCTCTGTTTCTGTTGTTATGTCTCCCCTTTCTGATTTTGTTAATTTGGATACTGCCTCTTGGACCTTTAATTAGTTTGGCTAGGAGTTTATCTATCTTGTTGATTCTCTCAAAAAAAAAAAAACAGCTTTTGGTTTTGCTGATTCTTTGTATTGTTTTCTTTGTTTCTATTTGGTTGATTTCAGCCCTGAGTTTGACTATTTCTTGCCTTCTACTCCTCTTGGGTGAGCTTGCTTCTTTTTGTTCTAGAGCTCTCAGGTGTGCTGTTAAGTTGTTAGTATAAAATCTCTCCAGTTTCTTTACCAGGGAACTTAGTGCTATGAACTTTCCTCTTAGCGCTGCTTTCATTGTATCCCATAAGTTTGAGTATGATGTGTCAACATTTTCATTAAATTCCAGGAAGTCTTTAATTTCTTTCTTTCTTTATTCCCTGACCAAGTTATCATTGAGTAAAGAGTTGTTCAGTTTCAATGTGTATGTGGGCTTCCTGTAGTTTTTGCTGTTATTGAAGATCAGCCTTAGGCCATGGTGGTCTGATAGGATGCATGGTATTATTTCAATCTTCTTGTATCTGTTGAGGGTTGTTTTGTGACCAATTATATGGTCGATTTTGGAGAAGGTATTATGAGGTGCTGAGAAGAAGGTGTATTCTTTTGTTTTAGGGTGAATTGTTCTGTAGATATCTGTTAAATCCATTTGGCTCATAACCTCTCTTAGTTTCACTGTCTGTTTAGTTTATGTTTCAATAACTGTCCATTGGTGAAAGTGGGGTGTTGAAGTCTCCCACTATTATTGTACAGAGTTCAATGTGTATTTTGAGCTTTGGTAAAGTTTCTTTTATGAATTTGGTTGCTCTTGCTTTTGGGGCATAGATGTTCATAATTGAGACATTCTCTTGGTTGACTTTCCCCTTGATGAATGCGAAATGTCCTTCTTCTTCACACTTTCTTACTACTGGATATGAAGATGGCAACTTCTACTTGTTTCCTCGGACCATTTGCTTGGAAGACCTTTTTCCGTCCTTTTACTCTGAGATAGTGTCTGCCCTTGTTATTGAGATTTGTTTCTTGTATGCAGCAAAATGCTGGATCTTGTTTGCATATCCAGTCTGTTAGCTTATATCTTTTTATAGGTGAGTTGAGTCCATTACTATTGACAACTATTAAAGACCGATGACTGTTGGTTCCTGATATGTTTGTTTTTGGGGGCTGGTGAGATGGCTCAGTGGGTAGGAGCACCAACTGCTCTTCCAAAGGTCCTGAGTTCAAATCCCAGCAACCACATGGTGGCTCACAACCATACATAACAAGATCTGACTCCCTCTTCTGGAATGTCTGAAGTTAGCTACAGTGTACTTACATATAATAAATAAATAGATCTTAAAAAAAGAATATAAGGCTGATATGTTTGTTTTTGTAGGTAGCTTTATGTACTTGTGGCTCTCTGTTTTGGCTTTGTTGTAAGATGCTTACTATCTTGTGCTTTCTTTGGTGCAGGTATCTTCCTTGTGTTGGAGTTTTCCTTCTAGAATTCTCTGTAGGGCTGGATGATATATAGATATTGTTTAAATTTGATTTTGTCATATACTATTTTGGTTTCTCCATCTATACTGGTTAAGAGCTTTGCTGGTTATAGTAGCCTACACTGTCATTTGTGTTCTCTTACAGTCTGTATGACCTCTGACCAAGCTCTACTGGCATTTACAGTCTCTGTTGAGAAGTCTGGTGTAATTCTGATAGGTCTACCTTTGTATGTTACTTGGCCTTTTCCCTTTGCAGCTTTTAATATTCTTTCTTTGTACTGTGCATTTAGTGTTTTGATAATTATGTGACAAGAAGATTTTCTTTTCAAGTCTCATTTATTTGGTGTTCTATAGGATTCTTGTACCTTGATGGATATCTCTTTCTTTAGGTTGGGAGAGTAATCTTCTATGATTTTGTTGAAGACATTTTCAGGTCCTTTGAGCTGGAATCTTCATTCTCCTCTATGCCGATTATTCTTAGATTTGGTCTTTTCATTGTTTCCTAAATTTCTTGGATGCTTTGTTGTTGTTATTTGTTTGTTTTTCGAGACTGGGTTTCTCTATGTAGCCCTGGCTGTCCTAGAACTCACTCTGTAGACCAGGCTGGCCTCGAACTCAGAGATCCGCCTGCCTCTGCCTCCCAAGTGCTGGGATTAAAGGCATGCGCCACCAGTGCCCGACTTGGGTTAGGAGTCTTTTTATATTTTGATTTTTTTTGACAGTTGTGTCAATCTCTTCTATCGTATCTTCTACACCTAAGATTCTCTCTTCTGGCTCTTGTATTCTGTTGGTAATACTTGCATCTGTAATTCTTGGCCTCTTTCCTAGGTTTTCTGATTCCAGGTTTGTTCTCTGTTTTCTTTATTGTATCTACTCCACTTTTAAGTTTTGAATTGCTTTATTCAATTCCTTCACCTGTTTACCTGTGTTTTCCTGTATTTCTTTCAGTGAGTTATTGATATCCTCCTTAAAGGACTCTATTATCTTCATGAGATAAGATTTTAGGACAGATTCCTGATTTTCAGGTATGTTGGTATATTCAGGGCTTGCTGTGGTGGGAGAACTGGGTTCTGATGATTCCTCCGTATTTTGGCTTCTTTTGCTTAAGGTCTTGAGCTTGCCTTTCCTGTTTGTATATCCCTGATGTTTGTTGGTCTGGAGTCTTCCTCTTTTGTCCCTGGGTTGCTTCAGGTCTTCCAGTAGGCTTGTGTCCCTGGTTGTATCAGATCACCTGTAGGGTCTTCTAACTGAGGCCTCTTCATAGGGGCAGAGAAGCTGTGGATCTGTTGCCCTGGCTGCAGTAGATCTCCTGGGAGGCCTTCAGACTGTTGGGTCTTCAGTGGAGCAGTCAAGCTGTTGTTGAACTTCACAAAGGGTCCTCAAATGCTCAACTGCTCTGAGTGCAGTGGGTCCAACTGCTCTGATGAAGTGGGTCCTCTAGGATGGATCGGGATATGGTGTCTTCATGGGAGCAGACCAACTAGGAGTCTGATCCAGCAGCAAGGACCAAGCAGAAGGGGTGGAAGGACAGAAGGGTGTAATTGTGAATTTTTATGTCATTTAGAAACACTATTGATTTATTTATTTCTCTTAAAAGCTAAAAAGGTGATTTCCCTAGAGTATCCAATAATATCTTCAATTAACCATGGTGTATTTTCAGACAAAATTATATCATTATATGTATGAGATAAGAACAACAAAATCATAGAAGAGCATTTCCCCAATCTAAGAAAGAGATGCCTATAAACATACAAGAAGCTTAAAGAACACTATATAGATTGGACCAGAAAAGAAAATCTACCCACCATATACTAATCAAAACACAAAATCTACAGAAAAAAAAAAAAAAGAATGTTAAAAGCTGCAAGGCAAAAGGCCCAATAACATATAAAGGCAGACCAATCAGAATTACATTCAACTTCTCAAAAGAGACTTTAAAAATTAGAGGGCCTGGACAAATGTGTTACAGCCTCTAAGAAACTACAGATGCCAACTCAGACTACTATACCCAGCAAAACTCTCAAACACCATAGATGGATAAAATGAGATATTCCCAAACAGACCAAATTTAAACAACATCTATCCATAAATGCAGCCCTACAGAAAATGCTAAAAGGAAAACTCCAACCAAAAGAGGTAAACTACACATAAGAAATAATTCTACATCAGTGAAAACAAAATAAGGAAACACACACACATACACACACACACACACACACACCCTACCTGTAGGGTTATGGGGTTCTGCACCCGGGAAATTGACTGTGCTTACCCAATGCTGTCACTGGGTGGGTGTTGGGGAAGCGCAGACTGAGGTGTGGGACAGCCAGAGCTGGCTTGGGGGTTCCTGGGTCTGCAAGGAGGCCAAGCCATTTGGTTCTCAGGCTCTCGGACACCCAGGCACTGCTGGGAGCCATGGGAGATCTAAGAATGGAGTAGAGGCCCATAGGCTGGATCTAGCATGGGGCTAGGGGAGGAAAGGAGAGCTCAGGCTGGTCCTGTGGAAGTAGTTATTGTCTTAACAGTGGCAGTGGTCTTGGGCTTGGTGATGGTCATGGCTGGAGTGCAGAAAGGCCTTCTATGGGAGGTTAGATGGCAGCTCTATAGGCAACCCCCTTCTCCATGGCTCCTCATTGTGGATCACAATGAAAAGAGCCTGTCCATGGTTTTAAGATTTATTGTCATGGTGGAGAGTGGATGAGTAAAACCATACCCCACTTCTCAGGGTGGGCCTGAGGTTAAATTTTGCAGGGAGGAGTGTCTGGGAAAGAAAGCTTATTGGCTAAGCCCTTCAGGCTTTTAGGTACATCATTAAAATGGAGATCTGTCTTGAGTCTACATGACCACCTTCTCTACCTGTGGAGGGTCTTGGGGCATTACCCATATGTGACTGATGGCCACAAATCTATGGGGGGTGGTCTGTGGCTAGTGGCAGGGGCCTGGTACCTGGGAATCAGGCAAAGCACCTACTGTCCCTTCAGGGCCACCAGGGCTTCTAGTCTTAGCTCAACCAGGAACCAGGCTACCCTTCACAATCCCAAAACCACCAACATCAAAATAACAGAAATAAATAATTATTGCTCATCAATATCTTTCAACATCAATGACTCAATTCCCCAGTAAAAAGACAAAGGTTAATAGAACACACAGACACAGACACACACACACACACAGACACAGACACAGACACACACACACACATACACACACACACAATCCATCTTTGTGCTGTATAGGAGAAACACAAAAAAGATAGTCATTATCTCAGTATAAAGGCTGGAGAAAGGGTTTTCAAACAAATGAACTCAAGAAACAAGCTGGAGTAATCATTCTAATATCTAATCAAATAGACTTCTAACTGAAAGTAATCAAAAGAGACAGAGAAGGACACTTCATTCTCATCAAAGGAAAAGTCTACCAGGAGGACATCTCAATCCTGAACATTTATGACCCAAATGCAAGGGTACCCACATTCATAAAAGAAACATCACTAAAGCTTAAATCACACATCAAATCCCACATATTAATAGTGGGAGAATTCAATACCACTACTCGCACCAATGGACAGATCATGGAGACAGAAAGTAAACAAAGAAATAACAAAACTGACAGATGTTATGATTCAAATGGACTTAACATATATCTGTAGAACATTTCACCCAACCACAAAAGAATATATCTTCTCTGCATTTCATGCAACCTTCTTTAAAATTGGCCATATAGTCAGGCACAAAGCAAGTCTCAACATATACAAGATAATTGAAATAACCCCTTATACCTTATCATGATGGATTAAAGCTGAACTTCAACAACAACAGAAACAATGAAAAGCCTACATATTTGTGGAAACTGAACAACTCTCTACTCAATGAATACTGGGTCAGGGAAGAAATAAAGAAAGAAATTGAAAGACTTTCTATAATTCAATAAAAATAAGGGTACTACATACCCAAATTTATGGGACACTATGAAAGTAGTGCTAAGAGGAAAGTTCACAGAACTAAGAGTCCTCATCTGAAGGCTCTAGAAAAAAAAGCAAACACACCCAGGAGGAGTAGATGGCAGGAAATAAACTCAGGGCTGAAAGCAACCAATTTGAAACAAAGAGAATAGTACAGAGAACAAAAAAAAAAATCAACAAGATAGACAAATCCTTAGTCAAACTAACTAAAGGGTATAGAGATCATGTCCAAATTAACAAAATCAGAAATGAAAAGGGAGACATAACAACAGAAATTGAGGAAATTCAAAGAATCATTAGGTCTTGCTTCAAAAGCCTATACTCCACAACATTGGAAAATCTAAATGAAATGGATAATTTTCTAGACAGATTCTAAGAACCAAAGCTAAATCTAGATCAGGCAAACCATTTGAATAGTCTTAACACCCCTAAGGAAATAGAAACAGTCATTAAAAATCTCCCAACCAAAAAAAGCCCAGGGCCAGATGGTTTTAGTGTAGAATTCTACCAGACTTTCAAAGAAGAGCTAATGCCAATACTCCTCAAAGTATTCCACAAAATAGAAATGAAGGAACTCTGCCAAATTCATTCTATGAGGCCATAGTCACCCTGTTTCCTAAACCACACAAAGATTCAACAAAGAAAGAGAATTTCAGACCAATTTCCCTAATGGACTCTGATGCAAATTACTCAATAAACTACTCATAAACTTAATTCAAGAACAGATCAATGACATCATCCATGTAGTGAAAATGGACATCATACCAAAAGCAATCTACAGATTCACCACAATCACCATCAAAATTCCAACATAATTCTTCACAGGTCTTGAAAGAACAATTCTCAACATGATATGAAAAAACAAAAAAACTCAGGATAGCCCAAACAATCTTGAAGTGTAGGAGAACTTCTGGAGGTATCACCATCACTGACCTAAAGCTTTACTATAGAGCAATAGTAATAAAAACTGCATAGTATTGGCATAGAAAAAGACAAATCAATGGAATTGAATTGAAGACCCAGAAATAACCCCCCATACACATGGACACTTGATTTTTGACAAAAAAGCCAAAACCACACAATGGAACAAGGAGAGCATCTTCAACAAATGGTGTTGGAATAACTGTATATCTGCATGTGGAAGAATGCAAGTAGAGCCATATTTATCACCCCACACAAAACTCAAGTCCAAATGGATCAAAGACCTCAACATAAAACCAGACATACTGAATCTAATAGAAGAGAAACTAAGATACAGCCTTGCATGCATTAGAACAGGAGAATTTCCTGAACAGAACACCAATGGCTCAGTCACGAATTAATAAATGGAACCACATGACACTGTAAAGCTTCTGTATGGCAAAAAACAAAATGACAGCCTACAGATTGGGAAAAGATCTTCACTAACCCTTCATCCAACAGAGAGCTAATATCTAAAAGTTATAAAGAACTCAAGAAGTTAGACTCCAAACAACCAAAAAGAAATAGCTCATTCAAAAAATGGGATACAGAACTAAATAGAGAATTCTCAACAGAGGAATCTTGAATGGCTGAGAAACATTTAAGGAAATGTTCAACATCCTTAGCCATCAGGAAAATGGAAATCCAAACAACCCTGAGATTTCACCTTACATCAATCAGAATGGCTAAGACCAAAAAAACTCAAGCAACAGCAGATGCTGGCAAGGATGTGGTGAAAGGGGACACTCCTCCATTGCTGGTGGAACTGCAAACTTATACAACCTCTCTGGAAATCAATCTGGCGGTTTCTCAGAAAATTGAAAGTATTTCTGTCTGAAGACCCAGCTATGCTGATGCTCCTGGGCATAAACCCAAATGCTATTACAACATACCCCAAGGACATGTGCTCCATTATGTTCATAGCAGCTTTATTTGTAATAGCTAGAAACTGGAAGCAACCCAAAGGTCCCTTGACTGAAGAATGGATACAGAAAATGTGGTATATTTATACAATGAAATACTATTCAGCTATTAAAAACAAAGGCATAATGAATTTTTCAGAAAAATGGATGAATATCATCATCTTGAGTGATGTAACCCAGACACAAAAGGACATGCATGGCATGTACTTACTTATAAGTAGATATTAGTCATAAAATACAGTATACCCATGCTATGCTCCACAGACCTAAAGAAGCTAAATGAGACCTTAGTTGAAATGCCCAATAGTGGGGATATGGAAACTGAAGAGACCACCTTCAGGAGCCAGATAGGACCTCCACAGTGGAGGGATGGTGACACCAACCCACCTACAAATTTTTTGACCCCCAAATTGGTCCTGTGTAAAAGAAATGCAGGGACAGAGATAGAGCAGAGACTGACGGAATGAATGGCCAACCAGTGACCAGCCTATTTTGAGACTCATCCCATGGGCATGCACCAATCCCTCACATTAATGATGCTAGGTTGTACTTGAAGGCAGGAGCCTAACATAGCAGCCCTCTGATAGGCTCAACCCCGAAGCTGACTAAGACAGATGAAGATACTCAAACTTTGGACAGAGGTCAGGGACCCCTATGGAAGAGTTAGGGGAAATATTGAAGGCCCTCAAGGAGATGGCAACCCTACAGGAAGGCCAAGCAGTATCAACTAACCTGGACCTCTGGGAGCTCCCAAAGACTGAGTCACCAGCAAAAAGCATTCATGAGCTGGTCTGAGACCCCAGGCACATATATAGCAGAAGGCTGCCATGTCAGTCCTCAGCAGGAGAGGATGCTTCTAATCCTGTAGTGACCTGCTGCCCCAGAGTTTGGGGGGCATAGGGAGGGGCTGCCCTTTCAGAGACAAAGGGTAGGGCAGATGGAGGAGGAACTACAAAGGAGGACTGGGGGCGGGGGCAGCAGCATTTGGGATATAAATAAATAAATAAATAATCCTCATTGCTGAAAATTACAAACCCAAGGATCTGTAATTCACAGAATGCTTGTTTTGTAGATCACTTGATACATTTTATTGATTTTGAGTGCAATAAAAGAAAAATCTTTGTAAAAAAAAATCAAAACCCTTACAACACACTTCTAATCCCAATACTTGGGAGGCAGAGGCAGATAGATTTCTATAAGTTTAAGGCTAGTTTAGTTTACATCATAAGCCCCAGACTTGCCAAGGTTACATAGTGAGACCCAGTCTCAGAAGCAAACAAATTAATAAGAAACATTACAACAATATGTTGACAGTTTCTCCTTCCCATACTTCATATATTTTACTTTAAAAAATATATTTGTTTCTCTCTTCCCCATCACCTCTTCCTCATTTCTCTTCTTCCTCCCCCTCCTCCTTCTCCTCCTTCTCCTCCTTCTTTTCTTGTTGACTCTATTGCCAAGGTCCTTTTTTCTGTTCCAGAATTTCCACTGGATTCTGACAGCTCCAGCTTCTTCTGATCTCCCTCAGCAAGTCTTGAGTCTGGTTTATTGTTGCCACGGGAGCCCCTACTGAGCTGGTTCAGCTGTCCGTTCAGTCCTGCAACACAAGCATCTTCTCAGGACCTGCTCCTTATCTCTTGGGATGCTGCCTTTTCTTGGCTCTTTGTATGCCTTGTAATTTTTTGTTGAAAGGCAGACATCCTGTGAAGGACATTGGGGACTGAAGTAAATGTTTTTCATGCCTAAAAACAAGATGACTTTCCTTCTGCTAAGACTTTAAAGTAGCATTTTGGGTTAATCCGGCTTTGGATTGGCTTGGATCTGAGTCCTGTGGTTGCTATGGTTATACTCAGTGGCTCACAGACTTCATGAGGACCTCTTTAATGATCACATCATATTGTTTTACACACATGGCAGGATATTCCATCATGAGTAGGTCCTTGGTTCTTGGGTTCTCTATATTTGAAAAGTCCTCCATGATAAAATCTCTATAAAGGACATACATGAAAAGAACAACTAATAATCAAAGACTTCAAGGTTCCATAGCAATAATTTGTGTGTTGGGTGTGGGCTACTTTGTCAGAGGATACTTTTCAAAGTCTGGCACTTTATAGCTTGAGATCTTCATGTGCCATGAACCTGGGAGGTTTGCTTCTTGTAACATGTATCCACATTTGAGAACATACACATGGGGTAGAAAGCATTCTTTTGACCTTATCAAGCTCCATCTTGGCAAGTATTGTGTCTCTGGGCCTGTAGATGTGACCTTTTTCATACTAACATTCCTCCCTAGTATATACTCCTAGCCTTGGTGCCCCAGGGATGATCACGCTTTGTATCCCACCAATTAATGTAATTATTCTTGACTTGGGCTTGAGGGTAAGGCTATCAGTGATTCAGTGTGCATGTGTGTTTGTAGCATGGGGAGGGGGTGTGGCACTTGTGGCTTCCAGTCTTTCAGGTGTGTGTTCAATAGAAGGTTTAAATAAAGATGCTAGAAGAGTGTAAGATACTTCCATTTCTGGATCTAGAGATTTGGCCAGCTAACACAACTCTTTTTTTTTAATTAGGTATTTTCCTCATTTACATTTCCAATGATATCCCAAAAGTCCCCCATACCCCCCCCCACTCCCCTACCCACCCACTCCCACTTTTTGGCCCTGGCGTTCCCCTGTACTAGGGTGTATAAAGTTTGCAAGTCCAATGGGCCTCTCTTTCCAGTGATGGCCGACTAGGCCTTCTTTTGATAGATATGCAGCTAGAGTCAAGAGCTCTGTGGTAAACTCTTATGTACTTGCATTCTATTCTATGGCCTCTGCTCCAGGTGAGCCAGTTTCTGGGTCTCCTCTTTCCTGCAGGCATATACTCTCTGCAGACCTCAGCCTAGTCAGTTTTTCTCGGCACTCAGCACTTCAGCTGCATTCTCTCATTTGGTCACTGTTGCAGGGGTGGAGGGAGCTTTCCTATCTGCCTTCCTGATAGTAACCCAAAACTGTGGAACATTATTTTTTTTTAAAGTTTCTAAGATTAATGTATTTTCAAACTATGTCTAGCAAAACCACTGTCCAAATATAAGTACAGAATAAGGTTCTTGGAGACACAAGGCTTTGTCTGATGGAGATTTCAACTGAAAGCAATTTGGCTGAAATATTTAATGCCAACAGAGAACTAATTCAGAATATATCAATATAAATGAAATGGAAATAAATGCCTATGTGTTATTGTTTTTTCTTTTTCTTTTTAAGGGGAATGTTTTCATGATGACTTATAGTAAAACATTTAGACTAATATAAATATTTTATATGTTGGGAAGGATTCCAAAGTCTACAAGAATGAGGTAAAAGTTTTGTTGAATTAAGAGTAAATATTATTATTTAAGAGGTAGGAATAGACTGAGATATAGAAAGCATGAGATCAACAAAAAGTAAATTTAGTAAAGGAGCAAGTTTGATCATATCAATATTTTTTTTTTTTTTTTTGGCTTTTCGAGACAGGGTTTCTCTGTGTAGTCGTGGCTGTCCTGGAACTCACTCTGTAGCCCAGGCTGGCCTCGAACTCAGAAATCCGCCTGCCTCTGCCTCCCAAGTGCTGGGATTAAAGGTGTGTGCCACCACGCCCGGCTGATCATATCAATATTACTATAAATATAAGTAGACCAATCTCACCATTTACAAGAGACCAATGTAAATGGGACCAGGAAATGTCCTTGTGTAGCTGTAGAATTTTTCTTTTAGTTCATTTTTTTTTTCGGCTGGGAAGTTTTCTTACTAGCCAAACTTTACGGAATACATAAGCTTCTTAGCGTTACACTTTTCATCCAAAGTTATATGGGGAAAATTTATATTTATACCCATCAAACCAAACTCAATTTTTAGCAAAGAGACTTCAGAGAAAATAAGTTATTTTCTAAACACAATTGTTGAAATCGTCTGTAGTGGTTTTTGAAGGCTTGACAAGTGTTAGTGGGGATGATGTTCACTTTGGATATTGCTGAAAGGCATCTCAGAACTGTACTCACTGGAGCAGCCCCATGTCACTGTGCACGTCTTACTGAGCATGCTTCAGCACGGCTGTTCATTCTTAGCTTAGCGTTGGAAGGCATGTGCACCGGAAAGTTGACAAGTGTTTAAAGAAATTATGGGGAAAAGCAAGAAGAATGAGAAGATGGATTGAATGGTGGAGATCCTACTGCAAATGAGGAAATGTTTTGTTAACAGCCATGCTGATTACTGGTGATTCAGAGGAGATGTTTTAAGTGTTTTGCAAACTAACTAGTTTGTGACTAGAAAACAGGCATTTTACTGTGCATATTTATGTTTTTAGGAACTAGATTAGAGGGCTGTGATTGGTATGTCGTACTTTCCTGGAAAAAAAAAAAGATGAATGTAGATTAGGCTCCTGATTCCTGGCTGCATACAAAATGTCTTAATAGTCAAGAACCAATATAAATATGCTGGGGAGATGGCTCAGTGATTAAGAGCATTTGCTGCTGTTGCAGAGGACTTGAGGTCGGCTCCTAGCACCCACATCTGATGACTTACAACTATGTGTAACTACAGCTCTGAAGAATCCAGCACCCTCTTCTGGCCTCCAAAGGCACCAGCACAAACACACACACACACACACACACACACACACACACACACACACACGATAAACATTTATAATAATGAACCAGGAGAAGATCTCAAGTGCAAGAGGCCTTTGTATGAGATAATGCAGAGGGCCCAGACAGTGAGAGGATTTAAGAAGAGCTTAACATATTTGCAGGGATAAAGGAGATCTCTGCCAAGTAAAACAGTGTTTCCCTCAGTAAGAGCATAGATACAGAGATGTATATAATTAACACAGAGCCTGTTAAGTCTTTGAAGTAAAAATTGGATAAAACCTCAGCAAGAATTTGGAAAACCTATCTTCATTGTGGGAAATTTCTATAAATAGTTATTCATAATTCGTAGATCTGATGGGCCCATAGCGACAGGTACATGAGAGATTTTAGCGGCACTGAGTGACACACTCCTGTCTCCTCTCATTCTGTTTTCTGGTGCTCATTTTGCTTATGTTTGAATTTTTCTCAGGGGCCTTTCACCATCACTGCCTTATCTGACTAGAAGGTTCAGCCCCAAGATGTGCCTCAATCTTTTATCTATTTTAGGGTTTCTACTTACAGGTAGAAACTCACTCTCCCACTGAATCACACAGAGAGACTGTTTTGTGCCTGTGTGTGGAATGGTTTAGTTGGAGGATGATGGGGCAGTCTGAATTCATATTTTGGATGTCCACGTGTCCCGGTGCTATTTGTTGCACAGGATACTATCTCCCAGTGCACTGATGCCTATGCCAAAGTCGAGTGGCTACAAGCATAAGGAGTTACTTTTGGGCTCCCACTTCCATTCCGTTGATTTCTATTTTTATCTCCATGCTGCCTTGATAACTGTAGCGCTACAGTAAGTTTCACTATCCGGAAGTGTGAGTACTCCAAATTTATCATTTAAAGGCACTGTTTAGGATTTTGAATTTTCATACAAAATGTACAATCTGCTCATCAATTTCAGGAGACTAAATGGTGTTGAATTGGCAATCGTTAGCAGGAACAATACCGTTCACTCACTGCCATTTATCATGGCCTGATGTCTGTCCTCTAGGGACTGTGACATTTTTCACCTTCCACAAAGGGTCCTTCCTTTCCTTTACCTCCCCTCCCCTCCCCTCCCCTCCCCTCCCCTCCCCTCCCCTCCCCTCCCCTCCCCTCCCCTCCCCTCCCCTCCCCTCCCCTCCCCTCCCCTCCCCTCCCCTCCCCTCCTTCCTCTTCTCTTGTATTTTTGGTTCATGGAGAACATTTTACCTTTTTACCTATTATACTTCATAAAATTAAGTTCTGTAGGTGATTTCAGGCAGTTGCATGTGCTTTCATTCATCTTTCTCTTGCATGTCCAATGTCAGCCATTTACAAAGTCAGTCACCATATGTTTGCCAACCTTTAGTGCAGGCACCAAATTAAAACTGTCAAACATAACAGAGGCCTGAACCCCAGTGTCCCTAAAAGCGCTCAGTGTTTCCAGGTAACTGCTCGGGATCTTGACTCCCTTAAAACCAGGCATGGCTTGCTGGTCAACAGTTGCTTCATTGGGAATTTGGGGAACTTCTGAGCATAGGAGAGAGCAGGACTGTGGGGAAAAGCTGAGGTCTCTCAGGGGAGTGTTTTTTCTTGCAGTGTGGGAGAGGATTGTCTCTTTGATGGAGAGTGAATTCAGAGATAAAGGGCCACTTGAAGGGCTTATTCTTCCTGGAAATGCGCAGGACAGTGGAGCTGCAAAGATGTGCTTCCTCCTCTGAGTGGGAGGGAGAGACAGATATCAGAACAAAAGAAAGGCCTCATGCCACAGGTCTGGAAAAAAAAAAAGCTCCCCAGGAGACTCTGGTAGTCTTTTTGTAGTTGAAATTCTATTAAAGGGATGAGATTTAAGAGGAAAAAATGACCCACCAATAAAGGACAGCATAAAATTAATGCTGACTCTCTGCTACTTGGGATTTTGGGTACTCTTGCTAAGGGTGTCCAGCAAAGAAACAACCCTTGTGGACAGTTAGGATCTGATCATGGTTAAAGATGTGGTGATGCAGGGAAGACTGTAAGACCTTGCACCTAGGAGCCATCTGCTTTCCTTCTTGTGTGGCCCTCTTCCTTTCTGATATGTCTCAATAGGAAGGGTGAACCAAAAGCATGTTCCCTACCTGACTGGGAACCTGCAGTAGGGCAGGAGAGGAGGCTGGCTCTGAGTTAGTCCTGGCTGTTTAAAGTAGGACACTGTGATACGATCATCTGTGAGGAACACCTCAGTCCGACCAGCTTCCCATCCACCTCCATATGCTGACATGCTCTCCAGACCCTTCCCCCTCGGAACCTCCCCTTGTGAATTCTTCTGGGCTTCTTGGAAATTCTGGAGACCCACAGACCTGGAGCCAGTGTGGGCTGTTCTAACAGCTCGTTCCTATTTATACCTGGCTCTCTGCCTGTCTTCTAGGGTTATTTCTGGAGTATATAATATATTATGAAGACTTTGATGATTTGGAAAACAGATTAAAAATTAATCCAGGATGATGTGAAATCCTGACTGGCCTTACTTGCTGAGCTAACCTTGGGTATCTGAACCTATCTGTGAGCTTTTTATATGAGATTGGCTCTCATTCCGTGTGTCCTCCCTTACGTGTTGGCCAGTCTGGTCCAGAAAGGAAGGAAAACACACAAAGACACAACACCCTGTGCAGCTAATTAATGATTTTGCCTATTTGAGATAGAAATGGTAGAACAACCCTTTAAAAACCAAATAACAATTTTTAAAGGAACTCAACTAACACATTTTCATAAGGCAAACATGTGAGGCTTGGTTGGAGGCAGCAGGCCCAAGAGAAGGCCAGAACCACTTCACATTTGCATACATACTTTTAATAGGGATTGAGAAAAATGAATACCCAGTACAAATAATTAGAATATTTTAATGACTCCTCTTCAGGGTTTTGATTTTGTAAAATAAACACATAACAGACAGACACCACCAATGTTGTTAGGTGGCAAGGATTCTGGCAGAACCAATTATTTCCTCCCAGTTACTTGAGGAAGGAGACTATAGATTTGTCTTGATTACCATCTTGAGTGACAGGTGAGCTAAGGGTCCAAGTTCAGGGTGTGAAATCTCAGAGGAGATAGCCACAGCTTTCTGGTTGTGCTCCCGCTTGACTCTGTCATATGCCGCCTACTCTCTCATTCACCAGCACAGTGCAGGCCTCTCAGCTGGGAGTTTAATAAATACTTTGAACAAGAGCACTTGTCAATTTCTTTGGCAGTAGTTCCTTATACATGCTGTGGGGCATGGAATGCTGAAGATAAAAGAGGCCCAGAGAATTCAGGGACGGCATCTGATTCGGAAGTAAAGATACTCTAAAATTTCTGTATCCTCTAGGGGTGGGGTCCCGCCTCATCTCAGTTCTCCAGACTCTGCAGGGAGCTGTAAGACTGGGAGGACCACCTCCAGGATCATTAAACAATGGCTGGCTGCTGAGTTTTCTTCAAGCTTCACCCAGTGAGATAGATCCTTTGCTTGTGTAAGGACCCGAATTTAATCCCCATTACCCATGTAGAAAGGTGAGGTACAACTTTGCCTATAATCCCAGTGCTGGGCAGGTCAGGGAGGGGCAGAGACAAGAGGACCCCTGTGTTGGCTGCCAGTATAACTCCAGATTTAGTGAGACTCTGGAAGAAGATGGAGAGCCATAAAGCAGGACACAATATCTTTCTTCTGGCCTCCACATGCATCATGGGTAGAGTACATACATTCACCCTCACACATACATGTACATATGCTGCACAATGCTACACATGCATACACATACATATATACATACATACACATACATATATACATGCACACATACATACATACACACAGAGACACAGACACAGACACACACACACACACACACACACACACACACACACACACAATCCTGAGGCATTGATGTAGCTCCAAAGACTTAGCCAATCCAACCTGTGTCCCAGCCTCCAGGGTCCTCCTTCCATCCACAGCCAGATCACTGGCACAACACAGGGTCTGGTGTCGAGTTCTGGTCCAGGGAGAGAAGTGGTCAGACCTCCACTTACAATGCCAGCCTCTAGACGTGGAGCCTGGGTAGATAGGGGTCTGTTTCCTCATACCTGAGCAAGGCCTCACTGTGCTTTAACAGTTTTTCTTCCATCTGTGCCTCTTGTTTGAAAACTCCTCCCCTAGGGTAATAGAGACCTGGATTGGGGCCACAGAACCTGTGGACCCCCTGAACCTCCAGCTGAGCAGACCTAGGGCCTCCCACACCCTAGCCTGCATTGTCTGTTTCCACAAACCACAGCTCTGGAGGAAGCCATTAGAAACTCTCAGAACTCATTCTAGTTTATTCACTACTAGCTATGTCTTAGGGAGGGAGGGAGGGAGGGAGGGAGGGAGGGAGAGAGAGAGAGAGAGAGAGAGAGAGAGAGAGAGAGAGAGAGAGAGAGAGAGAGAGAGAGAGAGAGAGAGGCTTGCCAGAGGTTTGGGGTTTTGGAGACCTTCCATCTGATTTCTAGGTAGTGTGAGCATGAAAATTCATGAGGCAGAGGCATAGAAAGGGAGGGAAGCAGGGGTGAGGTGGAGGTTCGGGGGAGGGAAGGGAAGGGAAGGAGAAAGGAGGAGGGATTAAGAGGACAGATGAAAGAAGAGAATTATCCCAATTTATTCCTGAATGTAGAAGTCGCCGAGTCTCACTTCGCAGCCTGTACAAATGCAGTCTTAGCATTTTGGAGTGGAGTTTACACCACAGCATTTCCCATTTGTTCCATATGTAGCTGTGCTCTGGTTGTCACCGTGTATATATTTTATTTTTCAAACCCGATGCCAGTGCAGTTCTGGGTGGAATGACGTGTCTGATAAGTAAAGGTCTGAATTTGTAGCTATCCTTGTCCTAACTTTGTTCTTTATGACTCCCCCACCCACCCATCCTCAAATCTTCTTGCTCATCTCAATGTTCCAAATCTTTTTGTCCTCAGATTTTTCTCCCTCTTTCCCATGGACTTAAGTCTTCAAGTCATTTTTTTTTTTAATTGCATCTTTACTGTTTCTGCTTCTGCCATTTTCATTCTGGCTTTGCTGTCCTGATTGCAGGTTACTGAATTGCCTCTTTGCATTCTGTCTTCTGCTACTCTCTGTGCTTGCTACCTGTTTTAGTCCGACTGGAGCATGCCGTCCTAGGGAAGTCTTCTGCTCAGAAGCAGAGACCGTCAATCTCCACACTGTTCCAACACTGAAAGATGGTTTCCTTGCCTGTCTAGTGTATAGCCCACCTCCTCCCAGGGGCTGTTGACTCACACTTCCCACTGCACACACTACTCACTGCTCCAAAGATGGAGCTTAGAGAAGGTTGCCTCTACTCTCTGCCCTTCTGCCCGTGCAGAGGGAGCAGCTGATGGTCCTCTTGCATCAAGAGGTGGTGTCACTCAGTGGTAGATGCTTGCCTGCCATGCATTAATCCTTGACTGCAGGACTGTTGACCAAATCTGATGCTATGATCTCATCTGAATGTCAATGTCACCCTACATTTGTATGTTGAAATCTGATCAGATATGTGCATATAAGTGGATCCTAACATGGAGACTTTACTGGTCAAAGCCCCTGGTTACTGCCTCACCCCCTCCGCCTCATGAGGTGGCAAGAAGAAAGCCTCTTCCATGAGTCAGATGTCATAATGACTTCATCCTGAGATAAAACGCTAGTTTGTGATATCCCATTAGAACCCCTTAAATGATTAAGATGCTTGTTCAAACATCCAGGCCACAGAATCCTCTGAACTTATGGCCTGTATTACTCTGGGACATATTTATTCTCACATGTGCAGGCCTTCTCATTCTATACACCTGTATACCTACTGTGAGAAGTGATCACATTAGCCAACTTACATATCCACTGCCTCACAGTGCTGTGAGGTCCACATGTGGAGCTGTAATGTCAGCCGCTACACATTTGCTTCTGGCTATGGAACAGCCATGAATGGCAGTTTATTAGGTGCAAAGATACTTGAGTACAAAGATGCCAAAAATCCAGCTTCCACATTTTACTCCTGTCAGGTTTAGCAGCCAGCTCTCCTTTCAAACTCAGTTTCTTTGCAGGTAAAATGTGAATATCTACAAGATTCTTGCAACAAAATATATCCTATGAGGTCTGCTCTTTGATCATGCTTTATACACTGAAGTTTATCAATGGATCTTCACCCCTCTTCTTTCTGATGAGAACAGCTGTTTTCACAGCTGGCATCTACTACCAACCATTCCCTGTTCACTACCTTCACAGTATCATCTGTCAGGGAGGAGAGGTGTACAAAGGATCCCCAAGTTCCAGACTTGCGGCTTTACTTAGAGCTGCGCGGGTCTCTGTGGACCTTACTCCTTGGTTAGAGCACACAGATGGTGAAGTGTTGCAGGAAGCAGGCTCTGCCTCAGTGCCTTGCCCAGTCAGGTTGCAGATGAGCATGCTACTGTGTTCCTGGCCTCCTCAGTACTTTCCTTGCCCACTCCTTCACCCAAAAGTCACCTAGCAAACAGTAGGGTCAACCTGAGCTGTGCCAAGGTGAGGCAATGCAAGCTGGCTGAGGCAAGTTGAAAACACCCAGGAAGAGACTATGAAAGGCTGTGCAGCTCTCACTGAGGAAGAGGTAAGGGCTTTGCCCGGGCTCCTGTGAGTCTATGTAGCTATCGGTGTCTGCTGTTCCTTCCCTATTTCTGCTTTCTCCTGCCCTCGCAGACCTCTAACACTGTTCTAGTTCCACTCTTGGTGAGGGGCCCTGTATCTGTGAGCTTTTCCACCCATGCCCCAGTTTCCTAAATCATGAATTTGAGACTTAATTACATATGAACAAATGCCTAAGCCATAAGCTTGGGCTTGTTCCCTGACTAGCTCATAACTTCATTAACCTGTTCCTTCTATTCTATGAGTGCCACATGGCTGGCTACCTCTTCTCAGTTCCATGTGTCTATTGAATCTCCTCCCATGCTTGACTATTCCAGAGTTCTCTCTCCCTACCGGAACTCCCACCTCCCATTTCCTGCCTCAGCTCATTGGCCAATCAGCTTTTTATTGACAAGTGATGTTTCCATACAGTACACAAGAGATTCTCTCTACAGGGCTCTGCTGGACCAAGGACCCCTCTCAGGTCCCTGTGTGATTTTAAGAAAGGAGTTAGCAGGAGTGTATGGAAATATGTTTAGGAAAAGTAACAGGAGTGCTGAAAGCCACAGTAAATAAGGGACAGGAGAATGAAAAGAGGCAGGAGAGGAGAGACAGAGAGGAAGGCAAAGGAGGACTCTAGGAAAGGAGAGTCAGGAGGAGAAAGGAGGACTCTCTAAGAGAGCTGGAGGAAGGGGGTGGGTGAGTGAGAGGAATAGAAGTGTTAGAAGAAAATCAGGGGAGATGGAGAGACTTACTGGGTTGTTTTGGTGTATGTGTGTGTGTACATACATGTGCCCATGTGTATACATGTATGTATACATGCATGGGGAGGCCAGAGGTTCACTATTTTTTGAATAATTTAAAGGGTATTAGTTGCAGTTCTCTGAAAGTCTGAAAATCTGGTGTCTGCTGTGAACTCATCTGAGCCAGGATTTTTCTTTTTCTTTTTCTTTTTCTTTTTCTTTTTCTTTTTCTTTTTCTTTTTCTTTTTCTTTTTCTTTTTCTTTTTTTAAACATGTTATGTTATCTTTATTTTATGTGCATTGGTGTTTTACCTCCACGTATGTCTATGAGAAGGTGGTAGGTCCCCTGGAACTGGAGTTTCAGACAGTTGTACACTGCCATGTGGGTGTTGGAAATTGAGCCCAGGTATTGTGCAAAATCTGTCAGTGCTCTTAGCCCCTGAGCCGTCTCTCTAGCCCCTGGACATTTTAGGAGTTGGAACCTTTTTATAACTGTTTCAATTTTCTTATTTGCATTGGTCTGTTTAAGTTGTTGATCTCTTCTTGGTTTAACTCTGATGGCTTGGATAAATCTGGAAATTCTTCCAATTATTTTAGATTTTTCTAACTTAGTGGAGCCCAGGTTTTTAAAGTACTCCCTTATAATATTCTGAATGTTTTTCCTGTCTAGAGTTTCCTGATTCATCTCCAACTCTGTTAAATTTGGTTCTTTCTTTCTTTCTTTCTTTCTTTCTTTCTTTCTTTCTTTCTTTCTTTCTTTCTTTCTTTCTTCCTTTCTTCCTTCCTTTCTTTCTTTCTTTCTTTTTCTTTCTTTCTTTCTTTCTTTCTTTCTTTCTTTCTTTCTTTCTTTCTTTCTTTCTTTCAGTTAGTTGGACTAAGGGTCTGTCAATCTTATTTATCTTCTCTAGCAACAAGCTCCTAGATGTGTTAATTATTTGTCTTCTTTGTTTATATTTTATTAATTTCTGCTTCAATTTTTATTCTTGTGATCTACTCAATTTGGACTTGCTTTTCCGAATCCTTGTGTGGCATCATTATTTATTTGTGCTCTTTCTGATGTTTTAAAGCAAGTGCTGAGACCTATCAATTTCCCTTTCTGAATGATTATTTTTTTAAACATGTCCCAGAGGTTTTATTTTGTTGTGTTTTTATTTTCATTTAACTCTTGATTTTAAAAATACTTGATTTCCTTTTTAGTCCATTCATCATTCAGCAATGTGTTGTGTCATCTCCATAAGTTTGTGAAATTGCTAGACATTCATTGACTGCTGATCTTAAGCTTTATCGAACTGTGCTCAGATAGGATACATGGAGTTATTTCAAGTTTTTTTTTTTTTTTAATTTGTTAAGATTTGTCTTGTGTTGCTGGATGTGGTCTATTTTAGAGAAACATTTTATGGCTATTGACTATATTGCATATTCTTTGGTCTTTGGGTGAAATATTTTGTAGCTACCTGTTAGGTCCATTTGAGGTATGACACGTTGTTCTGATACTTTTCTGCTTATTTTTGCCAAGATGACAGGTCTATTGGATAAAGTGAAGTATTGAAACCAACTATTATTACTAAGTTGGAGTTAGTCCTTGTCTTTAATTCCAGGACTATGCTTTTTATGAAAGTGTGTGTGGCAGAGTTTGGTGCATGTAGATGTAGGATTGTAATACTTTCTTGGGTAATTGTGCCCTTAATTAGAATGAAGCACCCTTTATTATCTCCTCTGATTAACTTTCGTAAGTCTGTTTTGTTGGATATGCCTTTCCATCCTTTCATTTTTTGAAGGTGAGCTTATTGTAGTCAGTAGGAAAATAGATTTTTGTCTCTCTGACTCTCTAGGTCTAGTGGTCCACCAAGATCTAGGCATCTGCTTTTGTTTTTGTTTTTGTTTTTAACACCTATACAGTCAACCTGGGGTTACAGACAAACTACTGTGCCTAGCTTTTCCTTTCCTTTCTTTTCTTTGTTCTCCTCCTTCTCCTCCTCCTCCCTCCTCCTCCACTCCTTCTCCTTTTCCTCTCCCTCCCCTCCCTCTCCCTCCCCTCCCTCTCTCTCCCTCTCCTTCCCTCCCTCGTCCTCCTTTGTGAACACAGGGGATACAAACTCTGGTCTTCATGTTTGCTCAGCAAACTCTTTAGTGAACAAGCCATCACCCTAGTCCCAGAGAGACACCTTAAACACTTTTCTTTTACATTCCCGGGGATCGCTGTGGGCCTTATGCATGCTGGGCAAGCACTGTACCACTGAGCCGCATGCCAGCCTAAGAAGAGAACTTTCTGCCCCCATTATCCACTCTTAAGGCACTGTGCCCCCTGAGTCTGTAGAGCTGACTGGGGAGTGAGATCAATACTTCACACAGCCCGTAGGACACTCCGGAGGAACCAGGTAACCACTCCTACAAGTGTCTCAAGTTGGATTGGAATCTGTTGCTAGGATGCTGATGGTACACAGATTTGCTTTTCTCTCAGAGGTCTCGGGTCATGCAGTTTCTCAACAGAGTTCTGTTTCCAGGAAGCATGTGGCTAAGGTACAAGGGTTCTAATGAAGGAAGTCAGTGTACCTCTTGGAGTTACAAATACATAAGGTGTTGTGGGTTTGGAGCTGGGGAGGTCAGTGGTGTTTCCGCATCATTCCTGGTGTAGAAACAGCTAACTTAAAAGGAAGGACCTGGAGTCCAAGGCTGAGATGATGACAGGAGCATGTGAGGTTCCATGTGGCCACCAGGATGCCTGACGAAGCAGACAGCCCTTCTCTTCTGGACCTTCTACAGTTCCTAAGTTCACCAAAGCCTTGCCCTGAACCCCTTCCTGTCAATTCTGGAGACATTTGAATAATGAATTCTGTTTAAGACTGAAAACCTCGAAGTTCCATCTGTAACAAGACTCGAAATAATTACAGCTGATGATTGCCTAGTACTCTCAGCCAGAAAAAACAGAACAGCTTTTGGCCGCCAGCAATTACAAGCGGCACCGGCTTTAGCACAGACAGAACTTTTAAATGAATACATGAATACATTGCTGAAGATCAGAAGGCAAGAGAGTGAAGAGGTGGGGGTGGGAAATGAGTTGGCAAAAATGGAGTGACTTCACTCACTACAGGAGGGAAGAACAGGGGGGGGGGAGAGAGAGAGAGAGAGAGAGAGAGAGAGAGAGAGAGAGAGAGAGAGAGAGAGAGAGAGAGAGAGAGAGAGAGAGAGAATGAGAATGAAAATCCAAACTTTTGCCCATTATATTTTAAGTTTTGGTAATGGCAGAAAGAGTTGGCTTAGTATAATGGCAGAAAGAGTTGGCTTAGAGTGACATCTTAGAGGCTCTGTAAATCTGTATTTTAGGCCATTTTCTAATGGTTAAGTTGTATTCTAACCAAGAGGAAGAGTGAGGCTGTTTGATTGCCATAAATATGGTTTGGGTTTCAGAACTTGGTGTTTCATAGAGACCTGAGCTCAAGTGCAATTCACTGCAATGACTCCGTTGCTTTGTCAGCCACTCCAGCACTCTGAGCCCTGTTCAGCATTCTTGTCTGCAAATCCCTTCCCAGCTGTTCTCACGGGAACTAAGTAGGTCAACTTCTATGAAGTGGTTGAACTGCCTCCTGGAATAAAGTCTTCAGTTAGAGAACTCCTGTCTCAGAAGAACCTGTGCTTCTTCCCTGTTGATCTCCCCGCCTCTACCCTCAGTCCTCTCTCACATTGGCTGAACCTGTCTGACCTTTCCATCGATTGAATGGGACCAGAGTATTCATGACTCTTTCAACTGATGACCACCAGTATATCAATCAGGACTTCTCAGAGACAGATGGATGATATGTTTATAGATATATGAGAGGCAATTTATTAAGGGATGTGGCTCACATGATTATGATGGCTAAGTCCCATGACAGGGTATCTGCAAGCTAGAGACCTGGGGATGCTGGAAGCCTGGCTCAGAAACCTTAGTTACTATGATAATACACGGAGCAAAACCAAATTGGGGGATCAGGGCTTTATTGTCTTACAGGTTACAGTTCATCACCAAAGGAAAACAGGAAACCTGGAGACAGGGGCTGAAGCAGAGACCATGGGGGGAAACTACTTACTGGCTTGCTCTCCATGGGGACAACTCCTTTTCATGCAAAGCCCAGGTGCGTCTGCCTCGGAAGGTCACTGCCCTCAGTGACCAGGGACCTCCTATATTAATTAGCAATTAAGACAGTGTTCCCCTGCATACGCCATAGGCCAATTGGTCCAGGCAATTATCTGATTTGGTTCCATTTCCCCAAATGACGTTAGTTTGTGTCAAGGTGACAAAAACTAGCCAATGTAATGCTTATTGTCAAAAAGGAAGAACAAGGGGTTGGGATGGGAAGCCACTGATATAGTTGTGAAATCCAAATGTGCCTGAAGTTCTGCTGTCCAGGGCAGCAGAGGAAGGTCTACCCAGCTCTTAGAGATCAGTTCACATTCTACATTTGGTTTATTCCTACTGATTGGATGGTACTCTTCCATACAGAGTCGAAATCTCTCCACTCAGCTCACACACACCTGTCTTCCCTGGTGAGGTACTAAAATAATCTTCATCATTTTCCTAGGTGTTCATCTTACAATCTGACACCCGAAATTTACTATTTTTATAGTTAGTCATTGGGTTGGGGACTTTACCAAAAATTCTGAACCTAAGTGGAGAGGCAGAGGCAACGGTATCCCTTCGGCCACTTTAAAATGCACATTTACTGTGATTTCCTTTCCTGGTGGAAGGAAACATCTGCTACTGATGGTTAATTCCAACCAGGATCGGAAGTGGAAGCCTGAAACTCACCAGACTTTATAAGTTAGTGGATGAGCCTTCACAGACCTGGTAATCAGACCTCTGGAGTGGAGGTTTTCAATCTGATTTGAAGACTCCATCATTTGCCTGCAATCCAGCTCCTTGCCTGCTTCTGACTCACCCTCCCACTCCCATCTGCGAGTTCAGGCAGGTTGGAAGGCTGCTTCCTGTCCTCTAAGCTGGAACCATATGGGAGGTGGGGGCCATTTGCCTCAGTGCAAACCTTCAGATGCACTGAAGCGAACCATGTGAGCAAACCCAGCATAGCCATGTTCCCCTGCAAAGCATAGGAGTGCCATACAACCCCTTTCTCTCTCCATCACCTCAAGTACCTCCTACTCTCTCATCTGCCAGCATCTGCATAGATTCTGTTGTGACCTTCAAGTTCTCTCCTTCATATTCAAGGTTGCCTGGTTAATATACCATCTCTTAGTGTTTCTAGAGTCATCAGTTCTGAGGATGACATATTGGTTGATTTGACTTTTACAGTTCTTTTAAGTTTTGATGTTCAACACATCTCATTAGGTTGGTGACTATACAACTTCTAGTTTCCCACCTCCTCCCCCTCCCCAACCCCTGGCCTTATTTGGGTTATATCATTGCTTCTAGGGACTTTCAGCTAGTAAGGTGGGCAGGGGACATAGAAAAAGAAACACACTAGAAGAAATGTGTAGTACAATTTAAAATGCAGTCTATGGGAACTGTACACATATAGTAAGAAGTAGTGAGTAGGATCCAATCTCAGGGCTAGCTTTGTGACACTTGACCCTGAGCTAGTCCCAAGCTGATATTGGTTGGGAAAGTTCTATCTGTTTGGACAGTGTGACTTGGAATTGTGAGGTGGTAGCATAGAGGGGACACCCAAGTAGATGTCACATGTATTTCAGACTTAATCCTTTGTACTTTCTGTTCCTCACCCTGTGTTTGGGGAATGTAGAAGAAGACATCCAGAAAGATGCTAACTCATCTTGGGCTAGAGTAACATGATACTACAGGCTGGGTGTTTTGTAAAGAACAGAAATGAATTTGGTACATATGCCTGGTGGTTGAGTCTCAGATCAAGGGGTCCTATCTGGTAAGGGCATCTTGGTGTGTTATCATGTTAGAATAGAGTGTGGAAGAGAGGGTGGTGGTGGTTGTATCCTCTCAACAGGTCTATGACAGGGCATGAGGCCTTCCTTGAGGACAGAGCTCTCATGACTGATTGTTATGACCAACTCTCATAGCCTATTTTCTCAGTGCTGGGAATCAAACTCAAGGCCTTGTGCTCCCTCCTCAGGCTCTCTGCTTCTGAGCCACATCCCCAGTCCCTTAATCACTATCGCATCCGTGAGCAAATCTGTGTTTTAATACAGGGGAGGTGCTCAGCCGAAGCCAACACCTTGTGCTTGAATCCTTAGCCTCTAATGTTATGAAGACATGAGTTTCTTTTTATTGTAAATTTCCCACTCTCCAGTTTTCTATTAGAAGTCACACCAGGTAAGTCAGACTTGGTGGGTCAAATGATTCCTATGGAGCAGCAAGGACTATCCTGGGGTTCCTGAGACTGAAAGCACTGCCTTGTAGATGATGGGGGCAGGACACCATGGTGACATCCCACCTCTTCCACAGAACTCCATGGTGGAAGCCAATGTCAACCTTAAGATTCATGGGCTGTCATATCTGGATAAAGGGATTGGCATGTATGTCATATGCCTCATGCCAGTAGCTAACCAGGGGTCTGGACAACTGAAACCCTTCTCAGACCTAGTATGGGTATTACTAAGCAAGGACACAGTTACATATCAAGGACCATGTCAATCCATTTTGTGCTGAAGTAATACCACAGGCTTCATCATATTTGACCATTTGTTTAATCTCTCTGAGCCTCAGTGCTTTGTTTCAAAAAACTTCTCCTGTTAAAATGAAATCAGCTTGAGTTCATTACTATATACCCCTTGGATATAACCCGCATTGTTTACTTGTCTAAAACATTAGCCGTCCTTCACAAGAATCTGGCATGGTTTTTGAGGGCTGGATATGCTATATATTTCAAACATTCACCGATGATGAGATAATCATTACTCAGCTGACTCTGGCCTGCAGAGGTGAATAACAGAGGTTATGACTTCTGGACTGTGGGAACTTGGCGGCTGGAGAGGAGTAAGAAAGAGACAGAGAGAGGTGATTGGCTTTCACTTGTGACACCATCTTCCATATAGCACATGAATTTCACAGTAAATACTTATAAATTGACTGATAAATAAGCTGAGTTCCCTCATGGCAACAAGGTTGTGAATTTCAAGTGGAATTAGTATCTAGTAGAAGAATTTTGATAAAACATGGAGTCACAAACACACATGTTTTTGTTACTGTAATGATGCTATGGGATTTTTTACAAGGAAGGAATATTAGTAATAAACAAACAGATCGAGGAAAGAGAGAATAGCATGTAAGAGGTGAACATCAATATTAATAGCTAGAGAGCAGATAGAAGATGAAAGACTGGTAGCACCAAACAGTGTGTGTATCTGTGGTGTGTGTGTGTCTATGTGTATGTGTATATGTATGTGTATGGGGTTATGTGTGTATTGTGTATGGTATCTGTATGTGTGTGTATACACATGTGCCTGTGCATGGTATATGTGTGTGTGTGCATGCGTATGAATATGAGTGCGTATGTGCATGTGCGTGCGTGCGTGCGTGTGTGCATGCGTGCATGCGTGCATGTGTGTGTATGTGTGTGTGTCTCTGTGTGTGTGTGTGTGTGTGTGTGTGTCTGTGTTTGAGGGGACAGTAAACAAATGAAAAACAAACTGAAAAGTGCCAGGCCTTGAATATAGCTACCTTGGCAGCCTTGAGGCCGAAAAACTTTGATTGCTCAAAGGCACTGGAGACCGAGCTTCCCCTCCACCCTGTGTGTGAAGCTGTGCAGTTGCTCTGCTCCTCCCTAGCAGAAACTGGGAAGCTTGCAGAGAGGCATGGACTTGATCTGAAAGTAAAGAAGGACCAAGGGAAAGTTTGGGGAACTTCTAGTCCCTCCTATCCCACTCCCTGATCCAGGAAACCCATCCTCCTCCAAAAGCAGCAGAGGATTCCTTCCTAAGAAAATTGGCATTCAGAAAAAGAGTTTCAGATCCTGAGCAGAGCCCAGACAAAGTTAAGCCCCTCAAGTTCCCAGTCTGCAGAGAAACTCTCCACTGATTAGCTCAGCCAGCAGCACAGGCTAGGTTTTGCCACCTGAGAACAAACCAGCATTAATCTTGCTGTTTTGCACCAATGAACATTCATTCTCGAAGGATCCACATGCCATCCTTGGTTGGCTGGGGCTTCTGCTCCAGGCTATCCTCATCTGGGCTTATGCTAATTCAGCATCCTCTGCTCACCATCACCACGGCACAGGAAGTGGTGTGAGGTAAATGCTTTTGTAAATATTTGATAGGGTGGATTATTTAATTATTTAAATCACTGACAAACAATACATGTATGTTTATCAAAACGATATGATGTTTTTGTATGCTTGCTCTCTAGAATGCTGAAACTGAGCTAATTGCTAACTGTTCTCCTTCTCTTGTGAGAGCCATGATCAACTCGCAGCAATTTTCAAGCCTGCCATAGATCTTCATGAGTTAGTCGCATTTTGAGATAAATCTTTTGAATTTATTATTCTTTCTAATTGGAATTTTGAATCCTCATAGCAACAATTTTCCAATCCTCTCCTTCATGGCCTGGGCACTGGTGATTATAACTCTTTACTGTTTTAGACTCCTCAATAAGTGGGATTATGTGGTATGTGTCTTAGTGTGTTTGGATTAGTTCCTTGAACATAATTCTGCTCATGTTCATCCATGTTATCCCCTTCTTTTTAAAGGCTAAAAAGTCTTATACCCTATCTATCTATCTGTCTGTCTGTCTGTCTGTCTGTCTATCTATCTATCCATCCATCCATCTATTCATCTATCTATCATCAGTCTTCTATCTATCCCTTCTTTACCCATTTATGTGTTGCCAGGCAGACTAGTCATGTGGCTCTTATGGGCAATGCTATAGTGAAAGTGGGAAGCAGCCATCTCTCCAGCATACTGATTTAATTTTCTTTGCATATCTACCCAGAAGTAGAACTGCTAGATCATATGGTCGTTCTAATTTTAGCTTCTGAGGAACCTCCTTACTGCTTTCCATAATGGCTGTACTAATTTACATCCCCATCAACAGTGTCTGCATTTTATTCTTAAAAGTTTCCCAATGAAGTGACACATTCTCGTACACTTTTCATTGGTCAAAGCAAATCATATGGCCACACAAAAAGTTGGCAAGGAAGTGACATTTTACTATAGCCTAGAAATAGAAGGAGGATAATATGAACAACTTATGCAACAGACTTCCTGTCTGGCACCAAATATTGCATATAGTCTCCTTCCCATACACGAGGTACGCTTATTTCTCCCTAAGTACACCCCTGTACCCTTTCATCTAGCAGAGACATCAAATGCAACCTCTGGAAGTTAGCATATGAAACCAGCTCTCCTGAAAAGACTATGCTCAAGACATGTATTCAGATCATACATGACTTCTAGCCATCTGGTGATCCAGGAATTAAACACATGAATATATAGTCAAGGAACACAGACAGGGTGACTGTAATATATTGAAAGGGAACAAAGAAGAAGAGAGGCATAGGGCAGCTATGTTTAGGTTCTCTCCAAGGTCCTGGTCTTAGATAGGGAACTATGTCCCCTATGAGGCAGGTGTCGAGAAAGGTCCCTTTCTTTGGCACAGTGCCAACTTCTGCATCCACTGGTGTGCATGGATACTGATAGAAGCTCACACTCATTCTAAGTTCTAAAGAGCCACAATCCTGCTAGCCAGGTAAATCTTTCAAAAATACAGTTAATGTATTATCTATACTCTTTATGTGATTCTTGTCTGTTCCTTGCACTAATAACTACATATAGTCCTTTTGCAGAAAAAAATAATAAGCATGCTTAATTGTTCTCTTCCAATTTAATTATAAGTATACTGGAAGAATTGATGAGACTGTGGTGGAGAACCATTCACACTACCCCTTTTTTTCCATCTAAAAGGACTTTTGAGCCGGGTGTGGTGGCACACGCCTTTAATCCCAGCACTGGGAGGCAGAGGCAGGCGGATTTCTGAGTTCGAGGCCAGCCTGGTCTACAAAGTGAGTTCTAGGACAGCCAGAGCTATACAAAGAAACCCTGTCTCTAAAAACCAAAATAATAATAATAATTAAAAAAGGACTTTTGAATGGTGTGTGTGTGTGTGTGTGTGTGTGTGTGTGCTTCAGACAGACTTATGTAGTCCAGATGGGCCTTAAACTTGCTAGGTAGCCCAGGCTGACCCTTGATCTTCATATTCACAGATTTTTAAGTTTATATTTTCATTCAGTCAGGATTTTTATCATTGGGATGGTAATCCTTTAATTGTTTTTCTTGTAGGCTGTGTCTTTTGTCTCCAACAATATTGAATGAAAAAGCAGTTCCCTCTTCCACTCCGACTAGACTATTGATTATTTCTTGGCATCCTCACCTGCAGGCCTCATCATTATCTCTCATTTCTCTTATAGTCACTGAGGATTGAACCAGACATTCACATATGCTATCCCCTCTCCCATATTGTGCCAAGCATATGAGGTTAGATTGATATTGGTCTTATCAATAGCAACTAAACATCTACATGATTTGGCTCAGTGGATAGACTACTTGCCTAGTAAGTGCAGGGCCCTGAGTTCAGTCTTCAGCCTGGGAAGGAGGAGGAGGGACACAATTACAAACTCTGGTGTGGTGGTCCATACCTGTGTCCAGTACTTAGGACACAGAGGTGAGCATATCTTTGTAAATTCATGGCCAGCCTGGTCTATGTTGGAATCCCAAGCCACTCAGTACTAGCTAGGGAGATTCTCTTCCATGAAACCAAGAATCTCCTTCCCACAGAAAGCTAGAATAAGGTTTAGAGCTGACGTTGGCTACAGGGAGGTAAGGACAGGATGGAACTGGAATGGATTTCCCAGAAGAAAAGTGGGCAAGCATTAGAACTACACAGGAACCTGACCTGGAGCATAGAAATGAGGCCTTCAGGTGCTTTAGTGGAGAAGAGATCTGTCTCTTGTAGCTTTGGGTCTGTTTTGTTTGATTTTTGTTATTATTTTGTTTTGTTTGTCTTTTCTTCTTTTTCTACTGAGCTAAGGATCAAACCAGGGTCTTCGACACACTAGACACATATCCTATCATTAAGTTACATCCCTAGCCCTTTGTGTATTTTTAAGCCATGTGTGCGTTCTTTTTCTGTTCAACTAAAATCATGAATTTAAAAGGATCTCTATGGAGGTGGAATTAATAAACTGAAATGAGATTTGAGAGTTCTGATTTTGACCATTAATCCATGACAACCTTGACCCAGTCTCCAGCCTGAAAGCAATTTTTATGTTTCTTCATTTACAAACTAAGGCAGTCTGTGTTTAGAGACATTTTAGGTTCCTTCCAGGCCTTCTGTTCTAGAGTTTTGAAGGGCATGGCTTTACATGGAATGGCCTTGGTTCCCAGTAATCCCACGTGGTTTCCCCACTAGCCTCCAGGCTCTTGCTGTCTTGTGTACACAGATCCACCTGATTTCCAAGCAGTGGACCAAGTGTGATGGATGTGGGTCTCGTGGAAGGCGTCTGGGGCACATGGCTTATTTAACATGCTGTCTCTCAGTTCTGTATCTTGGGGCCTCTGAGTCTCCCTGCTGAGAAGCAGAGCTGGCTAGAAGCTGATCTGGCAGCTCGTTAACACTCAATTAAAGCTCTTCTCTACAGCCTGGCATTAACTTTTAAAAAATTTATACATGCAATTGAGGGAAGTAAAGCGCAAGTGTGGTTTTCAAAGCGGCTTGTGTGAGGGAGGCTTCGAAATTGTTCTCTTCTGCCCAGTGCTCAGTTTTCAGATTTACACTTGCAATCGAGATGGAAATTAAAGTGTGGTTTTAAGGTGGATGTGGATGTCTTACATGGCACAATATTAACCACTTTATATTTATAAATGTAATTAAAATGGGATTACTTTGGAATTAAAGCACATAGGGTGAGAGAGATGCATACACTTTCTTAGGGATATGCTGCTTTCTTTGTCTATAAATTCTTGATGAGTATGTTGCTACCAAACTCTTAACTTGTGTAGAACAGTAAGCTCAAAATTTCCTGCTAGCATAGCAAAGGGACTCTTGTCACATTTACCATCACAGCTCCTTGCCATGTTCTCTCAAGCTGCAGTCCAGGGCATTTGCTTCCCCTGGGGTTTGAGAGGGTGGAACACTCGGTACTTGGCTTATAAGCCCTGTGGCTGTTGATTTACCTCAGTGGTGTCTTGGGTGACACCCAGGGATCACACTCTGCCTTTCCCTGGAGTGATGCATGGATTGGTTTGTAGAAAGTAAGGGAAGGGCTGCTGTGGATCCTCTCTGTATAGCTGGCAGCCTGGTGACTTGAACTTTGTAGGGAGATTGTTGCTGTTCCTCCTATCCGCTGAAGCACTTTCTGACTACACAGGAATGATTGGGGCAGATGCTGGTAGGAATTGTGGACCATCTCTTGGCTGTCTGCACATCTAAATGGTATATTACAGAGCATTAGAAAATTCATCTGAAGGTTGTCTTTCTTGACTCAGCATTGCCAGGACCTTAAACATTTCTCCCTTCCAGTTTAGACCAGTTCTTTGAAAACCACTAACTTTTCCATCTGTATAGCTATGATATTGTTGAACAACTATGATGCTGGCTGTTTGTGCTCTTGAGATGGGGGTGGCAGTGATGGTGATGGTATACATTTCTGTGGCTGAGCTCTACATGTCTTCATCTTCTCTGTATGCCTCCATCTTTCCTGCCTGCCATGTTTCCTCCAGGGCAGGTAGGTGGTCCATGCCTTCTGCCTTTCCTCTGTCATCCTCGTTGCCAGAAATATCTCATTAGCCCCAGTACTTTGTGGTGATGGGTGGGAATCAGTGGCTATGCTTAGCACTGTACTACTGAGCTCCAAATCCCCAGGCATTCAGGTCTTGCCCAGCCCAGGAGAAAGATGCCCACATCTTTCCCTCATCAAGGCTTTAGGTGGGAAAGGGTTGGGAGACAGTGTTCCTTCCCAGCTCTCCTGTCTATGATCTAACCCCCTTTATCATTCACTGCCGTTTTCAGAAGACTCTGAATTAAGACCCCTTTCTCCTTTTCCTCCCCCTAATACATTTGCATGCTCACTGAGGCGAAAAATTACATGATTTCAAGATTGCCCTGAGTCCTGTTTCAGACCTTGGGCCTAGTTAGCAGGGCCATAGATGTGCAATTAAGCTGGGACTTACTGTCCTTAACAAGGACTCTGAGCTGCTTCAGTGTGAGAGCTTCCTGAGAAGGCTTTGCTCCACTGCTCTGCAGCCCCGGGGTGCCTTTGTCATATCCAGAGCCTAGATACCCCGGGCAAAGTGAGTCTGTGAGAAAACATGGTGTAGCTGCACAATGCATCATGGTAAGCGAACAGCTAGAAGGCTGAGGGAAGGGAGTTGTCCCCTGAAAATGATTCTGTCTAAAATGTTCAGAAGAAAAGGTTAGGCCTAAATCTTTGGCAAGAAGAGTCAGACTTGCTATTAAGAGAGACAAACATATCAGATGAAATCATTGACTGCTTTTCACTGAGCCTCCTGTCAGCGGCAAAGCGCTGGAGCTTCCAAAAACTCCCGAAAGACAACAGGCTCGTAAATGAGGGATTTGGAGTGGAAAGATAAATGAGAAAATAGGGAAGCCCTGATTGCATTTTATGTCATCCTGGGTGGGAAGAGAAGTATAAACCACAATACTTTACCAACAGTGGGCAGGGTCGGGATACATGGCAGGGTCAGGCACATGTCTAGACCAGGGCCCCTTCACTTCTGGGAACAAGGAACCCTGGTTTTCTTTTTAAGTGAAGTTTTGTTTCTCTCCTTTTCCCTTTCCTTTTCCTTTTCCTTTTCCTTTTCCTTTTCCTTTTCCTTTTCCTTTTCCTTTTCCTTTTCCTTTTCCTTTTCCTGTCCTGTCCTTTCCATTTCCTTTTCTTTTCTTCTCTTTCATTTATTCTTTCTTTTCTTTTTTTAAAAAAAGATTTATTTATTTAATGTATGAGTGCTCTATCTGCATGTACACTTGTGTGCCAGAAGAGGGCATGGGATCCCGTTATAGATTATAAATGGTTGCAACCCACCATGTGGTTACTGGGAATTGAACTCAGGATGTGTAGAAGAACAGCAAATTCTCTTAACCCCTGAGCCATCTCTCCATCCCCAGGCTGATTTCTTTAGGTCAACGGGTTTGCCTTGGCAACTGGGAATACAGACTTTTAGCAACTGGATGGGTCCATTTAATTCACATTTATAGGGACCAAGCATCTCAGATTTATTGTTTTCTGTATTTTTATATCGTCTGCATCATCTTTACTTCTTCAATTCATTGAAAGTCCTTGCAAAGCTTTGATGCCTGGAGGCACTAAGCACACCAGTCAATGGGTTGGAAATTATTCTGAGATTTACTCAGAGGATGAGAGAACCCACTTACTGCAAATCTCTCCAAATTAACCTGACTGAAAGGGAAAGCCAGGCTGAGCTTCCTGGTTGTGTGGACATTTATTTGTGAATATCTTCACTTGTTCATCCATTGAGAACTGACTGGGTACTTACTCCCTTCCTGACCAAGGGTCCTTGTCTCTTGTGGGCCTTCTTTGCAGCTGGAGAAATGCACTTCACTGATATGCCAGGCAACTGGAGGAGCACATTTTGCCTGGAAGCCTCAAGCCTCTGGGCTGTGGGCCAGAGGTTCTTTCCTAACTGAGCCTGGTCACAAGGGTCAGGAGAATCAGATGCTGCAAACAGTTCCGTGCTGTAGATTGTGGGTCACACTTCATGGGAGGCACCAGAGGTTCTTGGTAAGAGAGTAAGACTGAGGCACCCATCTTGTAGTGAAAACTGAATGCTGCTGTCTCCCCCTTTTTTCCATTAATGTATTTACTTATTCACTTTACACCCCAATATCAGCCCCCTTCTCCTTCCAGTCCTCTCTTACAGCTCTTCCTCCATCTCTTCTCTTCTCCTCTGAGAATGTGGTACACCCTCCAGAGCATCCTTCTTACACCCCTCCCCCCAGAACATCAAGTCACTGCAGGACCGGGCACAGACCACATCAACTCTCATTGAGGCCAGACAAGGCCAACCAATGATTGGCCCAAACTGAGATCCATCTCACGGGCAAGAACCAATCCCTGACACTGTTAATGCTACCCCTGTCTTCGTGGCCTTTCCTCTTCTGAAGAGGTCTGAACTCAGCCTCTCTAATTGCACAAGTGCTTGCTCCATGCTGGCCTTCGCCCCCCCAGAAAAGCAGGGAAGCAGAGAGGACACATCCAAATGTGTGAGATGATAAAGTTCTGTGTGGTATAAGTGGAAAAAATTCAGAACCAGAGACACAGAGGTGGGGTGATTGGACACGGACACAATTTTGTTGTTTAAAGTTCAGACATAGCTTTTAAAAATTTTAAAATTAGATTAGCAAACAAAGTAAATCTCATCTCGGTGACTCTGTACATGTGTGTCCTGCTTTATTTTCCTTCGCCTCCCCTCCACACTGCCCTTTGTCCCCTGCCCCATTCCAGGTGGCTCCCTTCCGTTTCTTGCCCTCTGTTTATTAAGATCTTAAGATCTTAGCCATCTTAGCGTTCTCATGGACGCCTTTCTAGTTTCAACACCAGTGTTCTTAAACAGAAGAAACCTCTGAGACTCCAAAATTCCAAGTGCCCCTTCCATCACAGTGAGGACATCTGGGAAAGAGAAAGTGGTCTTCACCAAGCATGGCATCGTTTAGCGCCTGGCATTCATTTGGACTCAGCAGACCCAGAATGGAGAGAGCTGTTTACTGTTCATAAGCCAGCCATTTTAGGGTGCTTTAGTATTTTGTCATAGAAATCTAAATGATCCAAGATAATAAAGTGCCCTCTGCTTAAAATTTAAATGTCTTGTATTGTGTGCGTGAGTGCTTTGCCTGCATGTATGCACAACATGTGAGCCTAGTACCTGTGGAGGGTCAGAAGAGGGTGTCAGCTCTTATACCTGGAGTTATGTGTCATCGTGAACCACAATTGCGGTACTGAGCTGTCAACTTAGTCCTCTGAAAGAGCAGCCAGTGCTTGTAACGACTGAGCCATTTGTTCAGTCCCACTATTCAATATTGAAACCAGGCAGCCTATGCCATTACGATTTGTGATATTATCTTATTTGTACTGTGCATTTAACCGGCACACTTCTGTCCCCTTGTTTCCCTTCAGTGGAAAGGCTGGCTCTCTAGACTAAATCATTAGTCGCATAAAACAAAAGTGATGTTGTAGGAAATGACTTGGGTGGCAGGTAGAAGGCCAAATGGACAATGAGACTGTCAGTCCCAAGAGTGGCAGATTTATGTTGCCTTTCTTCTAGGCTGACGCGATATGAGGACAGTGCCCCCCCTTTATTTCTGTATCTGGTACCATGTCTAGCTCCACTGTAGGTACTTAACACCTATTTGTTGTTATCATTGAAACTGACAAACAACGGAATCCCTCTTGCCCAACCCGCACATGGAAAGGCAATCGCTGCTTGGGCTGGTATCAATTCAGACCACAGCCCTGCTGCTGAGACAAGAACTTTACCTTATCTTGAAGCCTTGCAGCCACCAGGAGCTGCAGGCCAATGTAATTTGCTGGTGCTTTTTAAGTCAGTAGCAGTTTTTCAGCAAACATATCAAACCCTTAATGGGGTTTTTGAAAGTAAATCTCCTGTTTGAAGTGAGAAGGAAAAGAAATAAGCAGTTATTATTCCATTTCTGTCCTTTACCTTTTAATCTGGGGGCTGGGAGGGAAGGTGAGTGAAACCGGGGTGAGTAGAGTGATTCCTCAAAGCCAACAGGCGTCACGGTAGAGAGTCAACCTCCTGCAGCCACTGGCGTGCTGGGAGCCACGTGGATGAAATATTAAGTAGAAGGCAGCAGTAATGTGGTTGCTGCAGATGTAATCAGATGAGTAGTTAAAGGCCTGGCATTCTTTAGGGAAACAAATGATTGATCAACCCTGCAAAATAAATAACCTGGCTCTTTGGCTCTACAGAGCAACTTTAAATATTCCATCTACCCCTATGTTTGTGAAGGGCTGTCCTCATCTGACTTTTGGTTGCTTGTGAATTTTGGAAGAATTTCTCAAACATGACTTTTTAGGCATTTTTGATCCAGGCTATGGATGCAGGGAGTGCCATTTAAAATTCTTGTTCTGTCCCTTGCTTGGCACAAGGCTCCTTGGAGTCAGTGATAACATACAGCCATTGGGGAGGCTGTGCGTTCTTTGGAGGACAGTGCTGGGATGGGGGCTATCTGGGCCAATGGCACACAAAGACACTCATCATAGTGTGTATTTGCAGTTTGGAAGCAGTGTGTTGAACATAAAACAGGATATGGTTTGGAAAGTGGCTGGCTCCTCATGGTTACCAGAAAGCCTAGAAAGCCTAGAAAGGCTGGAATGCAGTGCTCTCTGGGGCAGCCGATGTGGTGAGTTGTAGTCAAAATATTAAAAATGCTTGCTGGGAGTTTCTTCCCTATCTTAGAAATTTATGTTCCCAGATGAAAGACACACACACACACACACACACACACACACACACACGGCCTTTATATTCTTAATATGTCTTAGGCAGCACTATAGCTGGGAAGCTGCCCACCCTCCATGCTGTTAGAATCTACTTTCCTATCGATAACCCTAAGTTATCACTAACTATTTACCATGTTCCATCCAGGATGCTCTTAACTCCAATTGGGCAGTGCTCAGAGCCACAATTTCTTGGCCCTTAGCCCATGGCAGGTCTCCTTCTCCCTCCTGTATGTTCTTCTTCCATGGCAGCTTCCTGACTCCTCCTTCCGTCCTTATGGTCCTCTCTCCCCAAACCCTTGAAACCTCAACTCCATCTAAGTCTCTTCTGCCCAGCTATTAGCTGTTGGCATCTTTATTTACCAATCACAATGAGCTGGGGCCAGGGTCACTCAGTGTCTTACTTGTGGACTCCCTCTCTAGGCTAACCAGTCCTAGGGGCCCCAAGTTAGTATTAAAGTACAAGCAACATTAGGCCAACCCACTACAGTGAGCACTTTCCATGAAGGAGGTGATGGCTGGATTACAGGTATGATGTGATGATGTTTCTCAAGGCAACTGGTGTTTGGTGAATCCTACCTTTGAAGGTGGTCAGTTGCTTCTGGGTACTAGAGCTAGGTAAATGGTGGCTGGGTCTTTACAAGCCTTATTTGTCATACATGTTGGCTCACAGCAGGGAAAAGCTGCTTTGAGGAGAAATCTCTATGACCGATTTTGCCACATATCCACCTTTAGTCCCTGGTGGTGCAGGCGATGACAACATAGCAGCATACCAACATGACCCTTTTTAGTTGTGGGAGCATCTAGTTTTTTGTGTGTTTGTTTTCTGATTTTGGAAACAGCACTGAGTTTTACTGAAGGCTACTTTCCAGGATCTCTAGGAAAGGGTTGATTTGGACTCACTGAAATGACAAGATGCAGAGATTATGAAGTGCTTTTATGTTGCACTGTATAAGTCATCCAATAATGAGTTGTTTCATTCACTAAAGTCAATGCACACTTCTTAGGTACTTATTATACATCAAGCTCTCTGCTTAAGTCATGGAAAACTATGAGAGATGTGGCCTTAGGCTTTCAAAGAAGTAGATAGCTATTAAAACTCGGACTTTACCCATGGTCCTTAGAGGGTTGTCTGTAACCAGCACCTACTTCTGAAGGTGATAGCTAGTAGAACTTTTACTAAGAGAGAGCCCCTGGGGTTATCCAGAAGAACCAGTGGGAAAAAGAACCAATGTATGCATCATCGTTAGGAATTTAAAGCTAGTTATGACTCTGAGGGCCTAGAAAGAGCAGCAGGTTTCTGGGGGAGAGTCCAGACTATTGCCTTCATACTAGTGTGTTTGTAACCAGGCTTAGCGAGTCCAAGGCAGCTTGTGCTGAAGAGAGCAGATGGAGAGGTGGATCCTTCCTTTTGGGTCTTGCTCATCCCTGGAAATGCAACAGATGGTACCTTACAGCCAGATAAGGCCAACCTGGGACTCACAAAGGGCTTACCCACTTGGCTGTGTGTTCACCATTTCCCAGTGCTCAGGACAAGGGTAGAATAGAATGGATGTGTGTGTGTGTGTGTGTGTGTGTGTGTGTGTGTGTGTGTGTAGTGGGAAATGTGATCGTCTTGGGGATGCTCATGTTAGCAGGAGAGAGAATGTGTGAGGGTCAAAGAGCTGGGGAGGTTGTGGAAAGGCTCTGATGGCTCTCTTTCCTGGAATGACAGCTGGTAGGCAGCTGGAGAGATATTGTGTGTGTGTTAACAGCCACAGTGACTGGGTGTTTATTGAATTGCTGTGGATTTTCTAAAAGCAAAGCAAGCATACCAAATTGCTGCAAATTACCAAGGGCTTTCCTAATGTCTGATAAAAATACTGTGAACATTTAAGGACACAGGCTTTGCAAATGGTTCTGCATGTGGCAATAGGGCTCTTCCTGCCAGGAGGACACACATACCGGTTCTTTAAAGCAAACCCAACAGGTAGGAGAATGGGAGTCTGTCCAGAAGGTGGCTGCTTCAGGTTCAGGTTTGCTCTCCTTATCCTCAGTTAGCCTTCCTGCCTGAACAGAGATGCTTCTAAGTGTTCACTGCCTCTGGGGAAGCACGTGCCTCAAGCTGGTGGTCATGGTACAGCTTTGGGTTCAGCCAATGGGCAAGAGGATGGGCTGATTCTTAATGGCTTGGCTTAATGACCCCCTGTCTTTCTTACCTTTTTGTGTTGCACTCTTTCTTTTGCTGTTGTTGTTGCTGTATCTTGAAGAAGGATCTAGAATAGAGAAAAAAAATCTAGTTGGAAGATAAACCCCTCCACAGCTCAATCCTGGTTTCTTCAGACTCAGGCTAACCATTCCTCTGGCAATGGTGCTACTGTTCTGTTCATTTCCCTTCCTAACTTGGTTGTGTTCTTTAGACAGAAATGAACCATAATTCTTTTGTCCTAAGGAGAAAAGCAACACTGGCCTCAGAGGCTGTGTACTTCCAGCCTTGCATGGAGGAACAGTGGAGAGTTGGGACTCTGTGAATTAAATTATACCCAGTTTAAAAATCAAAGGAATAACTATTTAGGGTCCAAATATACTTTGGGTTGAATCAGTTCAAAGCATCAGAAAAAATCATTGGAAATATTTGAAGAGCACAGCATGTGGCTCGGTTTGCATTTCTTAACCTATGTCATTTGATGTTTTGATTCCTTACTGCCTTCCACCAGTTAAAGTGCATCAGGAATTCTACACTAGTATTGGCAGTTTACAACAGAATTTCAGGGATAGCCGTTCATCCTCCTGTCTGATAACTTTTTGTGGTTAACATGCTTGTCTCAGCTTGCAATATGTTTGGTCAGGATGGTATCTCACTGAATACCAAAAAGACTGATTCTGTTTTGAAAACACGGTGTACTTTTGTGGTATGTCTTGGTAGGAGGTCCAAGGTATTAAACTTTCAGGGTATTAGGAGAGAGGGCCAAGTGCTTTGGGGAGAAAATAACAGCTTCCTGAGTGGTGGGTTTAAAATGTCCCGAAGTGACAAAGAGCAAGTCTGAGAGGGAGCAGACAGAAGTACAGGGTAAGATTGTGGAGAAAAGGCAGGCAAAATTACAGGTGCATCTCTTTGCTCCACTGTGCACCAGCCCAGCTATGGCTGGACTGGGTGAGGAATGGGAAAAATGGGATTACAATGAGCAACAGGACAGGAGAAGCGATGCCTTTCTTCAAGAATGAGCAGTGAACACAAATAGAGCCAGTTCCTGTTAGAAGTGGATAGACATCATTATCAGCTTCACCAAATGGTACTCTAGGAACCATCCGATGATCTTCCATTCCTTAGCCAGGATCTACCTAGATGGAACAAAGGACAGATAACTCTTCTAGTAACACATACTTTTTCTTGGGGGTGGGGCTTCAGTTAGCGTGGCTTCTCTGGGTCAAGGAAAGGCTCTGGATGCATCTAAACTTTCATAAGATGTGATCCCATTTGAGACATAGAAACAACTCATGTTCTAGATACTTATGCTTGCAAAGGCCATGGAATTGAACACTCATGTATGACTCCTAACTCTAGTTACTACTTTCCTTATATGGAAGGCTATGGTATTAGATTTTCTGAGTTCTTTTCATCTCTTAAATGAACAGTTCCTTTTCTTGTATTGCATATCAAATGCTTCGGGGGGGGGAAATCAAGAGAGGATGTTTGTACAATCTTCTGTGCTCATGGCTCAAAGACACATAAGCATATAGAAGAACGTAACCATCTATCTCTTCATTTGCCTGTCCACCCATTCACTCATCTATTGATCCATCGATCCATTGATCCATCCATCCATCCATCCATCCATCCATCCATCCATCAGTCCATTCATTGGTTTATTAATACTCTTAATAATTCATTCCTTGGCTCAGCATTGAAGACTTCTGGTATGCTCAAACTCATATTTTAAGTTTTATCAACCCCATATCTGTCCAGTGTATTTGGCCAACCTTAAGTGCTTCAGCATTTGCCAAGAGAATTCGTGAAAGGTAACCTGACCACCTGTTTCCTAAGAACAAAAGGATGGAGAGTGATTCTACTGCATTCTAGTCCATTTTCCTAATTTCTTGGCAGTTGTACATATTTCAGCGCTAAATAAATATTTGTTAAAGGAAGGGAGGAATCTGCAGCTGCAGTTGTTTGTGTTTATGCATTTCGGCCATATGCTTGTATATCATCTCCTTAGGCAGTGAAGTAGAGTGGGGAAACCATGAGGAGTCTGGAGTCACACACCCTGACTTCTCGCACACTCTGCTTATAGCAAGCTGTGAACCTTGGATAAGTCGTGTAGCCTTTCCAAATCTCCCTTTTCCCGTCTGCAAACTCACACATCTCCTTTGCTCCCTTTTAGTTTTAAAGGTGGACAGAGGATTCCTGCTGAAGGAAGATAGGATAGAGTTAGGATGTGCGAGCTGCTATAATCTTACAGACAGGGGCTTGTTGTGCACACCACAGTTTTAGGGAAAGGGTTGTATGTATGTCCCTTATATAGTTAACAGATGTTTTTATTTCTAATAATAATCTAATTAGTGGGTCTTACCACCTACTGTCACAAAAATGTGCCAAGTGTGGTTATGCATGCTGTACAGTTACATTAATCTTATTTGTAACTAATTTACTTAATGAGTAAACAAACTAATTTTAAGCTGTGAGTGGTAGCACATGCCTGCCACCCCAATACTTAGATAGCTGAGTCAGGAGGATAGGATCATTGTCAGTTCCAATTCAGCAATATACTGAGTTTAAGGCAAGCCTGAGCAACATTATGAAACCCTACTTCAAAAGAGAAAACCAAAATGTGTAGCACACAGAAAGCAAAATGAATCTAATATAATCCTCCTTATTGATTAAACATGGAAGTTATCAGCTTAGTCCTACTTTTTGAAGTAGAAAGCTAGGCCTCACAGGTGCAAAAGCATCTCCCTATGGTTATCAGCTGGTAAGAGGCGAGGCCAGTGTCAGCAGCCTGAGATCTGGACTGCCCTGCTGTGCTGTGTGTACTTGACAACCAAGTTATGTTCTGTGATGGCTAAACCTGACTATAAACCACAGCTCCCGCCATGAGGTTCTCCCAGCCTGATTGAGTCCATGAAATATTTAGTGAAGGAGAAAGTGGTAATAAAGCTACAATGTGAGGTGTAGCTCAGGAAAGCCCAGAACAGGCACCTCACTTTTCTATAATGTTTTACGCCTTTCGGAGTGTTTTTAAATCCATCATCTCATTTGTTTCCCATAATAGCCATCATTATTTATTGAGGGATTACTATGTGCCAGGCACTGGCCTAAGTGCTTTGCTTATATTATCTCAACCAATCCTCCCAGAAAGCCTATTATAGAGACATCGTTTCCATTTTATTGTCAAAATTTCAGTTCAACTCCTTCATATACAGAGGAAGTGAAGGAGTTAGGATTGGCTTCAAGCACAGCTGACTCTTGGACTTGTAATGTCATTGGGATGCCACCTCTTTCCTCTTCCTCTCTCTGACTCCCATCTCCTCATGGCTGTGTTCTCCTCTGTGCTGGCTTCACTCTTACCCAAGTTATTTTCTTGGGTAAGAGACTAATGGTATCCTTCTTGTAAATGACATTTCTAACAAATGTCTGTCACTAGCATCCCTTGCATGTCCCCAGGGCACCCTGCAGTAGCCAGACTGATGAACTGCGTGAGTGAGTGCAACCTGAGGCCCAGGACCAGCTCTGTAAGTCCAGGGAAGGAGCCAGTCCAAGAGAAAGCAAGGATTATGGTTCTATAACAAACGAAAGATAAGGGAGATGGACAGTCGAGAAGTCATTGTCCAATCTACTGATGAAAGAGTCGGCTTGGTTAGCTAGAGGGAGAAAGGACTTTGGGCCATGAGCTAGCATAGAAAGGATTTGTCTCAGGCAAGACAAGTGTGACTCAGCTATGCTAAACACTTGGCTTGATATGTCTAGGTCAGCGGTTCTCAACCTTCCTACTGCTGAGACCCTTTAATACAGTTCCTCATGTTGTGGTGATCTCAAACCCCAAAGTTACTTTCCTTGCTACTTCATAACTGTAATGTTTCTACTGTTATGGCACATAATGTAAATGTCTGATGTGCAGGATATCTGATATGAGACCCCTGTGAAAAGGATCACTCAATCAATCCCAAAGGGGTCTCAGACCACAGGTTGAGAACCCACTGGTCTAGGTGGAAGAGCATGCCCCAGATTCAGAGCAGTGCTTTCCACAGAGTGGCAGCTGACAAGCCCCTGACAAGGAATCTCTGATATCTTAGTGATGCCTGCCTGAACGATTGTACACTGCACCATCTATCAAATCTCACAGCCTGGGCACAGGACTGCGGCTTCTAGTCTACACAGAGCATAGACTTGGGGTTTGGAATAATCGGAACGATACATGAGTGGTTCTTGCTGGGTATCTTCTTGCATGTTATTTTTAGCATAATTAATTAATGAATTGGATAGTTAATTTTTTTCATATGGGGTCTGCAGGAGGCAGGTGTCTTTAGATTGAGGTCAGAGTAAAGTTATGGGGAGCATACCCCATACCAGACAGGGTTATCATCGTAGACTAGTCAATAGTCTGCCAGGTTCAGGGCTGTAGTAGTTAAACTGGGCACAAAACCTGACATGCCTGGAAAGAGAAGAAACCTCAGTGTAGGAATTGTTCCTATCAGATTGGCCTGTGGGTACGTCTGTGGGGCCATTTACTTGATTGTTAGTTGGTGTAGGAGGGTCCAGGCTACTGTGGGCAGTGCTATTCCTGGGCTTCAGATGAAAGGTAACTAAAGGACAACAAGCAAGCAAACCATCAGGCCTGCAGCAGCCTTTCTCTGTGGTGTCTGCTCAGACCCTGACCCCAGCTTCCTGCTTTGAGCTTCTGTGTTGTCTTTTCTCAGTGGATCTATTGGGCATAGAAACACGTTTCTCCTCAAGTTACTTTTTGGCCAGGTTGTTTTACACAGCAATAGAAAGCAAGTTAGAGCACAGTGGGCCTGATACAAGGGCTACTCTGAGGGTTGGCTCTACATGGGATTAGGGGTCCAATTGGTTAGTCCCTACCAAGTAGTGAGTAAAACATCTCCTGCTCTGGACCTGTGTTCTTCCCTCATGCCTTCAGCTCCACACCCACACCCAGGTTAGGGAGTCCAATTTACCTCAAATACTTAGACCTATACCCAGAGACAGGAATTCAAACCCAGTGAACAGAAGTGAATGGGATTTCAACCTGTGCTTCTTGCTGTGGCCCTTACCCCTTGCCTTCACACCTCACAATGCACATGTGCATACACATATATCCAAACATAGGAATACTTACATATAGTACAACACACACACACACACACACACACTAACTGGAAATTTGCAGAGAATAAATATTCATGAATAGTGTGCATCAATCTGAAAGTTGGCTCAAAATTGAGAAGTTCCCCTAGTGCTGGTAGTAACTGTACAGAGTCCTAAGGTGCTACAGAACCATGGAGATGTAGATCTCCTAGCTCAGGTCTCCTCCTCATCTTAGAAGCCATAGTTCCATAGGTTAGGGCCTCCCCTATATGGCTTCAATTATCCATCACTCAAATGCCATAGCTGGATCAAGTCTCTACCCTCTTCACTCATCACAGTGGAGATTAGATTTCCTGTAAGCTCTGGTGGGGGGTCTTCAAGCTATAGCACCCACTGGGAGGAGAGCATGTCTTCACACACATCATTCCCTCCAGCATCTGACTGCATCCTGAAGAAGTTTAGATAGGTAGAAGGGGAGATGAAGGATTTAGCTTAGTTCTATATGTAGATAAGGAGGTTAAGTTCCTTTCCCAACCAACATGTCCTGCTTCTACTTCCTTGCTGCCAAGTGGACAAGTGAAATTCCCTAGCAGATCGCACTGTAGACCAGTCAGCCTATGAGTCTGAACCCGGGACTCGTCAGTTTGGAACTAAGACTCTGAATGAGATGTCCAGAGGCTGGTGTGAGCCTGAGCATTGGGCCTTTTGTCCAGGACAGGGAGGGCCTTAGTGCCTTCATTTGACTTGAGAAGAGTGTGGAGGGGCAGAATGAGGATGAATGCTGCGGTGCAAACGTCAGGAGCATTTTGCATAGGGCACAGAATACTGTGAAAATAGCAGGCCTTTCCTTATTCTGGTAACATACATATAGCATGGTAACATGCATGTAGCATGACAACAAACATGGTAACATACATGTTGCATGGTCACTACCATAATCACATGAAAGTATTTAGTTCACTGGCATCCTGTACAGCACACTGATGTGTAGCTGTCACTACAACCTAGTTTCAGAAGATTTTATCACCCACAGAAGTCCCTACCCATTGGCAGCTACTCCCCTTCCCTGCTTTTCTAGCCCCTGGAAACCTTGAATATGATTTCTGTGTCTGTGAATTTAGCTCTTCTGGAAACCCTTCTGCATAGCCACATGGCTTGTACCCAGAAAACTGTGCAGAGGTTCATCCATGTCATAGTGTGTAGTGATGCTTGGTTTCTTTGTTTTTGCTAAGTGTTACCTCATTGTATGGCTGTGTGGCATTTCTTTTTATATGAAGGGTATTTTCTGTTCTAAAATCTCACCCAGAGTCTCATCATCACACTGGGGAATGGAGGGATTGAGTAGGGATGTGTAATGAAGAAGAAGAGATTCCTTCTTCAGCCCTCTGGGAGTTCTTCTAAGTTCTTGTTGGGGACCAGGGACCAGAAGGAGGTGAGCTCTGGCCCATTTCTATTAGTCTTGAGAAAATGTGGTGGGAAATGGACTCTTGGATTGCCCCTAATGTGGCTGCTTTTGAGCAGAGCATCACCAGGAGCAATGACCTGACAAATGAGAGCAAGTGACATCAAGTGACTGTCATGACTAAGAGCCGGGGCATCTATGTATTCAGACTATGCGTGAGGCCCTGGGACAGAGCTAGAGCTGTCCTGGGAGCAGAAAGATCAGAAATGTTGATGAGGTCACCAGGATCACAGTGGACAAGAAAAGGACTGAATTATGTTCCCTAGGATTCATCTATAGAAACCCAACCCTGGATGGATAGTAACAGTCTTAGGAGGTAGAGCCTTTGGGAGATGACTATAAAATGAAGCTGGTACCTAATGAGTGGAACTGATATTCTTCCAAAGTATGAGGATGCCAGAGTGCTCTAATTTTCACCAAGTGGGGATGTGGCAAGGAGGAGGTATCTATGAAGCAGAATGAGAGCCCTCAGTAGGCACCATTTCTGCCAGGGCCATGCCTCTGGCTCCATCCTTCTATAATTGTGAGTGGCTATTTTCGGCTGTGAGTAAGCCATTCAGCCTATGGTGCTTTACTATACCAGCCTGAACACACCGGGTCCCAGGATGTCCATGTGGGACAAACGGCTCATGAAATACCCTGAGCACATCCCCTTTCTCAACCCAGCCATCTCTGCACTGGGACCGCCTTGTTCATCTGCCAAGCTCCCTCATGGGTTGTCTGACTGTACCCCTGGCCTAATGATCGAGCCTTGTTCCCATGCTTGCTATCTATTAAACTTACTTTGTGATCAACTTCTGCTCTCAGTGATTGCTACTCCCAGCATGCCCTTTCTGACCTGTTCCCACATGCTCTCCCTGCAAAGCTCAAGTGGCACTTCTTCCACGATTTCCCATAGGACCCAGAGCCTCGCCTACTGCAGCATTAGGCTAGATTGGCCTGTTTTCTAGAAAATGACAGCATTGCGTGGGATGATCTGCACAAACTTGTGAATGAATGAATGAATGAATGAGGGCAGCTGATGGAGATAACAGTTAAAGTGAGGCAGACTTGAGATTCCTTTTCTACCTTGGAGTAGAGCCTTTGTAGTGAAGGGAAGTCTCCCATGTTGGAGGAGTTCCCAGAGCAGTCTGTTCGAGCACTTAATCTAATGCTTTGTGAAGATTGAGTCAACTAAGGAAATGGCCTCTGCTAGCTTTTGTAGCTCAGGCCTTCTGTGATTTGATGACTCAAGGAACTGTACCTTGCCCTCTGCCTGGGCCATTTCTCATGCCAGCAGAAATCCTGCAGTGGCCCAGGTATGACCCGGATGCTGATTTAGGATTCTTCAATCTCACAGGTGCTGCTCTTTATAGAATTTAATCTTGTAATGCAATGCCCATGTGGCCTTTTCATTAATCACCCCTTTCAGAGCAGATGCCTGGAAAGGGAGGCCAGGGGAGCAATAGAAAGGAGGGGTGTGGAGGGGCTGATGTCTTCTGTAGCATGCCAGGGGCCGGAAGAGGACAAGAACAGGATGTAGCAGGGCAAGGAGAATGGAGGGGCTGAAGGGGCTGGAGATGAAGTCATGGGTAGATGATGGATTGGTGGAAGATGCCCACAATCCCCGTCTGTGTAGAAAGCAGAGTCTGCTCAAAGTCTGTGAGTGTGAATATTTCATCTCAGCCTTCCTTTTTCCACAGGCAGCAAACTCTACTGACTGCCTTTAGAGAACTGGGTCTCTACATTGAGGGAATGGCAAGTGTTGCACATGAACACTAGTCTTCCAACTCCCTGTATATAAGATAAGACCTAGAGGCCAGGGCATGGCTCAGCAGTTAAGAGCACAGCTGTTCATCCAGAGGACCTGGGTTTAATTCCAAGCACCCACAGGGTGGCTCATAACCATCTGTAGCTCTAGTACCAGAGGATCTGAAGCCCTTCTTTCTGACTTCCAGGTGTACCAGGTGTGTACCTGGTATACAGCCTTATGTGCAGGCAAAATGCCCGTATACATAGTAGTAGTAGTAGTAGTAGTAGTAGTAGTAGTAGTAGTAGTAGTAATTTTAAAAGATAGGAAACTATTGGAGGAGAAACTGAGGCACGTAAAAGTCATATGACTTGCTGCTCAGTAACGGGCTGGCTTTAGGTAAGTGCTTTAGCAGTGCACTGTTTTGGGTGAATATCTCCAAGAGGTCCTTTGTTAAAGTTTGGTTCCTTGGGGTAACAGTATAAGAAGTGAAGGGGCCTTTGAAAGGTGAGATCCAGTGGAAGAGTATTACGGGTGTCTTCCTGACTGTCTCCGTTCCTGGCTGGTGATAAGAGAGGTTTCTTCTTATTAATTATCCTACCATGGTGTAACACCTTTAGCAGGTATCCAGAGTAATTTAGCCATCTTTCTAGCACCAGAACCTCCATCCTATGAGTTAAATATACCTCTCTGCTTCATAAACAAATGTGTTAGGTATTTCATTACAGTACTACAAAGCTGACTATAGAGAGATATCTCAAGCTATAGTCAGGGTGTAAAGAGAATTTTTTTTTTTTTTTTAAGAAAGCTGTGGTAGTATGGGACACAAGGGATGAGTAGACTTGGCAAATGGGTCTCAGGATATCATTATTCATTTTGCTTTCCTGCCAGGTGCCCAAACCCCATTTGGATTTGTTTTTCAATATGATTTTTTTTTAAACTTTGGTTTCTTTCTAGAAAGTTGTTTGCCGATTCCCAGCGAGTGGAGCCTCACAACAGGGGCTATTCTGTTGGAGACCCTTTTGTGCTGAGAGCTGTGTAGTGCATTCCGCAAGCTATTTTCTTTCCCCCTTCCACTCCCTCTCAGGGTTTCTCCTCCATGCAAGGCATGCAAAGGCCCTTTCATCTGGGAGCTCTCCCTACCTGTGGCAGCTCACACATGCGTTCACTCTGGCATTAGCTGTGGTCTTTCTTTTCTCTCCTCCTCCCTTTGGGCAACAGCAATTGAGGAATGTAGTGAAAGACAGGACCGTGTGCAGACACAAACTCATGAAAAGGAGCACATGGAATGTAACAAATTAAATGCCACCCAGCAAGGGAAGGGGGCTGGGAGTGGAGAGAGGAGAGGGATAAAACACAGATCAAACGGAGCAAAGCCAGCAAGTGGGGGAGTGAGCTTGGCAGTGAGGTTTCTGGGAATAGAGGCATGGCATGCCGGAGATGTAATTAAGCCCTCCCCATGGCCCTCTGCCTTGTCCCAGTCAGCCATGCCAACTTGACTGTCCTCTCTTAGCTGCCCCAGCACTTTATCCTCTGGCGGGGGCCCTCTCTAATGGTAGGGGGAAGAAGAGAGGACTGGTTAATTAGGAGAAATCTTTTTCATCCAGTGTGCCTGCTCAGTGAGGAGAGCCAAGCTGTGTAAGGACAAAGATGTTCACTGTCCACAGGGCAGGCTGTTCCTATCCCACATGCCATATCTCAGTCACCTGCAGGCCCTGTTCCAGGTACCTGGGTGCTTCAAATCCACACAAGCCTTATACAGCTTTTGTGTTCCATTTCTTACACAAGCCTCTATCTGCTTCTTGGAGTGCTTTCTAGAGCACCAGAAATGAGACCTTCTGTAGCTTTGTTTCTCTGTTAGAAAATAAGGTGTAATGCTTGAGGCTGGAGTTGCGTTAAGTGGACAAAGGGCTGTATCTTTCCAATCCTGGGACCTCTGAGTGACACTAAACATTTTCTACACTCTTGTCAAGTGTGTTGGAAGTGAGTGACAGCAAGCAGGAGGCGGGCCCTCTTACTCCTTGCCATCAACTCTTCCCATCCTCCCATCTGTTTCTTAACAGTTTGGCCTGTGGATAAGCCAGGCAGTTAGTGTTTCCTCCCTTTCAGGGCAAATGCGTTGTCTGGGGTGCTTAGCAGGGGGCTCCTCACATAGTTCAGTTCATTAAATGAAGTCTTACCTTCAAGTGGCACAGGTAATGAAGCATGGTGGGGTGCCTGCCAGCTCTAATAAGATGGACTGAAGTGAGAGGGAGGATTTACCCAGTAGGATTAGCTCACTCTGCAGCAAGATGCTTGGGACACCTCTGAGGGCCCAGTGCAGGGAATCTTAAACACAGGGTTCTCTCTGGAGGTCATTGGCTAGAGAGGCATTGGGCTGAACTCAGAAAGACAAACAAGGTTGTAGAGGGCAGTGGATAGATGGAGGCTGTGGCCCCAGATCTTTGTTAGAGTATATGAAATGGACAGATTTCTTCTAGGCTGTATCTCAGAACCGAAGGCTGTTGACCTCCCCGGTGTTAACAGCTACTGTTGGGCTAGGGCAGAAGCAGAGGAAGAGAGCATAGCCCATCCTTTCATGGCTGTTCTGTCTGTGTGTGATTCAAAGGTGGCATGGGCTTCAGACAGATACCCAAGTGTGAACATGCAGCTCTCTGTCTGGCCAGCTCTAATCCTAATACAAGTGTCACCCCAGCCATGAAAAGAAATGAAAGGATAGGAAGAATACAGAACTACAAAACAAAGGACATCACCAATCGCAGTTCAGCTGTGTGCCCTCTATACCCTGGGCCCTGTGCTAGGCCCTGCAGAAGAGTCCTGAATCAGACACATCTGTTCTCTGCCCTTGAGGAACACCGACACTACAGGAGAGCTGAACACACAGTTCTTTCAGTTCTGTCTGGGTAGAAGGTCTAAAGGGGTCTCTACAAGAATCAGGTTTGTTATGTGAATCCAGCATGGGCGTCTCCATCCTACCTCAGATGGTAGAAAATGCTGACTGGGAGGTCTTGTGGTTTGAACATGAATCAGCCCTCAGAGGTTTATGTGTTTGAACACCTAATTTCCAGCTACTAGTGATGTTTTGGAAAGTTCTGGACCCTTAGGAGGTAGAGCCTTGCTGGAGAAAGTAGGTCATGGGGGGGGGGGGGAAGCTTGGGCCAGCTCCATTTCCTGTTCAGACAACACATGAGTGATAAGGCTTAGCTGCACACTCCTGCCACCATGGAAAAAATTGGCATCGTGTGCCACCCCCACTCACTATGATGGACCATCTTTCCTTCAACTTTTACCTTGGTGTTGCAAACTTTATATGCCCCAGTACAGGGGAATGCCAGGGCCAAGAAGTGGGAGTGGGTGGGTAGGGAAGCAGGGCGAGGGGAGGGTATAGGGAACTTTCGGGAAAGCATTTGAAATGTATATATAAAGAAAACATCTAATAAAAAAAAGAAATAAAATTAAGGGGATGTTCACTCTTAAACTGCTTGCCATGTACTTGGTCACAGTAACATGAGAAATGACTAATGTGGAATTGGACTCTGGAGATCAGGCACTTTCAAAATTCTGCAGCTTAACAAAGTCCATGTCAAGGTTTCAGTGGCTGTCCTGTACTAAAGACTGGCCCAGTGGAAAAGTCTAAAAAGTGGGAGTTGGAATGGGGAGGTTTGGGCAAGCATTCTATCTGGTGCAGGTAGCATTCACACCTGAGACCCACTGAGGGAGACCTGACTCTGCCTTTACAAAGGAAACAATAGCAACCAACCATCACAGGGTGTTTCACTTTCCTGTTGCTGTAACAAAATAGCTGACCAATTATTAAAGGGTGGAAAGACTTATTTTGGCTCATGGTTTCTGTTAGCCAAAGTGGTGAAGGGATGGCCCTGTTTGTGGTAGAGAAATATAGGCAAGAATCAGGGGTAGATGCAACATTCCATAACCCTCCTGTAGGTTTCCTTCCTTCCTTCCTTCCTTCCTTCCTTCCTTCCTTCCTTCCTTCCTTCCTTCCTTCCTTCCTTCCTCCCTCCCTCCCTCCCTCCCTCCCTCCCTCCCTCCCTCCCTCCCTCCCTCCCTCCCTCCCTCCCTTCTTTCTTTCTTTCTTTCTTTCTTTCTTTCTTTCTTCATTCATTTATTGCCACTGAGGCCCCATTGCTAATCATTCCTGAGCCTTCAAGATGGTGACACCAACTGGGAACTGAGCACCGTAAACAAGAGCCAGTGGGGATGTTTCAGATTCAGATCATGCAGGGGATACACAGGGTCTGGTTTAAGGCAAGTGAATGGATCTGAGCTCAGAATTTCTTAGCCCCAGTTCTGTACCCTCTGCTTCCACAGAAATGCTAAGAAACAAGCTAATGGGAACCCCAGGCTACAAGGGCTCTACAACACTAGGGCAAAATCTTTTGTGTGAGAGCTGGAGTGATTTCCATGGCTCCCTGCCTGCTGTCTCTACCCTCTGTTAACCCCACCTGCTCCATACTGCAGCTCCCTCCTTCCTGGAAGGTTGTGCATTCCTACTTGGAGGCTAGCAAAATGCCAGACAAACTGATGGGTTTCTCATATGCTAAATACAGATGGCGGTATTTATAAGGGAAGAAAGTCCTGCCACAGGAAGTTGCCAAAGCCTTATTTCCAGAGACAGCACTGTAAGACAGCCCCAGAGCAGGGCAAGAGAGTCTAAGCATAGACTAGCATAGCCTTCCTAAAGGAACACCAGATGCTTTCCCAATCCTGGGGCAGTGCCCTTTACAAAAATCTAGTCTTCAAGCAAGAAGCTGATGTTGCCTGCTAGCATGTGGCCATGGCTTTCCAGCTGTCCTGTATTCAGTGTAGAAAAGAAATATGTTTCCACAAAGCGTGCATCCATCACTTCTGAGCTGTGAAGTCTTCACTGCTTCTCTAAGACAGGAGCCTCCAAGTCTTCCTGTCTTTTAGCCTTTCAAGCTCACTCTACTCACAATTAATGGAATGCTTACCAAGGAATGGGAACAACACTAGTGTCTTGTGTGCAGTGATCCTCATATCCTTTGATTCCCATGTGGGCTGTGTAAAGAGCTAGGGAGGAGACACAGGCAATACTTTTACTTGGTAAGCAAAGAAAAGAGCCCAGCAAGTTAAATGATTTTGTGTAAGTGGTACATTTGAGATTCACACTGAATATTTTCACTGTGCTTACCTCCCCCTGTCACTTCTAAGCTGTAGGATGGCCAATCACCTCATTCCAGTTTGTTCCTGTTTTTGGAACTTCATGACTCTCAAGCTTCCTGTGTACCTACCTTTAAAATTATTGCTTTTGTCTTTTGAGATTCTAATATAATTAAATCATTTCCTCCTTCCCCCTTCCACCCTCTAAACCTTCTTGCTCTTTTTAAAATGAATGGCCTCTTTTTCCACTAATCATTGTTACATATATATGTGTATGTATATGTATGTGCATATATGCCAATAGACATGGGCAAGGGAAAGCCCAGGAGATTTCAACCTTACACAGAGAACTCCAGGCAATTAAGGAATGCAGAGAGCAGGAGAAATAGCTTTCTCCAGGGAAGCACACAGAAATTGGTTATCTAATATGAAATGGTCAGCCCTGAAAATATACATACAAGTAACTTTATCCAGACTGTACCCACCTTTTCTTCCTTCAGCTTTCTAGATCTGTTGTGCAAAACTCCTTCCAGAAGCCTTCCTCAATTGCTCCAGGCCTTGGTCCTCTCTGAACCTGAAAGGTACTGCTTGCTGCTTCATTATCTTCCATTAAGATAGTTTCCAGTTGTCTAACCCATGCTATTATTTGTCTCAGCATATACAGTTTATACATTTCATATGGGTGGATGCTTCATGAATCTTTGATGCTACCCAACCCAGTGCTAAGCTCTGCGTCTGAAACTTTATGCTGAGAAATGTTCACGGAGAGAGCTGATGGCATTTATCCTCCTAAGAGAATTAGCAACAATGACCCTGTTATGCATGTCTCAATGTTTTTGGTTTCCCCCATGTTATTAGTATAAAGTCAGAAGTATCTAGCTTGGAAAATGCGTCCAGCTGTTCAGAGCAGCTGGAAGCCAAGGAGAGGTTATTTTGGGATGAGTTATTTCTTGCTTCTTAATCCATTTCACATATTGTCTTGGATGGTACAGCTTGATGAAGAAGGTTGTCCCCACTTCCATGAACCTGATAGGGAGAAACTGAACCAGGCAAAGACCAAGGACGGGCAGAGAAACGTGTGGAGCAAGGACACTTGGTTGTGGCAGTCAGATGTTCTAGTAAGTTGCTCTGTCTTCACTGCTGCTTCTATAAGACAGCTGTTCCCAGGGCAGATGGGGACAGCTGATGGCTGTAGAGATGGTAGCAGTTCTGTGTTCCCTTTCAGCTCTCCCTGGATGCATTTGTAGCCCTACAAACAGTTTACTTATTGCATGATAATTTTCTGTCTGGTGTCACAGTTTCAATGGGGACATCGAAAAAACATTTACATAAATAAATGAGGTCATTGCAGCTTGACAGTTGCTTGCAGGAAAATAAACTAGTAATAGCAGTGGTGGAGGGGAAAGCAGAGTTGACAAGGCGCCCGCTTTAGGCAGAGTGCTCAGAGAACGCAACTAATTGGAGTTCCATGTAAGTCCTGAGGAGGAATTGCTAGGCAGGTTAGGGACCAGGAAAGGCCAGTGTGGCAGAGTTTTCAAAGACACATCTGGGGTAAGGAAAGAGTTGAGTGAGCACTAAAGGAGGTGAAGCTGGAGCAGAGTCAGCTAGGAGCAATTGCAATTATCCAGACTTGCTGTGCTCCGGTTTGGAGGTGGGAGAGTTAAAGAGGGGGGAGACTGATTTGGGAGCCGGAGTTGTGGACTTGAAGAAAAGTAGAGTGGCCGAGTTTATGGTTGGTGGGTTGAGGGGCAAGAAGGAAGGGAAGGAATTCAGGAAGAAAGGAAAGGAAGAAATACTGGAAACAAGCAGAGCACGTGTGTGTGTGTGTGTGTGTGTGTGTGTGTGTGTGTGTGTGTGTGGTGTATCACAGGACAGAGGGGCATATCAATTAAGAGTTCTAATCAGAATGTATTGCTGTCAAACAGATAACAATGGCCACCAGTTTCATCCTTAGCTGTTGTATACTTATTATATATGTATTTACTTTTTTCCTTTATTTCTCCCCCCTCTCTTTAACATAATCTTTTCTTGATTCTTTGGGAATTTCACACCATGCACCCCAAATCCCACTTGTTTCCCAGTCCTTCCATATCTGCCTTCTACCTGTGTAACCTCTCCCCCAAAGAAAATAAAAAATAAATAATAAACAAAAGTTCTTGGTGACCCCTCTAAGCAATGATGTGCTCCTCTATCAACCACAGCCTTCTCTCACACCCGTCACAGCTGTCCTGTCTCCAGTTCCACAGCACATGTACTATCCCTCTCCTCTGTTTTCCTTGCCTCACTATCACATATTCATTCATTGTACTGGCATTAGAAAATGTGGAGTGTCATGCAGTATTTGACCAAATAGCTTTACTTGTGAATGTTCATTGCAATAAGCCATTGGCCTGGATCAAGGCCTCTGGCTTCTGCTACACAGTCAATACATGTGTTCTTATTTCCCACTGCTCTGGGTGCTATAGGTGCAGCAAGAAGCAAAGCGGCAAAAATTTTCCAATTTGTGAAGTCTAAAAGATAGACAACCCAAGATGAATAGATGTGTGGTATTCTCTGGAGGGCAATAGAACCACTGACAGCAGGGAGCCCAAACAGAAACTAGAAGTTTTAGATAGAATGTCTAAGGGATGCCTATATGGCGAGATTTTGACAAAGGCTTGAAGAATGTATGTGGAATTTGAAAGCATGCCTTCTGGCAGGAGAAACAAGTACATGGATGTATGTGTATATGATGCATATGTACTTCCTTCCCTCCCTCCTCTCTCTCTCTCTGTCTCTCTTTTTCTTTCTTTTCTATTAGATATTTTCTTTATTTACATTTCAAATGTTATCCCCTTTCCTAGTTTCCCCTCTGAAAACTCCCTATCCCATCCCCCACCAACCCACCCACTCCCACTTCCTGGCCCTGGTATTCCCCTATACTGGGGCATAGAACCTTCACAGGACCGAGGGCCTCTCCTCCCATTGATGGCAAACTAGTCCATCTTCTGCTACATATGCAGCTAGAACCATGAGTCCCACCATGTGTTTTCTTTGGTTGGTGAATTAGTCCCAAGGATCTCTGGGGGTACTGGGTAGTTCATATTATTGTTCCTCCTATGGGGTGGCAAACCCCTTCAGCTCCTTGGATACTTTTTCTAGTTCTGTGGGTCTCTTTTCTAAGGGCCATTTTTTGTTGTTGTTGTTGTTGGTTTTTTTTTGTTTTTGGATTCGGAGCCTGAAAGTTTGTATTTAATAGCACTAAGCTCTTTAAGAGTTATAGCTGCTGTTGGGCTGACAAGATGCCTCAACAGGTAAAGGGACTTGCTATTAACCTTGATAACCTGAGTTTGATCCCTGGATCCCAGGGAAGAACAGATGACAGAGGTTATTGTTTGACCATCACATGCATGCTGTGGTACATGTGCCATCCCCTGTTCCCCAATTTATATATATTTAATTTTTAAGAGTATAAAAGTTAGGGCTGCTTTCTCTCCACCTGCCTTACTTACAGCTTAAACTCCTTTACACCCCTTCCTTGCCAAGCTGCACATTTGAAAAGCATCTTCCTGCTTTGAATTCTCAGTGAGCCATCACCATGCTATAGTCTGAATGTTATGCTATCTTGAAATTGCTTCTACCAAACAGTTCCAGCCAGCCATTGTCTTTCAATTCAGCCTTATTCAGATGACCAGAGAAGAGGCAGAAAGCAACCAGATGTGTTTGCTAGAAGGAAACACGAACAGCCTCTTGTTCATCCAGGAGGGTTCTGTTCCCCTATGGGTCATTGTGAGTACAATATTTACTTTCTACCCTTTTGTCTGGTCTTCCATGCTTCCTCCCAAAATGGCCCGTTAACCTCTCCTTATGGTACTCTTGGGCTCCCCTAGCCACAGGTCCAGATTCTTCCAACTTCTTCCAAACCACACAAATAGTCACAGCAATGAGCTCCATTCTCAGGAACAGTGCTGTGCATTCATTACTTTGTCTTGTTGCTATGATAATCCTTCTTTGAGGAAGAAAGTTTACTTTGGCTTATGGTTTGAGAGTAGCACCCATTACAGCAGGAAGGGCATGGTAGCAGGACTGTGAGGCAGATGGTCACATTGATTATGTCTATAGTTAGAAGAGAAATGGATAGTGAGATAGACAGAGATAGTGAGATAGAGTAGATAGACAGACAGATAGATAGTGCTAAGGTTAGTTCCTTTCTTTTCTTTTCTTTTCTTTTCTTTTCTTTTCTTTTCTTTTCTTTTCTTTTCTTTTCTTTCCTTTCCTTTCCTTTCCTTTCCTTTCCTTTCCTTTCCTTTCCTTTCCTTTCCTTTCCTTTCCTTTCCTTTCCTTCCTTCCTTCCTTCCTTCCTCCCCCCCCCTTTGTCTGGGACCATAGCCCATGTAATATTGCCAGCTTTATTCACAGTGAGTCTTTTCTCCTCAATTAAATTTCTCTGAAAACACTGAGGAAGAGTATATATTTCCTAGGTGAATTTAAATCCAGAGTACTTAATTATCATTAACCACCACAGTAAGATTCTGCACATACTGTTAAAGTGATCATAATGATACTGTTTGCTAGTGGGTTATATATAAGGACAAGGAAAGGAGAAATACCAATTAAGATCAACAATTAATAAATGGGATGTCATGAAACTGAAAAACTTCTGTAAGGTAAAGAAGACTGTCAATAGGATGAAACTACAGCTTACAGAATGGGAAAAGATCTTCAGCAACTGTATATTCAACAGAGGGCTAATACCCAAAAATACACAAAGAACTCAAGAAGTTAGACACCAACAAACCAAATAACCCAATCAAAGGATGGGGTACAGAGCTAAATAGAGAGTTCTCAACAAAGGAATTTTTAGTGGGTGAGAAACACTTAAGGATATGTTTAGTGTCCTTAGTCATCAGGGAAATGCAAAACAAAATGACCCTGAGATTTCATCTTACACCCATCAGAAGATCAAAAACTCAAGGGACAGCATATGCTGGCGAGGATGTGGAGCAAGGGGAACATTCCTCCTGTAGTCAAGCTGGACCCCCGCGCCCCCAGTGGAGGGATAAGGATACAAACCCACCCACAAAACCTTCTGCTGGTGGGAGGGCAAACCTATACAACCACTCTAGAAATCAATCTGGAAGTTTCTCAGAAAATTAGGAATAGTTCTACCTCAAGACCCAGCTGTAACACTCCTATGCTTATAACCAAAAAAATCTCCAACATCCCACAAAGACACATGTTTCACTATGTTCATAGCAGCTTTATTCATAATAAACAGGAACTGGAAACAAACCCAGATGCCTCTCAACCAAAGAATGGATAAAGAAAATATGGTTCATTTGCACAATGGAATACTACTCAACTATTAAAAACAAAGGAATCATGAAAATTTCAGGCAAATAGATGAAACTAGAAAAGATTTCATTCAGAGGGGGAAATAAAAATAGTCACTGGAGGCAAATAAAGGAAAGGAACTGGGTGGGAGAGGCAATGGAGAGGGAAATGGGGTGTGTGTGTTTGGATCAGGTGTGGAGAGAGAGTAGGAGAGAGGGCTGGGAAAGTGAATGGAAATTGGTGGCTGGCACAGATGCAGTGGTGGTGAAGGTGGGGGTGAAGAGTGTACCACTAAGACATGTCAGAGACGTGGGAAGGGGAAAGCTCCTGGGAATCTATGGGGGTGACTCTTGCTGAGACTCCTAGCAGTAAAGGATATAAAACTTAAAGGAGCCACTTCCTGTAGCCAGGCAGGACCCCAAGTGGAGGGATAAGGATACCAAACCATCCACAAATCCTTTAACCCAAAATTGGTCCTGCCTACAAGAAGTGCAGGGACATAGATGGAGCAGAGGCTAAGGGAATAGCCAACCAATGAATGGCCCAACTTGATACTGTTATGCTTGCAGACAGGAGCCTAGCATAACTGTCTTCTGAGAAGTTCCACCCAGCAGCTGACTGAAACAGATGCAGAGACCCATAGCAAAACATTGGATGGAGCTCAGGGATGAGTTGGGGGAAGGATTGAGAGAACTTGAGGGGATATCAACTCTACTGGGAGACCAACAGAGTCAACTAACCTTGACCCTTGGGGGCTCCCAGAGACTGAACCACCAACCAGGAACATACATGGGCTCCCTGAATATATGTAGCAGATGTGTAGTTTGGTCTTCATGTGGGTCCCTCAACAACTGGAGCAGGGGCTGTCCCTAGATCTGTTACCTGTGTGTAGATTCCATTTTTCTAGCTGGCTTGCTTGTCTGGCCTCAGTGACTTGATGTTTCAGGGCAGAGTGATATCCCTCCCGCTTCTTGGAGGAGAAGGGGAAAGGGTAAAGGTTATGTGAGGTGGAACCTCAGGGGGGTGGGACTGTGATCAGGATATGAAGTAGATAAATACATTAGTGAGAGAAAAAAAAAAAGAAAGTGGGACAAGGTTTTGTATGGCAGGAGCTTACGTTTAGCATAGTTTAGACATCCATTAGCCATCCTAAGAAGAAGTCTTAGTTAGGTTTTTACTGCTGTGAACAGACACCATGACCAAAGCAATTCTTATGAAGAACAACATTTATTGGGGCTGGCTTACAGGTTCAGAGGTTCATTCCATTATCATCAAAGCAGGAGCATGGCAGCATTCAGGTAGACATGATGCAGGAGGCGCTGAGAGTTCTACATCTTCATATGGAGGCTGCTAGTGGAAGACTTGTTTCCAGGCAGCTAGGATGAGGGTCTTAAAGTCCGCACCCATGGTAACACACCTACCCCAACAAGGCCACACCTATTCCAACAGGGCCATACCTTCTAATAGTGCCATTCCCTGGGCCGAGCATATACAAACTATCTATCGCAAGATGGCTTCTTGAACAGTATGATATATGAATTATGTGTGTGTAGTAAAGACTGGACTAGAAATCCAAAATTTGGAGTCTAATAGAAATAGAAAGGTAATATTGGGAACAAGAAATGAATGATGAAACTCAGGGAAGGGGGTTACAGACATACATCAGGATATCCTAGGATATTCTAGGATTTGGGGGTAAGATAAGACAGACACGCTAGAAGAAACCAAGAAGGGATGGTGAAAATGCTAATAGTCAAGTAGGTTTGTGGATGCAAGAAGCCATGTTAAGGAAAGTATTGAAACAGGAAGAAAGTTATCAACTCTGTCAAATACTGATGATCACTAAATAAACAAGGACTGACAACTGCCATAAACCTTGGACTCTTGTTTGATATCAGTGATCATAAAGAACAGAGTTGTATGAATGAAAAGCATAGTACAGGATTTCAAAGGAGAATGTGAGATAGTGTATTCGAGATAATAGATAGAAACTTTGTTCTTAGGAAAGAAAGGAATGGTGGAGGCTGCCCGAGAGGCATGAGTGAGAGGGGTTTCTTAATTGAAAAACCAAAGTGTGTTTGTATGTTGATGGAAAAAGGCTGAGTAGAGTGAGAAAAATTGGTACTGTAAGAGAAAGGAGAGAAAATTGGTACAGCATTGTCCTTGAGCAGATGAGGAAGGATGGGTTTAATGGACAAGTGGAAGGGTTGGCCTTAGATAGGAGTACTCACTCAGAGAAACAGATGAAAGGAAGTGCTGGGGTGCAAACGTTAGAAGGCAGACAGATGTGGTGGAAGGAGTGTCTGTTTTCATGTTGCTCACTTATTTCAAGCAAATATAAACAAGGTCTATCAGCTGTGAGTAAGGCTTGGTAAATGGACATTTCATATGAATGAGAACATGTAACTTAACCATGGAGTAAACCCTCTGAGTATGTGTGAAAAAGCACTTAGTTATAAATGCCAGACAGCATCGTGGTTTCCTTGAATGGACTGACATGAATTAAAATAAGCCAGCATGGCTGAGGGCTTTTCTTAAATGCCTTTCACTGTATAAATATAATCCAGTAGGACAAAACTAGAGTGTGCTTTAGCTGAGGGAGAGAGAGCACAGAGAAGTAGAGAGAATGAGGGCAAGAAGAAGGTAGTCATAGAGATGTACTGTCGTGACTAGTAAGAGTTTGAATTATAGGAGGAAGAAGGAGAAATAAGAGCAGGCTACAGAGACAATGAACTGGGAGATTCCCTTTCTTGGGTTTTTAGTCTCATTAATAAAATAATTTTAAAACAGACTCAGAAAGAAGCTCAAAGACAGTTTGTATCAGAGTTTGAGAGACAAATAACAGGATAGGCAAGAGGTAATTCTTGGCAACTGTTCAAAGAGGAAGAGAGCAGGTTATCTTTGTGCAAGTGGACAGGGTTAGTAATGGAGGGAAGTAAACAACCATGTGACAGACAAGAAGCCTCACAGGAGAAGGAATGGGAGAAATCCCAGAGATTCGGGGAAACCACCCCAGGCTTTAGGAAAAATGGTAGAGAAAAGAGAAACAAAATGATACATTTCCCTGAGTAATTCAGAAAAGGAAGAAAACTGCAAGCAACATACCAGAAACTCTCCTAGAGACTGCACTGGAAGGGCAGGCTTCTGAGAAGGATAATTACATCATTCCATTAAGGGGATAATTATTCCTCCCATCTCCTTAGCATGGGTTTTCATGAGCCAGCCTTCCTGAAGGTAGTCTCTTGACCAGGTGACTGACAGGCTCAATTGTATTAACCCTTAAGGGAGAAGATCACAGTCTGTAATGTTTCAAACTTCGGAGCAGATCGAAATTTTGTATCTCTACACAGGACCAGATTTGTAGATACCCTTCTTTTGACAAAGAGCAAATAGCTTTACCTTAATGGGTCCCAACAAAAGCCCCATCTTCAGTGACCTTTTCAGTATCCTCAAGTCCTAGAGCCCCAAGAAGATTCTAACATTTCCCCCTCCAGAGCTCAGACCTTAAAATCATTTAGGAATGAGAAGATTAAGCCAGGCTCACACCATCACAGGCTTTAAACTGGCAGTTTAGGAGACTATGCCTAAGTTTCTTCCCCCCCCCCCCCACACACACACACAGCTGGGCATGTCTGGGCAAGTCAGTTACTGGAAAAACCACAGACTGTAGGCAGTCACTCAGAAGTTGCCCTGCCATCAGAAGCTGCTCCACCACCTGGCCTGAGTAAAGAGCAGTAAGTCAGCAACAGTTTCCAGCCTTCTCCCCTAACCACCAACAAGAGTTCTGGAATGTTCCCAGAGTCCTAACCAATTCCAAAGACAGCCATACCCTTAGAGATAAAGATAAACGTCACCTACCACTACCTGGAATCCCCCTAAAGTTGTAGTAATTGTTGATTATGCCTGACACAGGGATGCTGCCTGCTTCAATGGTTTAGGCTCCCAAATGAAAGACACACACACACACACACACACACACACACACACACACACACACACTCACACACACATACACACACACACACACACACACACACTCACACACACATACACACACACACACACACACACACACACACACACACACACACACACATCCTTTATACTTTAATATATCTTAAGCAGCACAATAGCTTGGCAACTGCCTAGCTTCCACGCTGCCAAAATCTACCTCCTGTTAATAATTCTGAGTTACTACTTACTCCCCAGTTATTGGCTGCTGGCATCTTTATTTACAGATCAGAACCAACTGGGCACAGGTTCCAAGAAGCTATGTGCAGATCCTGGCATGTAAACAGTTTTTTTGGGGGATCCAATTAGCATTTGAATATAAGCAGCTATACCCTAGTCTGCTTTAAATTGAGCTTTCTAGCTCATTTGGGCATCTCCATTTTGTTGAATTGTAGACCCCTGCATGCTGGACTTCTGCAGAATAGAAAACACTCTTTGTTTTTGCATACTATTTGTGTTTGCATTATCATTCTTTGGTGAATCACAGACCCCTAAAGGAGACTGCTGAAACTGGAGAATAGATATAACTTATCTCCTCCATGAAAATGCAGAGATTCAATTCCAAAGCCATTCATGGGATCTAGAATGGAGTTTTGGTCATACTTTCACATATTCCAGGCATCCCTGGCCTCAGGTCAGGACAGATACAAGGGCATTTTTGGGTCCTTATCCCTAAACCTAACTAGCATGTTTCATCTTATGTTCTCATTAGCATCATCCTATGGTCTGTGATCTCAGACCAAATAAGCAAATAGTATTAGCATTCATCTTTATCTTTTTCCTATGGGTGTCATGTGATCAGCTGTCTCACACTCCTGCTGTCATGTGTTCCTGCCATAACAGACTGTGTTCTCCAACTGTCAGCCAAGACCAGTCTTTCTTTCCTTACATTACTCCTGTCACATACTATATCACAGCAATAGCACAAGCAGCCACAGCAGCAGCAGCAACAGCAACAGCAACAACTGAGAAGGCTAGGCTGACTCCATGATAGGCTTCAAATTGGCAGTTCAGGAGATGAGGCCTAAATCTCTGGTTCTAAGAACTGGGCAAGTCCAGGCAAGTCCAGGCCTCAAAAGCTGCACTGCCACCTAGCCTGAGGCAAGGACAATGGGTCAGCAACAGTTTTCAGACTTCTTCAGTAACAGTTTCCAGCCCCCATGCCTTGGTAATGGAATGCCCCTAGAGATGGAGTAAGATAAAGGTCACCTATTCCACAGTCTCCTAATGTGCTTTAAATCAGGCTTGGGAGCTCACTTGGTTGTCTCTCAATCTTGGTAATGGAGACTCCAGCATGCTGGACTTCTGCAAGATAAAATATTCTTTGCATTTACATACTATGTGAGTCCAGGGTATCATTCTTCAGTGAATCATGGACCCTTCCACAACCACAACAGCATTAGCTAGTGTACTGCATATTCATTTTCTTACAGTGCTGGCAATCTATCCCAGGACCTTTTATATGTTAGGCAAGTACTCTACCACTGAACCTTATCCACAACTCCTTGAAGTCAGGGTATTTGATGAATGATCATTTGTGTTTTAAAGTCCCTAATTAGGAAAGGCCTTGTTCCAGGGGTTATTTTTGTTTTGTTTTGTTTTTTGTTTTTTGTTTTTTTGGCAGTGATCAGTGCTGCAAAAGTCACATCATACAGCAGACCTCATGAGATAGATTTATTGGACGAAGGGCATACAAAAGGCTGCCCCTAGATGAGGATGGAAAAGGGCTTTGTAAATGGTCTATAGCACATGTGGATAGCTGTAACCCATGGGGACAGTGAAAATGTGTTGCATTTGGCAACTGGTGATAAGGTTACCCCTGGCACTGAGTCATTGAAGGCAGGTTGGGGAGCCCCTGGTTCTGGGATGTGGGTGATTCTCAGTTTACCAACCATCAGGAATTAAGCTCTAGGGAAATGGGCATCAGATAACTGGATTAAAACTGAGAGATAGCTAAGCATTTAGTCAGATGAATTGAGTATCTAAGCCAGGGACTTTATGAAATCCCTGGAGGTAACCCCATGGATCAGGAAAGACAGGTTCTGGGGGAGCCTAGAGGTGAAGGGACCCCTTTGTGAGAGAATGGCCAAGGAGACAAGTCTCCAGGGATAGCATAGGTTTTAATTAGAGACTCAGGGTGGGGTACAGTCAAAAAAGAGGGGAAGGGAAGATATTGTGTGATTTAAGAGGGGGAAAGTTCTGAGGGTTCTGCAAGATGAAGGAAAACACTTGGGGAAGGAGGTCTTATAAGGAGGGGAAGGTTTGGATCTAGTGATTCCCAGTCTGAGGTCTCCATCCAGGTAAGTGGTAGGGTTAGTACCACATGACAAAAGGGATCAGAATTAGACCCCACAGGCATCAGAGCCTGAGTCAAGGACTAAGGGTGGCTTGAAATCACTGTATATGAGCAGAGAAAAGGCTGACCAAAGATGTTAAAATTTTGAGTGTGTTCTATGTGCCAGACGTTTAAAATCCATTTTACATGCATTAATTTATTTCATCTTCACAATAGTTTTATGTGGTAGGTACTACTATTGTCTCCCCTTAAAGAATAAGGCAAGGAACCACAAGCAAGTTAAAGAAAAACCAAGAAACAACACCCAAGGTCACACAGCTTGTTGGATCAGAGGTAGGTCTCTGAGTCCATGCCACCTGCCACTCTATTCACTCCCCAAGCCTGCCAGGCCCACACTAATCATGTGATCATGAGTGAATTAAGGGAGCCTTCCAGCATGTTCAAGAAGAGGTGAAAGATGGGAATTAGTGATGGTGTGGCAGGCCCTTGTGAGCTACATAGAAAATGAATGGGGAAGGTGAGACAGACCCATGCCTTTATGAAGCCAGCTAGATAAGAAACCACATTTAAATAGAGACACCACATGCTAGCAAAGCAAAGAAAGGGAAATAGAAATTCCTGGAGATTCAGGCAGGGAAGGGCCTTTCATTCAGCGATCTGATTGGAATTTAGGGGGGGGGGAGAGCAGAGAGCTAATGCAAGAAAGCTCAGACTTTGTTTTCTGCTTAAAGGGAGCCACTCAAGGCTTAATCCCACTGAGAGCTCCAATCTCTCAGAACTCAGACTCACTCCCTTCCTTTCTTTCTTTCCTTTATTTATTTCAGCCATTTTCTGAGAGTAGACATAGAGAGAGAGCAGAAGGGGAGAAACAGCCTTTCTCAGCAGTGCTGTGTCCTGGTGACTGAGCTGACAGGAACCAAGGTGCTTTGCAAACTGTAACAGGAGGTGTGCTCTTAAAGAAATGCAGTGTGGAACAGCGACATCAGCAGTAGGAGGAACCGGTTTCAGCCATGGGCTAAAAATCTTCGGGGAGTCAGTTAATTATAGGAAGGTGGCAGTTCCTTACAGAAGGAGAGAGGGAGGGAGGGAGGGAGGGAGGGAGGGAGGGAGGGAGAGGAGAGAGAGAGAGAGAGAGAGAGAGACCCTTCCAAGGTGCTGTTTAGAGAACTGAGTACCAAGTTTGCACAGACTTCAATGTACTATCTTACCTGCTAGCCCCAGCAGGTGGAGCAGAGATGACATCCACCTGTCAGAACAAAACAAAATATCTTTGATACATGCCTACTCATGTCTTTACACAGGGGAAGAGGGCCTGAGATGTGTGCTTTGCAGCAGAGTGGCTTCACAGGGCAATACTCTGCTTGGATAAGTCCTGGTGACACTCTTTTACAGGGTATAAGGAGTTAGTCTCAGGAGTGGCCAAGGTTCTTTGATGCTCCAGCTCTCTCAGTTCCCTTTCCAGCATGGCTACACCTGGCTCTTGTCAGGAAGCTCTACTTTGAGTGACAAAATTTTAGGGCTAGTGCCTTAGCAAAGACCCTGGAAAAGGGCTATTGGGCTTTACTGGCTGTGTGTAGCCACTCCTCCATCCCCATTCTAAAAGTTTTTAAGCTGACATTCTTGCTGGCAATTGTCTCTATCATCAGAGATCACTGGACAGGAGAGGGCAGAGCATCCTTGCAACTAGAGGGATGTGAGGAGCACCCGTTCTGTTTACTACTTCCTGGGGTTTGTAAGGTGGCTTGTAGTAATTTAAATGTTACAGTGTTCTCCACTAACCCGAAGTAGTGTTTGTTGGTAGTCAGAGCATCGGACAGGTGGCATTTTTTTGCAAAGGTTTAGGCTGTTTGCCTGAAAGTGCCCTTCTTCCAGAGCTGAGAGTTGAGGGGTTTCTTAGAGGTTCAGGTTTCCTATAGAAACAGCCCCATTTGGTGAGTAGGAGGTGACTTAAGCTCCTGTCTCCTTGTTCTTCCCTGGAGCTCCAGCAGGCTCTCTCTCTCCCTCTGCATACAACATGCATACTAATTGAAATCTCTCTGAAAAGGGGCCTTCTTCCTGACAGAGCCTTAAGACTAGATGTAGGTTTTGAAAAACCCAAGATGGCATTGCCTGTAATTATAAAGTAATTGGTGTAATTGAGAGCTCAGGGTCTCATGCAAATCACCCTGTTTTTAACTTTACATCAAGACTATTTTTATTTTTAAATGAAAAAAAATATCATGAGCATTTGGATATGGAACTTGCACATTTCCATGTGCTGGATCTTGGTGTAGCTGTGCTGGACTGAAGATCAAGCCACTGCCAGTTCTGTATGCCATGGGGAAAGTCCCTAGACCTCTCTCAGCCTTGGCTCTTTGCTTCTAGAGGACAGGAAGCATAAGAGAGACCATAGACTACAAACCACTGTGAAGATTGAATAGCACAGACACATGAAGCTTCCTGGTTGTTTCTCTTCTTCCTTAGGAGATGAGTGTAGGGAGAGGATGGGGTTACTTGGAAGAAAAAGGGCAACTCATGGCTCAGATCTTGAAGAAAGACCTGGGTAATGATTCTGTTCTCTGTGTGGAGGAGATTGGGTGGGGTTAGATGGTTAAGTGGTAGGACCTATGAGAAAGTGCGGTGGAAAGTATCACCTTGTTAAGTTTTGTGCTTTGCTCACAATCCAGCCAGCTTGGTATTTTTTTCCCCAAGACCCTCTTGTGGGTTATACTAGCTGCTATTGTTTTACCTGACACAGATAACGGTAACATCCACTGATATGTGGCTCAATAAAATCCTATTTAATGGACATGGTACTTCCTAAGTCTGCCTCCGCAAACACCAACAGACTTGATGGCAAAGATCAACAGACATTTATTTTCCCACAGTTCTAGAGGTCAGGGATTCAAAATGCTGCTGGGCCACACTGCCTTAGGGATTCCAAGGAAGTATCTTTTTTTTTGCCTCTTCCAGCTTCTGCCTCTTCACCTGGCTCATGTCTCTGAAGTATCTGTGTGGTCTCTTTATGTGTTTATAACAATGCCTGGAACAACATTTAGTGCCTTCTTTTATAAGCCAGGGTATTTCTCTTATCTCAAGATCCTTAACCCAATGATATCTGCTAAGGCCTCTTGTTCAGCTAACACATTGTAAAATTTCAGAGTTTAGCATTTAGTTTGTCTGGGGGACCATTATTCAACAGGGTCAAAGGTTTTCTGAAGCCAGGCTGGCTAAGTTAGAATCCTAGATGCAGACCCATGATTTTGTAATTGTGGGCGTAATTAATTAGTTGAGTTACTTCCTCTCTCTTTCATGGTCTATTTTATCTATAGAATTGGGGGAAATAATAATGCCTGCCCTAAAGAGCAGCTTCTAGGATTAAACCACTTCATATATATCAAAGCATTTAGGAATGACCTTGGCGCATAGTGAACCATCCAAGTAGTCACTATTGCAATGGCTACTTTTCCTTTGAAAACTGGTTGTTTAAGTTACTTTTCTGTTGCTGTGATGAAATGTCACAAATAAAGCAACTTTTATAGAGAGGAATTTATTTGGGCTTACAGCTCTGGAGGGTTAGAGTCCATGATGGCAGAGGGAAGGCACAGTACTGTAGGAGCAGGAAACCTCAGGCTCACACTCTGAACTTCAAGTACAAATCACAGAGAACTAACTGAAAATGGCACAGCTTCTGAAACTTCAAAACTTTCTCCAAACAGTACCCCTCCTCCAGCAAGGTCACATCTCCTAAACCTTCCCAAATAGTAACACTAACTAGGGACCAAATATTCAAATATCTGAGCCTATGGGGGACTTACCACACTGGCTATAGAATTGTTATAATTACACTTAGACTCTTCTAGAATTTGATTGTATTTGTTCTGCACAAACTTTTGGTGTAGATTTAACAACTGGCTACTATTATGAGGACAGGGCCAACTGAAGTGATGTCCATATTCAAGCCGATCTGTCAAAATCAGTCATGGTTATTTTTTTCAGAAATAAGTTTTTTTTAAAAGTCTGCCTTATAATTCACATGAAATCTCAAAGGACCCCAGTACTCCCTCAAGGTGTGAAAAGAGTTGAAGGATTCATACTTCCTCACTTTCTCTATTTTGTCTGCTGTTCATGTAGAGGGGAAGAAAGAGATGGAAAACAGAGAAGTAATATGAAGACACTCTTCTTACACACAGCCCAGTGCTTACTTGATAACCATGCTAAATCCACTGGTGGTGTCAACCTGGTGTGCCCTCTCCTGCTTCCTGATTAAGAGCTTAGTTATCAGCTGGTAGAAATCTGGGGGGTGTTAGGAGGTGGAACCTAGCTGCCCGAAGTAGGTAACTAGGGAATTTGGGAGGGTACAGCTGCTGATAGTTTCTGTCTTAATCTTTTTCATGGACCAGTATAATGTGACTAGCTGTCCTCTACCACACACTCCTGCTATTAGAATGGTCCCCTGAAGCACCTGGACAAAGCAGAGAGCAACTAAACCTCCTGAAACCCCTAGCCAGACTGGGAATTTCCTCCTGTGAGTTGTTTCTCTCAGGTGTCCTGTCACGTGATATAGAGGGGGCTAATATAGTATCTAACTATAACACGTAAAACCCTGACACTCTTAGAGGAAAACAGATACAAAGATTGGTGGCATTGAATATGGTAGATATTTCTGGTTTATGACACAAAGGAACAGAGAACAAGTGTAGATACTGGTGAGAGAGTGAGCTAGACCTCTAGGCATAAGCCTGTAATGTAAGTCCGGGTATGTAAGAACCTGAGAGGAGGATTGGAAACTGAAGGAACTGAAGGTTGCAGAGGGAGTTCAAAGCTGCCCTATGCAACTTAGAATGCCCCTGTCTCACTAAGTAAGTAAGTAAGTAAAATAAAGGTGAGTATGGAAGGGAGAAAGATCTAAGAAAAGTTGGAGGAGGGAAGGTTAATATGATCAAAATGCAATGTGTGAAAATATTAAAGAATTAATTAAATACTTATTTACAGATTTAAAAGAGGGCTGGGGATATACTTCATTGCCATAGATTATGAGTAGTGTCACAGGTTCATCTTCAGTACTGTAGACAGAGGTGGGGGTGAAACCAAATCATGGGATGAAATATTTGTAAATTATGTACCCACTCAAGAAAATATAACAGACTTCTACAGCTTAAAAATCAGTAAGTAAAAAATGAATTAAAAATTGGGCAACGGACTCGAACAGACATTGGTCCAGATGGACAATAAGCAGATAAAAGATGTTCAACATCATTAACTGTTGGGAAATGTAGTTTAACGTAATTTAGGTAACATTAGTATGGCTCCTGATCATCATCATCAACAACAACAAAAGAAAAGCAATGAAAATGGCAAGTGTTGACCATGCTGGAGAAGATCTGGAATCCCAGTGCTCTTCTTGGAGTAACATCAATAGTGCAACTACTGTGGGGAGTGGTCTGGTTGTAGACTATGAGGCTACTGAGAATGAAGTTTCAACTAATAATGGTGACAGATTCTGGAAGTGGATAGTGATGATAGCTCCTTATCCATGTTGATGTAGGTAATGCTACTAAATCAAATCAAACGCATTTAAAATAGTACATTTTGTATGATATGTTTTTACTAAACTCATTAAAAAATAGTACTTAGCCTTCATTTCTTTCTCAAGGACTTGTTAGACCAGAGACCACATATAGGGCCTGATGGGACACTAGGTTAGAAAGCACATCATAGTCAGGTGGAACTCAGCAAACTGCATCTGTGACAAATGAGATCTTGCAAAGTATTGGTTGGGAAAAGATCATTAACCAACTGTGGATGTTTTCTTCTTTTAAATGAACTTATTTTTATGTATTGCCTTTTACAAACAATATATTGAAACAATATGTTACAAACAATATGTTGAAAGGTACTAACTATATGTGCTTGTAGGGTCAGGAGGAAGTTGTAGGGCTGGATGCCAGGGCTGCTGAGTTATAAGAAGGAAAAAAAAAAACCAAGATGGACACTGTATGTACTTATGATGGGAAGGTGCTGAAAAACAAAAGCCTTTTGACCTAGGTTTGCTTTTGGCCATTCTAAGTACTGACTTGATAGACATGGGGTTGGTGTCTGATATGTATGACAGACACCAAATTAGGGTGAATATAAATTCCTGCAAGCATCTTATAGGCTTGTCAAGACAAGAAATAAATGTTCAAATTAAGGGAGCAATGACTAGTTGAAGGACAACAGCTGAGTTATTATAGGCTGTTTATGATTAACTACAAAAGAAATTAAAGAGACACTAATTGCTGAAGGAGCTCACAGGTAATTTCATCATTGACAGCTGATGGCCATTCATTAGGAGACAATATTACCTATAATGGCTCAAATCTACAAGATAGAGAGATCAGGACCTAGGCTCTTATACAAATGTAGTCAACTATTACTGTCTCAGAGCCAATTCTTTGACCTTTTGCCTAGATAATTATCCATTACAAGTAACAAACACCTGGAATAGTCAACTTAACAAAGTATTTTGGCTCACAGTTGTGTAGCTTTCTGTTGGTGGTTGAGTGGCCAAGAATCAAAAGTTCAAATGGATCCTCACTTTGTTTCTCAGAGGTTGAAGGTAAGTCCCTATTGTGGAAGATACAAAACATTTCATATTAAACCTCGATATCACATTAAACCTCCTTCCTAGGGTCAAGCTTTCGCAGCACCAGATAGGCAAGCTTCCAAGGGACAGACACATCAATAGTCCTATCCAGATTGTATGCCTAAGAAACCTAACAGTTGGCATGGCAAAATAGTTCTAAAACTGTAATAGTGGCATTTTTGTCTTGGTGGTAACCAACAACTATCTAATTGGACTTATGGTCAACTCAAAGGGGGAGGGGAGGGGAGGAAATCATACCTAGTGCTGGAAATTAGCCAACTACTTAGGGTTAGCATCATCATAGATTTTATAGGAGAAACTACTAATACCACATTATTGGACCAGCATAACTCTTTTTGTTGTTTTACTTAAAAAAAAAAGAGTTTGTGACAGAGTTTCTTTGTATAACAGCCCTGGCTGTCTTGAAACTTGCTTTGTAGACCAGGCTGGCTTCACACTCTCAGGAATCCACCTACCTCTGCCTCTCAAGTGCTTGGATTAAAGGCATGCGCCACCACCACTCAACTAGACCAACATAATTCTTAAGTGCATTTTTAAAAAGTTTTCCTTATACCCACAGATAAGTGTAGCTCTCATTTCTGTCAAAGAAGTTTCTCTTTTCAGCAAAAGGAGACAATTACAGAAACTATAAATGGCCATAGAGATCAACTGATTGTGGAACCAAATTCCAGTAGATAAACCTCCAACACAACTCCCCAATCTAATCCTCAGAAAACATTATGGAAAAGGAGGTGGAAAGATTATGAGAGTCAGAGGACCAGGAAATCTGCTGTGACGTTGTATATCCTAGAAATAACATGGTGGCTACATCCATAACACATCAGCAATATGCCTAAACAAGATCCGAAGAAGAGTCAATATCAAGACACACTAATATGGAGGGGAAATATTTCAGTGGGCCATATTCCTTGTCAAAGAACTATAGGCAAGTAATTACTAAGGAGAAAGAGAGTGAGAGCGAGAGAGTGAGAGTGAGAGAAAGAGAAACATTGATTTTGTTTCTCCCAGAGAAAAGACACTTTATTATTTAGAAAAGGTAGTCAGCCCTAAAACCATATACATAAAAACAACATTAAATAAATTCATCAGGTTGTATGTATGTATGTATGTGTGTATGTGTGTGTGTGTATGGAGTGATTGGAGGGAGGAAAGAATGAGGGAAAGTGATATATTTTAATTAAAATTGAAAAAAAAAAAAAGACCACTATCCCGAAATTTTCTTAGAGGGCACAACCCATTGACTTAAGCCCCTGGAGTTCTTTATATTCATTGCCAATGTGATAGGATGAAGAATCATCATAAAGGCTCACTTCTGGGCATGCCTGTGAGGAATTTTCTAGATTTAGTTACTCAAGATGGGCAGACCTATTCTAAATATTTGCAACTCTGGTCTATGACTCAGGATCCAGGACTGTGTATAAAGGAGGAAGTGAACTGTGTAGCACCTAGCACTCCCTCCTTCCTGACTGAGACTCAAAGTTACCAGCAAGCTCACACCCCTACCATCACCTCTCACCAAGGTGGGCTTCTCAACATAAGCCCAAACAAACCTCTTCTTCCTTAAATTGCTTTGATCAAATATCATAGTGAGGGACCCTAAGGGCTTTTCCAGTCCCACACACTCCTTACAGCTTCCCCCTCCAACCTGAGGTCAAGGCTAGGTCAAGTTCCATTCTCCACCCACAGGAACATTCTTGAGTAAAAAAAATTCTCAGAATGTACTGACTGATGGAAAAAGTACCAGGTAGAGGTCAAATTTGTATCATGCTTGCTAGCCGATAGATCTAAAGGTCAATATGCTTAGCTAATCAGTTTGAACTGTAAGCTTGCTGATGTAACCTGTGCCCCTAAAAGGTATAAAAACTGTTTGTAATAGCCATTCAGGGTTACCTTCTCATCACTTGCCTCTAGGGATTGATTAAGGGTTGACACCGACATACTGGAAAATAAAACTCTTGCTTTTGCATCTATCTGTGTTTCAGTGTCTCACTCGGGGGTATCTCAAAGTAAGTACCACTGACCAAGGTTTAGGGTCTTACAGTGTCTCTGTGCAACTGGAGAACCCTGACTAAGACACCAGATAATATATGGCAGGTTCTGCATCCCCGAAAGGAGACTCTGAAGTTACTGCACGAGGCTGTGATGGTAAAACACAAGTTGCAATGGATATTCCAGGAAGTTAGAGAGGCCAGAACAATGAGATATATCTAGACATATCTAGTTGAAGGAAAGCTGCTGGCACAGAGTGGAACAGCTACAGAGACACTATGAGCTTAAACAACAGAGATGGGGAGTGTGGTTACCCAAGGTATTTGGAGTCCAGATGAATCCATTATTAGCCCCATTGATGGACAGGAGCTACAGGGTTTGGTGTCTTTTCTGGTAGATTCCAGTCTTGCTTTGGCTCCATCTTTCCTTGCCAAGCTTCGAGGAATGGTCATGCTTATTGGTACCATTTCATATTAGAACTATATATATTGTTTTATTTGATAAAAGTTCAGAGTTAAGAGACTGCTTTGAGATTCATAAGATAATAAGATTTTAGACTTTTAAACAGTTGAAACTAGTAAAGTCTATGGAGGCTTTTGAAGATGAATAGAGATAGCCATGAGTGTGTAGGAATGAAGGGTGGAAAGTTTGGCTTAAAAGTGATAATGTTTTGTGTCAAATTAACAAAGGTGGACCTATGATGGTTTACATGGATTGTCTACTTGGATGGATTTAGAATCACCTTGCTGACAAATCTCTGTGTATGCCTGTGAAAGGTTTTCTACATTAGGTTAAGTGAAGTAAACATACCCACGCTAGGTGTAAAAGGAAAAAGATAGATGACCAGGAAAGTTCATTGCCTATCCTTTCTTCAATGACTCAATGTGACCAGCGTCACCATATTCCTGTTGCTATTGTGTATCTGCCATGATAGACTTCCCATGGAACTATATGCCTTCAAAACCTCTTCCTTCTTTAAGATATCTTGGTCAGCCATTTTATAAGAACAACAAGGGTCCCTTCAGCAAAATCTTTCTGGCATTGTGCAGTAGTGTCTGGGTTTGGTGACTGATCATGGGATGGAAGTCTCTGGATAGTCCATCCTTTCGTCTTAGCTCCAAACTTTGTCTCTAACTCCTTTCATGGGTATTTTGTTCCCTTTTCTAAGGATGAATGAAGTATCCACCCATTGGTCTTCCCTCTTCTTGATTTTCTTGTGTTTTGCAAATTGTATCTTGGGTGTTCTATGTTTCTGAGCTAATATCCACTTATCAGTGAGTATATATCTAATGACTTCTTTTGTGATTGGGTTACCTCACTCAGGATGATATCCTCCAGGTACCTTCATTTGTCCAAGAATTTCATAAATCCATTGTTTTTAATTGCTGAGTAGTACTCCATTGTGTAAATATACTACATTTTCTGTATCCATTTTTCTGTTGAGGGACATCTGGGTTCTTTCCAGCTTCTGGCTATTATAAATAAGGCTGCTATGAACATAGTGGAGCAGGCAATCTTATTACCAGTTGGAACTTCTTTTGGGTATATGGTATTGCACAATGCCAGAAAGATTTTGCTGAAAGGACCCTGTGATAGCTGCCTTGTATGAGGCTATGCCAGTGCCTGGCAAATATAGAAGTGGATGCTCACAGTCATCTATAAGATGAAACACAGGGCCCCCGATGAAGAAGCTAGAGAAAGCACCCAAGGAGCTGAAGGGGTCTGCAACCCCATAGGTGGAACAACAATATGAACTAACCAGTATCCCCAGAGCTCGTATGTCTAGCTGCATATGTAGCAGAAGATGGCCTAGTCAGCCATCACTGGAAAGAGAGGCCCCTTGGTATTGCAAACTTTATATGCCCCAGTACAGGAGAATGCCAGGGCCAAGAAATGGGAGTGGATGGGTAGGGGAGCAGGGTGGAGGGAGGGTATAGGGAAGTTTTGGGATAGCATTTGAAATGTATATAAAGAAAATATCTAATAATAATAATAATAAAAAGAGCAACAAGAGAAGTAACTAATCGACCTTTCCCAGTGTGACCTTACCTTTTGAAGGTTTTAACATCTCCCAAGAGCATCAAAGTGGGGACCAAGTCTTTAACACATGAGCCTTTGGAGGACACTCCAGATCCAAACAATAGCTGATTATTTAGGCTTTTTGTACCTGTAAAGTGGGTAGTTTTATTTTCTTCCCACTGGATGTTCTGAGGGTAGAGAGAAGTAAGTAAAGCATATTGAGTAGTTACCATACAATCGGACACCTTTAGAGCACACTGTATGGCTTGGGTAAAGAAAATGGAGAAAAGCTGTGATGGATTCTAACAATGAGCTGCACAGGGCCAAACTTGAGCAAGGAGCCTGGTTGTAGTAAGGCTTTTCTCTGGCAGGTTTTCTTTCTTTTTGGGGGAGAGGTTAGATTTTTGGTGAGCTGGCCCCAGGGCTTGTGAGTAAACTTGACCCTTGCAGCATAGAAGGGACTGAGTTTGATGTGAGGGGACCTGGATTGGGGGGCCTACTGCTATTCTTGGGATCCTGCTCTCTTCTGGCCAGCACCTTTTGAGAAACCCTCAACATTTAGTCTTTAAGCCAGAAGAGAGGCTGGTTATAGCAGTCAGCATCCCCACGTGTATGTTCTGCAAAACATTGTTACAAAATGCCTATCAATCATTTATTAGTTCATCAGAAATTTAATGAGAAGTGGGGAATATAATTTCTGCTTCTAGAATGAGCAGGGATTGTTTGCAGGGTATTTATAATTTTCTAAAGATGCATTATCGGCAGTAATGCTACCTTGCAATAATCAATTTTACATATGTAATAGATAACAGAGGCTACCCTATGGGGAAATAGAACATGAGGAGTTACTAAAACTTAATTTTAAAGGAGGGAAAGGAAGGAGTAGTGTCCCTCATACCTTTAGTAGCGACGTTTGCCTGTGTTTCCCTGAGGTTATGTGTCATGTGTTAATGAATGTCTGAAATTATCTTACTTTAAAAATTCCACTTAGGTAATTAATTAGTTTGCACCAGTGAATGCTGTAGATAAATTCTAATCCAATTTCAATTTTTCTCAATGAAGGCAGATTTATTTCTTCAGTGAGACCAGGAATTGAAGTTTTATTTCACACATACCTACCCCAAATCTATGGTCTTGCAAGAATGTAATTCTATAGTGATGTAACTCAAGCCGTAGGCAGAGAGGTCCTTAATGTCCTCACTTGGCTCAGACAGGTAACCACGGTGCCGATGGCCCTTCATGGGATTGCTGTCATTCTATTTCTGATTTTTGTCTGAGAGACTAGCTCCTCTATGGGAATGCACCTGAAGTAGAGGGAAACTGGGGGTGTGTCCTGTGTGACCTTGTTCAAACTATAGTCAAAATTAGCAATATACCTTGGCTTTTCTGTGAACCAGTAAAGTCTGTTGTTCCTTTATCCACCTTGAATGGGGTTACAGTTTCTTCTCTTGGTTACATATAGTAACAGTTCTTTCTAACAGGTGATAAAAGATGGTAGAGGGTGGTGATTAGCACACCAAACATCTTGGATTCAAGGCTGGCTCATGACTGGGGGCGAGGTCCCTATATATCTAGGTATAAGCTTCCTTATCCTCAAACCATAAGTAGCAATGGTATATAGCTCAGGATTGCCTTTGAAATGAATTGGATATTTTGGAAACACATGAAGTAAGTGCCATTTACATGGCTGTGGCTAGTTTTATTTTCCCGTTTGTAAAATTTGATTTCTGGAGCTAGGCTGTATGAAGTGATTTATGCCAGTTACACACAAGTCAGAGTGAGAGCTGAAATTAGACACCAGAGTCCTTAAGGGACAGCTGCTGGAGTTTCGAGACCCTACTCTCAGAGCTCTCTGCTAGATGTTGAGACGTGGACAAAGACAGCTAATTCTGTGAGAACAAGGGTCTATATTAGAGTGCTCTAATTTTCCCTAGTTCTATTACAAGGTTCTTGGCCCAGTGTGTGATTAATCAGTGGTGTTGACTAACCTCCCCCCAGTACTACTCAACCCCCTAGCGGGGGAAGGCATTTCTGAAGAGGGTTTATTTGAGGACTCAGTGCTCCACATAGATGAAGCCCCTTGTTGCGCAGGACCAGACCTCTCTGCTTTTGCTGGCTGGGTCTTGTGGCATCTGCCCTATGGGTGGCAGAGCCAGCAAACTGAAGCTGGGAGCTGCCTTCCTACCCGGCTTCCCCAGGCATCTGCTTCAGCAACTTACTCTTAGTCTCATGATAAATTCATTACCAGAAAATGAGGCTGGAGTTTCCTAGTGACATAAAATATTGATGAGAGAAATAAGGAGTAAGATGAATTATCAAATGCTGCTTGTGGGCCCGGCTGCCTTCTGTGCCGCCTGCTCTGCATCCATTTCTTCTTCTTGCTCCCTTTTGATTTGTTCCAATGGGGTTTTGTCCTCTTAATAGGAAGCATGTTGAAACGCTGGTGAAGTACTGTAACCCCAGTGATACCAGAGCGAGGGAAATAGACATGTCTCCTGGTTACTGTCAAAACTAAGAAACCTACTCCTGCCATTTCACAACCTTCTGGCAGGTTCTTGGCAACCTCAGGATAGCATACAAAAAACACATCACTCCCCTGCTCAGAAACTGCTAATGGCTTCCAATTGCGGCAGACTAAAATATAAGCTTCTTAAGATGCCATTCAAGGCCCTCTGCGATCCCATTCTAGCCTGTCTTTTTAGCCCATCCTTCTTGTATATCACCTAGGAACCTGATGCTTTCCTACATCTAGATTATTGGATTCTTCAAAACCAGCACTGTGCCCTAAGCAGCTGTGCTAAATTTCTTGTCCACATTTACACTGATTGAAATTACACCATTTCCTCGAGGGCCAGCTCACTTGCTACTTCATTCACAGAAGCCTTGTGATACTCACCTACTAAAAATTCATGCACAAACAAAGAAAAAAATATGTGTTGTGGGGAGAAGAAACTTGTGGTAGTATGGCTATCTCCTCACTGTGAGGAGTTGGGGACACCACTCATTGAAGAGGCATAGCTGTAGCTTTCAACATTCTCAGATTGATCAATGTACTAGCTGGTTTTGTGTGTCAACTTGAGTTATCAGAGAAAGAAGCCTCCCTCAAGGAAATGCCTCCATGAGATCCAGCTTTAAGGTATTATTTTCTCAATTAGTGATCAAGGGTTGGGGGGCGGCATTTGTGGGTGGTACCATCTCTGGGCTGGTAGTTCTATAAGAAAGCAAGCTGAATTTAAAAAGATGAATTTATGAAATTCCTAGGCAAATGGTTTGACCTGGAGGGCATCATCCTGAGTGAGGTAACACAATCACAAAAGAACTCAAATGATATGTACTCACTGATAAGTGGATATTAGCCCAGAAACTTAGGATACCCAAGATATAAGATACAATTTGCAAAACACATGAAACTGAAGAAGAACGAAGACCAAAGTATGGACACTTTGCCCCTTCTTAGAATTGGAAACAATCACCCATGGAAGGATTATAGAGACAAAGTTTGGAGCTGAGACAAAAGGATGGACCATCTAGAGACTGCCATATCCAGGGATCCATCCCATAATTAGCCTCCAAACAATGACAGCATTGCATACACTAGCAAGCGTTTGCTGCAAGGACCCTGATATAGCTGTCTCTTGTGAGACTAGGCCGGGGCCTAGCAAACACAGAAGTGGATGCTCACAGTCAGCTATTGGATGGATCACAGGGCCCCCAATGGAGGAGCTAGAGAAAGTATCCAAGGAGCTAAAGAGATCTGCAACCCTGTAGGTGCAACATTATGAACTAACCAGTACCCCTGAGCTCTTGACTCTAGCTGCATATGTATCAAAAGATGGCCTAGTCGGCCATTACTGGAAAGAGAGGCCCATTGGACTTGCAAACTTTATATGCCCCAGTACAGGGGAATGCCAGGGCCAAAAAAAAAAAAAAAAAAAAAAAAGGAATGGATGGGTAGGGAAGTGGGGGGGGAGGGTATGGGGGACTTTTGGGATAGCATTGGAAATGTAATTGAGGAAAATATGTAATAATATATATATATATACATATATATGTATATATGTATATATATATATATATAAAGAAAGCAAGCTGAGCAAGCCAGGGGAAGCAAGCCAGTAAGTCCATGCCCTCTGCATAGCTCCTGCTTCCTGACCTGCTTGAGTTCCAGTCTTGACTTCCTCTGGTGATGAACAGCAAGGTGGAAGTGTGAGCTGAATAAACCCTTTCCTCTTTCCAACTTGCTTCTTGGTCATGATGTTTTGTGCAGGAATACAAACCCTAAGACAGTCAATGTCTTTTTCTTCTCAGCTTTTATTCAGGCTAAACTGAAAACTCATGACCCTTCTACCTCTGCTTCTTGGGTACCACCACCACATGCAGCTCTGGGTTTGAAGGCAGTGAGTTAGCAATTCTGCATCTGTGCTTGTTTTTCCAGGAAATGAGCAGGAATGTGGAAGTGCTCATTTGAGCACAAGCCTTTCACCATAGTGTTCTTTAACAGGGAAAAATTAGAGGAAAGATAAAAGCCTCCTGATAAGGAATCTGTTAAAGAAGTTGGGTGTATCTGTATGATAGAATGACATCACTTACTTAAAAATTACAGTACATGGAAGTGGTTGGTGGTTCAGGAAAGTGCTTATGATACCTTTGTAAATGAAAGAAATGGGACGTTAAAGTAAACACACAGGAGGCATGAAAGACTTTAGGTTAGGGATGCATTACACGGCTGGGCTATGGCCACAAGTAAATTCTAGACCGCTTTTTCCTTACAAATCCATCCAACATGTGTACAGTGTGCCTCTCCTTCCCCTCCCACCTTATCATCTCCTTATCATCATATCCTCCTCAAGTGGTTTTTTGTTTGTTTGTTTGTTTTGTTTTGTTTCTTGTTTTTAAGTCAGGATCTCTCAATGTATCAGAGGGTGGCCTCAAACTCAGGATTCTCTGGATTCTGCTTCTCCACTACTAGGATTATATTATACATTTGAGCCACCACACCTCATCTCATCTAGTTCACTTGAAAGCAGGCTTGGCTCCCCTTAGTGAGCAATGTTAGTATCTTTCTAAGGTGCTGGGTCTGCTCCTAACCTCTGACAGAACAACCTTGTGTTGTGAATCTTCATGTACCATATGACCTCATTAAAGATCTAACCAACACCCAGTTCTGCAGTTATTTTCAACTACCTTTATGACTTAACCACACAGCATAAGGACATGTTTGTTTTTTTTTAAACATTTTTGAGAGTTTGGTGGAATTGTTTTCAGCCATCTTCTCTAACACAGCTCCATCCAGGACACACTTAGAGGTTATACTAGTCAGGGACTTGTACTATATTTTGTGGTGTATGTATAAGCACACATGCATGCATGCTCTGTGTGTGTGTGTGTGTGTGTGTGTGTGTGTGTGTGTGTGTTATGAAAGACTGACAATATAAACTTTAGGAAATTGAAAACCATAGACCTGCAGTGGGCAAAGTAGAAACTTGGAAATATAAATAATGTAGTTTGTAGTTCTCTAGGATGTGGATGGCCGACTTGAAATCCAAGATCAACTGAGTTTTCAGCTTGTGTCTAAAGGTGAGAAAAGATCAATGCCCTTATTCTAGATACAAGGATTTACTGCTTACTCTGCCCTTTTGTGTTACTTAAGCCTTTAACTATCTGGATGAGACTTCTTGGGAAGGCATATTTTCTGGGCCTTTTGCCTAAGATCAACTACCAGGAGGTACTGCTCACTCAGGGGTGTTGTCTCCTCTGTTAATTGTAGAGATACCCTCAAGACCCACCTGAGTTGACTTCTGATGCAGTCAAGTTGACAGACATGACTGCAACACCAGGGATCCAAGGATCTCCCAGTAGACCCCATTTCTAAAATGTCCAACACTGCCTGGTCCCATCAAGGTGTGATGGAACCTTCAATACATAGATATTAAGGAGATACAGAACATATAACCTCTAGCAGTCTCCAAGTCTTCCACCAAGGAAAGGATGGGAAGATTAAGGGAGGGAGCTCCTTGTCTGGCCTGTAACTTACCGTGCTGTGATCTCCTACCCTTTCCATCTTTATCCCTGACTGCAGACTGTGCTCACTGGTGGATGATTTCCTGGATCTATCAATATTGCTAACACTTTGACACATCTCTTTCTACATGCTCAGCTCTGGTGTGGTGTCAAACTGGGTGGAACAAAATAAATTAGCTAATGCCTGTAAAAGCTTTTTGAAAATGAAAAGTCTGGGCTTTATACTCAGGCAAAGAATTTTTGTCCTTCACTAGGTTCAAGGCCTTGAAAGTCATTGGTTCCCAGGTGGGAGCAGAGTTCCCTGGCAGGCCCTGGGAGGAGAACTTGGCACAGAGAGCCTACTTTGGGTTTTCATCTTAGTCTATTCTAGTCATTGCTGCTGAGTTCTTTCTTGTCTTATTGACCTTGTTATACCCCTAGCACTCTCTCTTGAAATCTGTCTAGCCTGCTCATAACTTCAGGTCCATCCCTGTTCATGTGTGGCACCCCAGTTTGGCTTGCTTCATGCCACCTCTAAAGAGACAGCATGCATTAAAGACAGGGATACTAAAGATGGGGCCAGGTGGCAAATAAATCTTACTGTCCCTTTGTACTGAAAAGAAAAACAAAAACTAGATCAAGAGGGTATAGGGGGCTTTGGGGATAGCATTTGAAATGAAGAAAATATCTAATAAAATGCTTTAAAAAAAACTAGATCAAGTCAAGGTGTTTTGCTTGAAAACAAATCTGAATAGTGAGAATAATGCACACGTGGCTTGTGTGATTTTCCATACTGTTGTAGCTGGAAACCATGTGGATCTGCTATCCAGAACTCTGAAGGTACTAGCTTTATCCCCGGAGACCACCATATAAAGGACATACTTCTTTCTGCCTCCTTTTTAGATCCCACCTCCTTTTCATATAAGAAACAGAGAAACTTCTGCAGCATGAGCTGAGGCTTATTAGAGGAACAGAGAGTCCCTACTGGAGCAGGGAACTCATATCTCCCTTTCTAGAACCACTTGACCCAGGTGGGAGGGATGACAATGGGGGTCTCAAGATGGGTATGTACAAAGTACAAGGTAGAGCAGACCAAAGAGTGTAGAAGATTTACCACACACACAAAAAGGTACCAATTCCTTGCTCCACCATTTCCTAGCTGAGGGATCTCCAGGGTGTCTAGAACGTACGGATTCAGAAAATATCAACTTCTAGTAGTGGTAGAAAGACTCCCAGCTCCTGGAAAGTCAGAGGGAAACTGTTTTTTAGCTGTTCTCCAGTGATGCTCAGTCCTGGAGAAAGAACCACCGAGACACTGAGAGAGGAGGAGGTCCTGGTGAGAACTGGAGGGTTCAGAGTCTACCCAGGATGTTTTTGAATGTATCCTTACACACCCATCAATAGTCTAGTCAAGCAAGGCTGTGGCTCATCTCCAGCCTTCCTGGAAATCAAGAGCCACCTTTTCTGCCCGTGTGAAGGCCATCATTGTGGGAGCTTCCTATTCATGGCTTCTGTACCTCCGTTCCTGGTCCTGGCTTTGGTGCTACAGGAATCTTAGGAGCCTGGGGTGAATCCCGTTTTGAGTTACCCAAAGAATCTTTGCAGGTAGGGAACTAGAGAGGCTGGTTTTTAAAACTCTCAATGCTGCCATTAAAAGACCACAACTCCTTTCAAAGGAGAGCAGTTCTATTTGAAAGATGTATTTGAACCAGTCTTTAAAGGCATGGGAGAAGAGAATAGACAGTTAAAAATAGTTCATGGCTGTGCTTCACCAGCCTGCTTCTGCTCTGGATAGTCTTCAATCCAAATATTCTTGTTTTCCTGAGAAAACTGGAAAGTACTGAAATCTCATAGTTGGGAGTAGATGGGGATAGCTTCGTGCCTCTTCCTGTCTCCTCTCACTAATGCCCCCTTCTTCTGTTACCTGCTGAGTGGCCCCAACCAAACTCCACTTGAGTGGCAGCTTCCAGGAATCCACAGCAAGCATTCTTCACCAAACATGACACCGAGCCAGAGAGAGCTATGCCCTTCAGGAAGACACAAGGAAAGAAAACCCTTCGAGAAAGATGGAGGAAGAGAAAAATCATTTCTACAAGTTGATAGTAGAGGAAACCCAGAAGTGGCCAGGTGAGGGGCCAAGGGACAGGGCAACAGCTGCACTTCATGCCCTTCTCTGCATTTACTGAGCACAGGCAATGCAGACTTGGGAGCTGGTGTACAGTAGTTTCTCTGAGATAGAAACACTGGGTCTTAAAGAAAGCTCATTTAGTCAGGAAGTAAACAATGCAAAATAGCTTCAGAAAAACCTGAAACTGAACAGATTCATCATGTCCCACCATCCCCAGAGTATATAAATAGTAAAAGAAGGCTGGGAGTCTCTCTCAGATAAGCCAAACTACAAAGAGGACTCTAAGTCCAGACCAGCCACCAACCCAGCTGCCCACAAGAAGCTTAGACTTGTTGAGCCACCTAGAAAAGGTATAGATCAATGCAGCCACCTGGAAAGGACACTTTCCAACTTCTTGAGCTTTCTGTAGGTTGTGCAGTGTGCCTCACGCTCCCAGCTTTTGTTTGCTATCACCCATGCTGAGGTGGGGTTTGAAAATGCAGCGATCCTTGAGTTATTTCTGATCCTGTAAGCAACCCCTCACCCCTAGTCCTTGAACTAGTTCCAATGAAATTTATTGGTTCACCAAGGCTTTGGCACTGTCTGTGCTCTGGTTTGTCATGAGCTCCCTATCTGGAGAGAGAAGGTGTGTGTGTGTGTGTGTGTGTGTGTGTGTGTGTGTTCTCAAGAAAAGTCTGTCATACAACAGAAGCCCCAAGTGTATCAGTTCCAGTTCCATTTCACTACAGTAATATGAGGATGTCTTGGCACTACTTCAATGCACTGATGAGGAAAGTTAAACTTGCATACTAGAAGTTACTCTGTTTGTTAGCTTTTCATTTTCTTAAGGGAGTGCCAGAAACAAGCCAACCTGTAAGTCGTGACTTACCTAGCTCACAGTTCTGGTTGAGTGTGGACTCCAGGAAGCATTCTTCTTAGCTATATCACAAGGAGCACTTCTATGGTGGAGCATGTGATGAACAAGCCATTAAAGAAGACAGAAAACCAGCATAGGTCAGTCTCAGGCTTTTTTTTTTGACAGTCTTTCACAACTACCATAGATGCCATGAGGATTTTCTTAACCTCTTGGGAAGGCAGGGCCTCTAGCCCATTGAAGCTCAAGGGATTTTCAGTCATTAAGTGTAACGCTTCCATTGCTCCACAGTACCTGCTTCCTAGCACTATGGGACCCCAGGGCATACTTAAACTACATCTATATCACATCTCCCCCTTTGCCCACACTGGTAAATGGAAGTGCTTACCCTTCAACACAGGCAGTTAGATGCCCACTTCACTGTTTTAGGTCCCATAGACAATACATGTTTTAGGACATGCATGGGTGGTTAAAAAGTGTGCAGCCACTCTGCTCTCTCTTGGTCATCAGAAGCAGCACTGGCATTTAGCCATGAGATCTGGACCTCCCTTCAGATTGTAATTTCCATGGCTGATGGAAAGACATGGCCTTCAAAGAAAGAGAGACCTGAATCACATCCTTTGTCTGTTTGCTGAGCAAACCTGGATATGCACTCCTCTTCTGGAAAATGTATAATACAGCACCCCTCCGGACACAGGTAGAAGGGATTTTATGAGAATTCTACAAGAGATTCACCCAGTACCTGGTACATAATTGTTTCTCAGTGAATATAGCTGTAGCTTTTTCTTTCTCACTTCATATACAAAGACAGCCCTGAAGGAAGGATCATTGCTTGATGAACCCTAAGGCAAAAATATGTGTGTTCACAGTAGTGTCAGCTTTGTACCTCATGAAAATTTTCTGAAATATAGACAATGTATACTAGACCTAAGGCTGTGTTATTTTACACTTGAGAAGATGAGAGACACGAAGATGATAAGCAATCTTCCTGAGTCCCAGCTAGGCTTTTATCCCTTACTCCCAGGTGTCTTGTAGACTATTCCCAGGCTTGAGTCTTTCTCTATGGCCTGTGCACATCTCTTGCTCTTCACACCTTGGTTTTTCTATCAGAGCAAGGCAATAAAGCCATTCACTCCTTGAGGGTGAGGATTGCAGTAATTTCACATTACTGAGTCCCCAGTTGATTAACCTCCTAGAAGGTTGATTTACTGCCATTTAAAGAACCTTCTACTTTCTAAAGTGTCCCACAGTTTTTGCTCCAAATAATCTGGCCAGCCCTGGTATTTGAATCTCCTCCTCCCCAAGTCATATCCCTGGAGCCCACCAGTCCATCAGGATATGAACAGGCTGCTGAGTGGTTAGAAAAGGATGTTTGTGCCTCTGCAAGAACCTGGAGGGCTGTTGCTGGAAGCCAGAATTTATAAGTAAATACCTAATTCATGAGTGCTATAAAATGCTATGGGGCTGCTGTGTCATATTTGAGATTCTACTCACAGGGACCCCAAGTCTTCTGGGCCTGCCTCTGATGCATCTGGACTTGAGACAGAACTTTCTAGAGCAGTGTTTCTTACTTACATATGTGTATATTTGGTTTTGAGGAAGTGTTGCATTGGGAGTAACAGGAAACTGGAATAAAGGGTTGGAAAATGGCCCAAATCTTTTCATAGTAAGCCAGGAAGAAAAGAGACTTAATTTACTACATTGTGGTGTCCACAGTTTCCAGCAGCAAGACTCCATGCTGGCACTCCATGTCTGCTCTTTCCACTGCTTGTGTGGAGCTTCATCTCACTGCCTGTAGTGACACGTGTCTAAAAATTTCCAAAACCTAGGGTTCTCCACATTTGGAGCAGAAAAATTAGGAAGTTTTTGAAAATCAATACATTAATGAATAGGAGAAGTAGTTTATAAACCATAGATGTGGGATGAGCACAGGTGAGAGTTCTATAGTCATTCGTGAGCATGCCAATCCCCATCTATTTAAATGATACCTCACAGCACAGGTGCTCCCTTTGGGGGAGGTGTGGCTGCACAGTGTGATGTGTGACAGGCGTCCCCGTTTCTTCCCATTTCACATGCTTTGGGCTTTCCATTTTAAAATTGCTGTTGCTATTCACAGCATCTTTCCCTTTATGGAACATCCCCATTTCATCTTTGTCAGCCCTAAGTACTGGGAACCACTACAATTCCAACATGCTGTGTAAGGATGGTTAGACAAGAGTTTTCTCTGCTGAAGCCAGAAAGCCACTCGTGCCCATACTGTGTACATGTAGGAGAATTCTACTGAGGTATGATTCACACAGCATAACAATTAAGCTGAAAGTGTAAAATTCAGTTCTTTACAAGTGCATTCACAACACATTGTACAATCCTCAGCACTATCTAATTTCATTACTATTAATAAAACCTCCATATTCATTAACAATCATACAATAGTCCCCCACTTCTCTAAGCTTCTGGAAACCACCACCTCTTTCTTTTTGTCTTGATGGAGCTCTGTTCTGGATATTGCCTATGTATGTAGTCATGTAGTTCATGACTTTTGTAGCTGAGTTCCTCTGTTTAGATCAGCACTCAGAATTCATCTACAGTGAAACATGAGTCAGATATTCATTCCTCTTTATGGTCAAATAATATACTCTTGCATGAACTTAACATGGTCTATTTACCCATTCACTAACTGATGGACATTTGGATTGCTTTTACATTTTGCTATCATTGATTATGCTGCTATGAATATCTTGTGCAGATTTTTGCATGAAATTAAGTTCTCAGTTCTCAAGGGGTATAGAGAGGGAAAGTTCCTGATTATATGGTAATCCTACACAAGTTTTTATAACCATATATTTCTGAGGAAGTGCCAGATAATTTCTCAGATAGTTATACCATTGAACAATACCATATGAAGTTTCCAACTTCTTTACAACTTACCAGCATATATTATTTGACATTATGGTTCTAACAATTTATCTGGCATGAATTTCAGATTAGGCATTTCCTAATGGCTCATGATTATTTTAATACATTTTTATTAACCCTTGGAGAATTTCATAAATGCATGTAAAGCATTTTGATCACATTCAACACTCATCCTTTCTCTTAACTCCTTTCAGAAAAATCCCCTAATCCCCTTCCCTTCCAAACTTTGTAACTTCTTTTTGTTTTTGTCCAACTTGTGTTGTCTATATATTCATGGGTGAATCCATTTGTTGACATGTAGTTGACCTACCAGGGACCACACCTTTGAAGAAAAGTGACTTCCCCCAGCCCTCTAGAAGCCATCAGCTGTCAATGATTCTTTAATGAGGGTCATTGGCTAGTGAACCCCTCCTTCCTTTATTGTTGGAATGTTGACTGCATGGTCTTGTATAGACCTTACACAGGCAACTACAGCTGCTGTGTGTCATGAGTATAACAGTTCTGTCATGTCATAAGACAGTGCTTTACCATTAGATTCAGTGTATCTGGTTTTATGTGGGGTCTTTGATCCACTTGGGCTTGAGCTTTATACAGGAGATAAGAATGGGTCAATTTACATTCTTCTACATGATAACCACCAATCGAACCAACACCATTTGTTGTAAATGCTGTCTTTTTTCCAGTGGATGCTTTTAGCTTCCTTGTCAAAGATCAAGTGACCATAGGCATGTGGGTTCATTTCTGGGTCTTCAATTCTATTCCATTGATCTACCTGCCTGTCACTGTACCAATACCATGCAGCTTTTAATCATAATTGCTCTGTAGAACAGCTTGAGGTCAAGGATGGTGATTTCCCCCAGAAGTTCTTTTATTGTTGAGAATAGTTTTGTCTGTCCTGGGTTTTTGTTATTCCAAATGAATTTGAGAATTTCTCTTTCTAACTCTATAAAGAACTAAGTTGGAATTTTGATGGGGATTGCATTGAATCTGTATATTGCTTTTGGCCATATGGCCATTTTTACAATATCAATCCTGCTAATCCATGAGCATGGGAGATCTTTCCATCTTCTGAGATCTTCTTCGATTTCTTTCTTCAGAGACTTGAAGTTCTTGTCGTACAGATCTTTCACTTGTTTGGTAAGTCACACCAAGACATTTTATATTGTTTGTGACTATTGTGAAGGGTGTAATTTCCCTAATTTCTTTCTCAGCCCGTTTATCCTTTGAGTATAGGAAGGCTACCGATTTGTTTGAGTTAATTTTATATGTAGCCGCTCTTCCGGTCAGAAAAGCACCAGGGCAGCTGGGGCGCAGGGTCGGCTGACACTCGCCAGCTACCCACAACACCCGCCACAGGATCTTAAGACTTCTGGTGAGTGGAGCACAGCTTCTGCTCCAATCCAAGTGCTCGGGACCTGAGACTGCATTAGTTAGGGAAGCAGAAACCAGCCTGAGTAGGGCCACAGGCCTCATCCGGCCGGATCAGCGCCAGGGTAGCGGGAGAGCAGGGTTGCCTGACACCCGCCAGCTACCCACGACCCCCGCCGCAGGATTTTGGGACTGCTGGTGAGTGGAACACAGCTTCTGCTCCAATCTTTAAACAGTGACAACGATAACAACTAACCCCAGAGAGTACCAGATGGCGAAAGGTAAACGTAATAATCTTACTAACAGAAACCAAGACCACTCACCATCATCAGAACCCAGCACCCCCACTTCGCCCAGTCCAGGGCACCCCAACACACCGGAAAAGCTAGACACGGATTTAAAAGCATATCTCCTGATGATGATAGAGGACTTCAAGAAGGACTTTAATAACACACTTAAAGAAATGCAGGAGAACACTGCTAAACAGGCAGAAGACAATAAAGAGGAAGCACAAAAATCCCTTAAAGAATTGCAGGAGAACACTGCTAAAGAGTTACAAATCCTTAAAGAAAAACAGGATAACATAATCAAACAGGTAGAAGTCCTTACAGAAAAACAGGAAAACACATCCAAACAGATGATGGAAATGAACAAAACCATACTAGACCTAAAAAGGGAAGTAGACACAATAAAGAAAACCCAAAATGAGGCAACACTGGAGATAGAAACCCTAGGAAAGAAATCTGGAACCATAGATACGAGCATCAGCAACAGAATACAAGAGATGGAAGAGAGAATCTCAGGTGCAGAAGATTCCATAGAGAACATCGGCACAACAATCAAGGAAAATGTAAAATGCAAAAAGATCCTAACTCAAAACATCCAAGAAATACAGGACACAATGAGAAGACCAAACCTACGGATAATAGGAGTGGATGAGAATGAAGATCTTCAACTCAAAGGACCAGCAAACATCTTCAACAAAATTATAGAAGAAAACTTCCCAAATCTAAAGAAAGAGATGCCCATGAACATACAAGAAGCCTACAGAACTCCAAATAGACTGGACCAGAAAAGAAATACCTCCCGACACATTATAATCAGAACAACGAATGCTCTAAATAAAGATAGAATACTAAAAGCAGTAAGAGAAAAAGGCCAAGTAACATATAAAGGCAAGCCTATCAGAATTACACCAGATTTTTCACCAGAGACTATGAAAGCCAGAAGATCCTGGACAGATGTTATACAGACACTAAAAGAACACAAATTCCAGCCCAGGCTACTATACCCAGCCAAACTCTCAATTAACATAGATGGAGAAACCAAAGTATTCCACGACAAAACCAAATTCACACATTATCTCTCCACGAATCCAGCCCTTCAAAGGATAATAACAGAAAAAAAACAATACAAGGACAGGAACCACGCCCTAGAAACAACAAGAAGGTAATCTTTCAACAAACCTAAAAGAAGACAGCCACAAGAACAAAATGCCAACTTTAACAACAAAAATAACAGGAAACAACAATTACTTTTCCTTAATATCTCTTAATATCAATGGACTCAACTCCCCGATAAAAAGACATAGTCTAACAAACTGGCTACACAAACAAGACCCAACATTTTGCTGCTTACAGGAAACTCATCTCAGAGAAAAGGATAGACACTACCTCAGAATGAAAGGCTGGAAAACAATTTTCCAAGCAAATGGCATGAAGAAACAAGCTGGAGTAGCCATTCTAATATCTGATAAGATTGACTTCCAACCCAAAGTCATTAAAAAAGAGAGGGAGGGACACTTCATACTCATCAAAGGTAAAATCCTCCAAGAGGAACTATCAATCCTGAATATCTATGCTCCAAATACAAAGGCAGCCACATTCATTAAAGAAACTTTAGTAAATCTCAAAGCACACATTGCACCTCATACAATAATAGTGGGAGACTTCAACACACCACTTTCACCAATGGACAGATCATGGAAACAGAAACTAAACAGGGACACAGTGAAACTAAGAGAAATTATGAATCAAATGGATCTGGCAGATATCTACAGAACATTCTATCCTAAAACAAAAGGATATACCTTCTTCTCAGCACCTCATGGTACCTTCTCCAAAATTGACCACATAATTGGTCACAAAGCAGGCCTCAACAGATACAAAAATATTGAAATTGTCCCATGCATCCTATCAGATCACCATGGACTAAGGCTGATCTTCAATAACAAAATAAATAATAGAAAGCCAACCTTCACGTGGAAACTGAACAACACTCTTCTCAATGATACCCTGGTCAAGGAAGGAATAAAGAAAGAAATTAAGGACTTTTTAGAGTTCAATGAAAATGAAGCCACAACATACCCAAACTTATGGGACGCAATGAAAGCATTTCTAAGAGGAAAACTTATAGCTCTGAGTGCCTCCAAAAGGAAACTAGAGAGAGCACACATTAGCAGCTTGACAACACACCTAAAAGCACTAGAACAAAAGGAAGCAAATTCACCCAAGAGGAGTAGACGGCAGGAAATAATCAAACTCAGGGGTGAAATCAACCAAGTGGAAACAAGAAAAACTATTCAAAGAATCAACCAATCAAGGAGCTGGTTCTTTGAGAAAATCAACAAGATAGATAAACCCTTAGCCAGACTCACTAGAGGGCACAGGGAAAGCATCCTAATTAACAAAATCAGAAATGAAAAAGGAGACATAACAACAGATCCTGAAGACATCCAAAACACCATCAGATCCTTCTACCAAAGGCTATACTCAACAAAACTGGAGAACCTGGATGAAATGGAGAAGTTCCTAGACAGATACCAGATACCAAAGTTGAATCAAGATCAGGTTAAAGATCTAAACAGCCCTATATCCCCCAAAGAAATAGAAGCAGTCATTAATAGTCTCCCAACTAAAAAAAGCCCAGGACCAGATGGGTTTAGTGCAGAGTTCTATCAGACCTTCAAGAAGATCTAATCCCAGTTCTTCACAAACTATTCCACAAAATAGAAACAGAAGGTACTCTACCCAACTCATTCTATGAAGCCACAATTACTCTGATACCTAAACCACAAAAAGACCCAACAAAGATAGAAAACTTCAGACCAATATCCCTTATGAATATTGATGCAAAAATCCTCAATAAAGTTCTTGCTAACCGAATCCAAGAACACATCAAAACAATCATCCATCCTGACCAAGTAGGTTTCATCCCAGGGATGCAGGGATGGTTCAATATACGGAAATCCATCAACGTAATCCAGTATATAAACAAAGTCAAAGACAAAAACCACATGGTCATCTCGTTAGATGTGGAAAAAGCATTTGACAAGATCCAACACCCATTCATGATAAAAGTCTTGGAAAGATCAGGAATTCAAGGCCCATACCTAAACATGATAAAAGCAATCTACAGCAAACCAGTAGCCAACATCAAAGTAAATGGTCAGAGCTTGAAGCAATCCCTCTAAAATCAGGGACTAGACAAGGCTGTCCACTTTCTCCATACCTATTCAACATTGTACTTGAAGTCCTAGCCAGAGCAATTCGACAACAAAAGGAGATCAAAGGGATACAAATTGGAAAAGATGAAGTCAAAATATCACTTTTTGCAGATGATATGATAGTATATATAAGTGACCCTAAAAATTCCACCAGAGAACTCCTAAGCCTGATAAACAGCTTCGGTGAAGTAGCTGGATATAAAATTAACTCAAACAAATCAATGGCCTTTCTCTACACAAAGAATAAACAGGCTGAGAAAGAAATTAGGGAAACAACACCCTTCTCAATAGTCACAAATAATATAAAATATCTTGGCATGACTCTAACTAAGGAAGTGAAAGATCTGTATAATAAAAACTTCGAGTCTCTGAAGAAAGAAATTATAGAAGATCTCAGATGATGGAAAGATCTCCCATGCTCATGGATTGGCAGGATCAACATTGTAAAAATGGCTATCTTGCCAAAAGCAATCTACAGATTCAATGCAATCCCCATCAAAATTCCAAATCAATTCTTCAACGAATTAGAAAGTGCAATCTGCAAATTCATCTGGAATAACAAAAAACCTAGGATAGCAAAACCTCTTCTCAAGGATAAAAGAACCTCTGGTGGAATCACCATGCCGGACCTAAAGCTCTACTACGGAGCAATTGTGATGAAAACTGCAAGGTACTGGTATAGTGACAGACAAATAGACCAATGGAATAGAATTGAAGACCCAGAAATGAACCCACACACCTACGGTCACTTGATCTTCGACAAGGGAGCTAAAAACATCCAGTGGAAGAAAGACAGCATTTTCAACAAATGGTGCTGGCACAACTGGTTGTTAACATGTAGAAGAATGCGAATCGATCCATTCCTATCTCCTTGTACTAAGGTCAAGTCTAAGTGGATCAAGGAACTTCACATAAAACCAGAGACACTGAAACTTATAGAGGAGAAAGTGGGGAAAAGCCTTGAAGATATGGGCACAGGGGAAAAATTCCTGAATAGAACAGTAATGGCTTGTGCTGTAAGATCGAGAATTGACAAGTGGGACCTCATGAAACTACAAAGCTTCTGTAAGGCTAAAGACACCATCAATAAGACAAAAAAACCACCAACAGATTGGGAAAGGATCTTCACCTATCCTAAATCAGATAAGGGACTAATATCCAATATATATAAAGAACTCAAGAAGGTGGACTCCAGAAAGTCAAATAACCCCATTAAAAAATGGTGCTCAGAACTGAACAAAGAATTCTCACCTGAGGAATACCGAATGGCAGAGAAACACCTGAAAAAATGTTCAACATCCTTAATCATCAGGGAAATGCAAATCAAAACAACCCTGAGATTCCACCTCACACCAGTCAGAATGGCTAAGATCAAAAATTCAGGTGACAGCAGATGCTGGCGAGGATGTGGAGAAAGAGGAACACTCCTCCATTGTTGGTGGGATTGCAAGCTTGTACAACCACTCTGGAAATCAGTCTGGCGGTTCCTCAGAAAATTGGACATAGTACTACCGGAGGATCCAGCAATACCTCTCCTGGGCATATATCCAGAAGATGTCCCAACCGGTAAAAAGGACACATGCTCCACTATGTTCATAGCAGCCCTATTTATAATAGCCAGAAGCTGGAAAGAACCCAGATGTCCCTCAACAGAGGAATGGATACAGAAATTATGGTACATTTACACAATGGAGTACTACTCAGCTATTAAAAAGAATGAATTTATGAAATTCCTAGCCAAATGGATGGACCTGGAGGGCATCATCTTGAGTGAAGTAACACAATCACAAAAGAACTCACACAATATGTATTCATTGATAAGTGGATATTAGCCCAAAACTTAGGATACCCAAGATATAAGATACAATTTGCTAAACGCATGAAACTCAAGAAGAATGAAGACCAAAGTGTGGACACTGTGCACCTTCTTAGAATTGGGAACAAAACACCCAGGGAAGGAGTTACAGAGACAAAGTTCGTAGCTGTGATGAAAGGATGGACCATTTAGAGACTGCCGTAGCCAGGGATCCATCCCATAATCAGCTTCTAAACGCTGACACCATTGCATACACTAGCAAGATTTTGCTGAAAGGACCCAAATATAGCTGTCTCTTGTGAGACGATGCCGGGGCCTAGCAAACACAGGAGTGGATGTTCACAGTCAGCTATTGGATGTATCACAGGGCTCCCAATGGAGAAGCTAGAGAAAGTACCCAAGGAGCTAAAGGGATCTGCAACCCTATTGTTGGAACAACATGATGTACTAACCAGAACCCTGGAGCTCTTGTCTCTAGCTGCATATGTATCGAAAGATGGCCTAGTCGGCCATCAATGGAAAGAGAGGCCCATTGGACTTGCAAACTTTATATGCCCCAATATAGGGGAATGCCAGGGCCAAAAGAATGGGAATGGGTGGGTAGGGAAGTGGGGGGCGCTATGGGGGACTTTTGGGATAGCATTGGAAATGTAATTGAGGAAAATATGTAATAAAAATATTAAAAATCAAAAAAAAATTTTATATGTAGCCACTTTGCTGAAGTTGTTTATCAGGTTTAGATACACTGAATCTAATAGAAGAGAAAGAGGGGGAAAAACCGCGAACACAGGAGCACAGGAAAAAAAATTCCTTAACAGAACACCAATGGCTTATGCTCTAAGATCAAGAATTGACAAATGGGACCTCATAAAATTGCCAAACTTCTTTCGGAAAGGCAAAGAACACTGCCTAAAATTTCAGAATACCCAAAATACAATTCACAGACCACATGAAGCTCAAGATGGAAGACCAAAGTGTGGATATTTCAGTGTTTCTTAGAAGGGGAAACAAAATAGTCACAGGAGGAAATATGGAGACAAAGTGTGGAGTAGAGACTGAAGGAAATGACATCCAGGGATTGCCCCACCTGGGGATCCATCCCATATACAGTTGCCAAACCTGGATGTTATTGTGGATGCTGAGAAGTGCTTGCTGAAGGAAGCCTGATATGGCTGTCTCCTGAGAGGGTCTTCCAGAGCTGACAAATACAGAGGCAGATGCCCACAGCCAACCATTAGACTGAACACAGATGGAGGAGTTGGAGAAGGGAATGAAGGAGCTAAGGGGATTTGCAGCCCCATGGAGGGAGCAACAGTGTCAACAAATCAGACTCTCTAGAGCTCCCAGGGACTGGACCACCAACCAAAGAGTACACATGGAGGGAACCATGGCTCCGGCCGCATTTGTTGCAGAAGATGGCCTTGTTAGACATCATTGGGAAGAGCTGCCCTTGGGCTGAGGGGGTTTGATGCCCCAGTATAAGGGAATGGCAAGGCAGGGAGGAGGGAGTGGGTGGGTGGGTGGGTGGGTGGGGGAGCACCCTCATAGAAGCAGGGGAGGGGGATGGGATAGGGGATAACATTTGAAATGTAAATACAGAAAATATCCAATAAAAAAAAAAGACCCTGCTTTACTTTCCTATCACCTCTTCCATGATGGTTCCTGAGAGAGAGTGTGTGTGTGTGTGTGTGTGTGCACATCTTCGTGCATGTGTATGATATAGATGTCCCTTTTGTGTCTGACTACTCCACAGATACGTATTCTCTGCAGATTTGCCTACTTTTGAGTTTGTCTGTTAACCACAATTGGGTGCACGAGGAAACTACTCTGGTGAGCCAAGAATTTAGAGAGCAATTTAATACTGTTCATAAAACTTTTCAAAAATCATACTGATTTGAATTAAATAATTTTTTCATAAATACATCATTTAAAACATAAGAAAAATAACTTGGGACTTAGGCAAAATTTTAATTTGTGTGTTCAAGAAAACTATAGAACCCCAACAAGATGAGGGTTATTTGTAGATCAAATACTTGGTGACTCTCAGTATGTGTAGAACATGCAATTGTTACCTCTCAACAGTAAAAAGGTACCTATTTCTAAAATAAGCTAAAGGAACTGGTTATGGTAGTGCATGCCTATAGTCCCAGAACTTGAGAGGTAAAAGCAAGAGAAGAAGGAATTCAAGGTTGTGCTTAGCCATATAAGAACTCTTCCAGGAAGGCATTGGTTGCCAAGTAAATATCCCAGTGCCAGAGGTTGGGGAAAGAGTTGTTGGTCAAGAGTCTTCTGGAGATCCTCCAAAAGCATAGATACTAGTGCCACTGCTCTTGACTGAGTAACAGAACTTGATGCTAAAACCTTGTGCTAAAGATACCACATACTTTGGTCTCAGGACATGAAGGAATCAAGTTGGTGCTTACTATGAAGCCTCCTGTCTGCCAGCTAGCTTTCATAGTACCGGAGAGTAACAAACATGCTGCTGAAGGAAGTCATCAGCAGTCTTACCAAGTTGTGAAACCTGTGAGCTGCAATAATGACAAGGGTGGTGAGATGAATGCATGAGTGCAATTGTGGTATGAATGCTAAGAGGATAACCAACTCTTTTCTGTCTGTCTTCAAGTCGCATTCCACAAGAGGAAGCACATGCCTGGGACTGTACATCTATGGCCTATGATCCATGGTTGGGGAGTGCTGAGGATGAAGTACTAATAGTAGTAGTTTTATGATTTTATTTGTTCTATATATAGGTCTTAGGAGATTGGAACTCTTTCTGTATATGGCATGAAGCAGAGATTCAACCTCTTTGTGTGTGTGTGCGTGTATGTGTGTGTGTGTTAATAGTCACTTGTCCTTGCATTATTTGCTGAAAAGAATATTCTCTTTCCAGTGAGTTGTCTTAGTACATTTTGTAAATATATAGGCTTTTTAGACCCTCAATTATATTCCATAGATTGATATGTTTATGTTTACATCAATATTGTAGAGATTTTAGCGCTGATCAATTGTAGCAATTTTGTAGGCAAAAGGTAAATGTCTTCTGACATCATTGTTCTTTCTCCAAATTTGTTTTGACTATACTGATGTCCTCATATCTCCTTATGAACATTAGGACCAGTTTATCATTTTTCAAAAAGATAGCTGGCATTTCTCCTTATGCTTCCATTAGTTCCTTGAGAATTGCATGCAATGCATTTTGATTATATGCAACACTCTGCCAACTCATTCTACCTTATTGCCACTTCTGTACCTATCCAACTTTGGTCCTTTTAATACTTTTAGTTCATCAAATATAATTGATGCTCCTCATCTACTCTTGGATGTGTGGCTAGTGTTTTGAAGGAACCCACTGAATCTATAAATTAATGTAAGGAATCTTATTATGGTTTTACATTTGAGAACACGGTATATATTTTCATTTATTAGATTTCTTTCATCTTTCAATAATTGCGTGGTGAGTTTTTCAGCTTGATAAAAACGTGGGAAGAAGAAATGTTGACTGAAAAAAAAATGCCTCCCTCAGATTGGCCTATAGGAAAGTCTGTGGAGCACATTCTTGATGACTGGTTGATATGGGAAGGCCAACCCACTATGGACAGTGCTACCCCAAGCAGGCAGTCCTGAGCTGTATAGAAAAGCAAGTTGAGCAAGTCACGGAGACAAAGCCAATAACAGCATACTCCTTCAGTTCCTGCCTGTTCCTGCCTAGGATCTTCTCTGACTTCATTATGGACTGTGACATGGACGTAAAAGCCAAATAAACTCTGTCCTCCACAAGTTGTTTTATTTGTCCTGTTTATCTCAGCAACAGAAAATAAACCAGGACAATAATGTTGTTGAGTGTTTAGTATATAAATCTTACATGTATCCTAACAAATGTGTCCAGAAGTGTTTTATTCTCACTGGCAATTTTGTGAATGAAATCGTTTCCTTTAATTTTGCTTTTGAATGGTTCACTGCTAATTTATAGTAGGGCAGTTGATTTTTAAATATAGGCCTGATTTATGCTCTGTAACTTGGTTAAACTTACTGTTGTTCTGTTATTAAAATTTCCTGACTTAAGTCTCCAGTAGAAATTTGTGATGAAATAGAGAAGTGGAACTATTCCCCCACTCCCCGAGTTTTATTTTACCCATTTTGGGTCAGATTTCCACAAACTGTTCTGTAGTCAGTTTATTATTCTCTCCGAGCATCCCAGAAGATTCATAGGTTAGGTAGACAAGACCTTGTCAAGAAGCATTGCATTCGCTCATCTTCCATAGACAACAGTGGTAAACACTTGACTGTTTAACAAAACAAAACTTTATCAGCATCTGGAAGGGGAGACAAACAATGCAGTCTACATACAATCTTCTGTTCCTCAGAATGATATCCAAGCAAGACATCCACGCTGACATTAAGATACCCTTGCTCATTGTTTCTCTCGATGCTGGCCAACATCTTAAAAGATTACATCCTGTAGTTTCACCAGTCCTTCGTTTAGCCCACCTCCCACGATCACACAGGTAGGCTGCAAAACCCAAAGAGCCAGTGAGCTCATTGCCAACCATCTCTCTCCGAGCAAAATCTTTTGCCTTGTTTGTTTATAGCGTAGCTTATAGCAACTATAAGCAAGGGACTCCTTGGTTTCCTGGTATCCTAGGTATTCTAGGAAGTCCATTTTTTACTTCTTCCATCCTCTCTACATCTACAGAGTCCACCACTGACACAACACCCTTTATTCTGCAGTATATGACTTACACGGCAGCTTATTTCTTTTTCCTGTATCCTGGAAGTTAAAACCTGGCTGTTTCAGAATTGCTTAGCGTTTCCTCTGCTTTCTCAGTGTTAAATCCCTCAGAAGGCATGGTATTTACAAATTCATTGAACTGTAACCTGTATAAGACAGCTGTCTTTCCAGTACAGCCCAATCCCAGAATAACAATGTATAAGGACTGAAAGGCAGGCAGGCAGGACAGGATGGAAGTCTGGTCTCATAAGGGTTCTCCATTTCCAGCTGCAAATTGTGGCCAAATTGAAACATGTTTTTCCTAACTGCTTTAGAATTTCTCTTCATGGGTGATCCAACTACAAGACTGATCCCAGATTGGAGTCCAGATCTAAATGAGAAAATATTGGCAGACATTTCTTTGTGCGGGAATGCTTTTCTCATCACTTCAGCCCAGTTCTCCACACAGCCCAGAAGGCTGCTGCATTAGAAACATTTTTACTCATAATCCAGCAATACCCACCTCTCTTGGGCCAGTCATGACTTCAAAACCTGTTTATCAGTACTTTGAGGCAGATATGCCATTTCTATTCTGTTGCCCCAATTGACCACGAGGACTATTGCTCCCACTCCTGGGGCTGCAGAGCTGGGCTCTCTTTTGATCCACCTGCAACACCTGTTCCTTTGACAGGCTGTCCTCTCTTGTTTGACTCCACATACTTCATGGATAGGGAGGTGCAGTGATGTCTGAGTTGAGACAGCAATGCATACATGGTGCCCAGGAAGGCATGGCTTCCCAGGTTGCTCTGTGCTAGGTTGCCCTAATGGTTAAGATGTAGGACTCTGGTCTTCTAACTGATCTTTAGGGAAAACAACCTTCTTTTCTTTTTTCTTTTCTTTTCTTTTCTTTTCTTTTCTTTTCTTTTCTTTTCTTTTCTTTTTGTTGTGGTGGGGCATACTGTTAGCATTTTTTCTTATATTGCTTTATCAAGGTGAAGGTCCATTTTAATTTCTGGATATTTTGGGGGTGTCTGTGTATTTATCATTAAAGGGTTATGTCTTAACCATTACCTTTTATTATTATTTATTATTATTTATTCATACATGATAAAACTGTTGATTCTTATTACTATAGTGGATGCTGCTGATTTTAAAATATTAGAAAAGCCTTGGATTCCTAGGATAAATCTCACTGGGTTGTAGTATAGAATTATAATTTTTTTTATTACTAGATTCTGTTAGGTAGAATTTTGATAACATTTGAGGATTTTGAAACATTTTGAAGGGATATTGGTTTGCAACTTTGTAATCATCAGTGGTGACCTTGTGCATATATTAATCAGGGTTCTTTAGAGAAAGAAAACCGAGAGAATGAATCTAGATGTATAAAAGGAGGATTTACTGGAGTGGTTTACAGGCTGTGGTCCAGCTAGTCCACCAATGACTATTTCCTGGCAGAAAGCCCAAGAATCTAGTAATTGTTCATTTTATGAGGCTGGGTGTCTTAGCTGGTCTTCAGTATATGTTGGAATCCTGGAGAAGTAGGTGCTAATACCAATGAAGGAATGAACTCACCAGAGAGAGTGAGGGTGTGTCCTTTATATAGGCTGCCACCAGAAGATGAGGCCCAGGTTTAAAGGATATCTTTCTACCTCAAATAATTCAGTCATGAAAAACATCTCTCACATATGTCCCCAGCAGCTTGGATTTTACTTAATTCCAGATATAGTCAGGTCAACAACTAAGAGCAGCCATCATAATATATCTAAAGGTTTATTCTGGTTGGAGTTATCAGAGAGTCTTGTTTTAAAATGACCATGTTGGAAACAGAATATACTTATTCTATTTGGAATATTACACATCTTGGCATGTATTAAATAACCACATGGCATCCTTAAATATTCCATAAAAATAAAAACAAGTACACTAAATAAAAATAAATTAAAATATATATACACCATAATTTATTATATGCTACATATTATATATCTTATATATTAAACATATATATATACTTATATATTATAACATATACTATATATTTATATACTACATATATACATATAATACTATACATTATATGTGTGTGTATGTGTGTGTGTGTGCATATATATATGCGCCTTAAATGCACAGGTGAGTGCATCCTTGTCTGTTCTTTCAGTGTGCCTCAGGTTATACATGTGAGTTTGGCAGCTCTTCCTTTCTCCTTGCACACACACACATGACACGAGCCACACTGGCATCATCAAACACTCACAACCTTTTACCTGTCAGCTAAAAATTAATAATCCTCCTCATAATCTTTTAACCTACTTTGTAATTAACATCTTGATCTGTACCTAATCCCCATGGTTTCCTGATGCACTCACTCCCCACCTCTCTCTCTGTAAGGCACAAAGGCAGGGCAGAAGCCAAAGAGAGAAGTGACAGTGATTGTGACCATTGAGCAGAGGACTCCCACTCTTCACTATGCACTGCCCCCCTGCCTTTCCATTATGTGAGCAGAGCCTGCCTCAGGAAACTATAGACTAGTAGTCCTGTAGATTATGGCTTTTAAACCTCAGATGGATGGGCACCTAAAGCTTGAAGATGGCTTGTGGGTTGCATCTGAACTCCAAAATTTTATGCATACATACCTGACTTAGAACTGGAGGGGACTCCTGGGTTTCGTGAGAATTTCTGAAGTCCCATGGTCCTGTTGGTAGAGCTGTTCACTGCAGGACTGCTTTAGGTACTGAGCCATCCCTATAAGGTGCGCGGCAATGCCTTGGATGGCCACCTAGGACCCTGCCGAGTGTCCCTCTGAGTGTGGATAATTTAGGAAGTACAGTAATAGAGCTGATGGTGGCTTATGATCTCCCTCAGAGATAACTCCCCTCTGTGTTAAAAAGACACAGAAGAGTTGGACATGGTAGGATGAGAAGGCAGTGTGAACACTGAGGGATGCGTGCAGCATTGATAAGTTAAAAATAGCTGCCTAGGGTCTCTGGTGTCTTCAGCACCAACAGGGAATATGAATACATTTTTATGACAACCTTGATCTAGCCTCCACCCCAAATAAGGTGCTGACACAGAAAGATGACCTGTGGCAGATCAACACACTGTCCCCATAGAGTAGTAGATATTTCTTAAACTTTGTAGATTACATGAGGTCTTTGCTACATGGGCTATATTCATACCAAAGCACCATAGACAAGAGAAAGTGGGTCAAGATGGGTATATTCCAAAACACTTATTTATGGACCCTAAAAATTTATTTTTGTGTACCTTTTATCAAACCACAAATTAGTTTTCCTTCTTTGGGCAAGTTTAATCATTTAAGAATGTAGAAGTTATTTCTATCCTGGGATGTGTCCAGTTGGCTACCTCATGGACAAATGGAGTCTGTAAAGATCTGACTTAGAACTTAGGTGGGATGAACCCCATTTTATATTTTTCCATATTGGCTTTGGTTGAAGAACTAGACTATCAATTATGTGATAATTGTAGTAACTGATCATTAATGTCAGAGGGTCCTTTAAACTCAGTTAATTCTTTTTCTGTATTTTTCTATAATTATGTAGAACCACTGGGTCACAGTCATCACAATTTTTACTATCTTCAATTTTCCTTATAGAAGTAGGATATAAAAAATATTGCTTAAATTAAAAAAAAATCAAACAAATAAAAAGAATGATGATTTAACCTCTTTTCAAGTCACCCCTTCTCATTCACTAAGAAGCTTTGTGTGTGTGTGTGTGTGTGTGTGTGTGTGTGTATTCCTATTGTGTGAATGGAGGCCATGGTTGGCCCCAGGAGTCTTTCTCAAACACTTTCCACCTTAACTTTTGAGACAGGGTCTTTTATTTGTCCAAAGACTTACTATCTGGTTAGACTGGCTGTCCAGCAAACCCTAGAGTTTGTCTCTATATCTCTAGCGCTGGGGATCATAGACTTGCGCACACTAGGTATGCTTTACCTTGGGTTCTCATGCAAGATGGCAGGCACTTCCCTGACTGCCATTCCCAGCCACAGGAACTTGGCTTTTGAGTTTGGTACTGACTCCTCCAACATTTTCTCTGTGTTGTGTGTTTGTGTGTGTGTGTGTGTGGGGGGAAGGACAAGCACTAGTGATGCTTGGTAAGTTGGGTTGTATAATGCATGTCTTGGTGGTAGATGTTGTAAAGTAATTTATTGAAATACGTCATATAAGAAAATCTTGACAGATACCATGAGAAATAAAGGCTTTTCTCAGTGGGAAGTTTGCAGACTCCTGGATGTCAATCAGTCACTAGTCAGGCTAACCTGGATCTCCCCAAGTAGGCTGGCTTGATGATGTGTGCTCTGCAAACTGGACTCAGGTTCTCGTCCTTCCAAAACAAGTACAGACTATCAGCTGAGTCATCACCCAACCCTTTCTACGTACTTACAAATACTTTTTAATGATAGATTTTATTGTATATGTTTCAAAAGTCTACAGTAAAGTGTTATTGGACACACACAGGGCAAATGATATGAGGGTAAGGTAAATTAGTACATCCATTACCAGACACAGGTCCTTGAGGGCTTTTGGTATTGGGAGGCAAGTCTTGTCTTGTCTTGTCTTGTCTTTTCTCTTCTCTTCTCTTCTCTTCTCTTCTCTTCTCTTCTCTTCTCTTCTCTTCTCTTCTCTTCTCTTCTCTTCTCTTTTCTTTCTTTTCTTTCTTTCTTTCTTTCTTTCTTTCTTTCTTTCTTTCTTTCTTAATTAGATATTTTCTTTATTTACATTTCAAATGTTATCCTCTTTCCTAGTTTCCCCTCAGAAAACCCCCTATCCCCTCCCCCTGCTCACCAACCCACCCACTCCCACTTCCTGGCCCTGGCATTCCCCTATACTGGGGCATAGAACCTTCATAGGACCAAGGGCCTCTCTTCACTTTGATGACCGATTAGGCCATCCTCTGCTACATATGCAGCTGGAGCCATGAGTCCCACCATGTGTTTTTGTAGGTTGGTGATTTAGTCCCAGGAATCTCTGGGGGGTACTGGTTAGTTCATATTGTTGTTCCTCCTATGAGGCTGCAAACCCCTTCAATTCCTTGGGTACTTTCTCTAGCTCCTTCGTTGGGGACCCTGTGCTATGTCCAATGGATGGCTGTGAGCATCCACTTCTGTATTTGTCAGTCACTGGCATTGCCTCTCAGGAGACAGCCATATCAGGCTCCTGCCAGCAAAGCTCTTGTTGGCATCCACAATAGTGTCTGAGTTTGGTGGTTGTATATGGGATGGATTCCCCAGGTGGGGCAGTCTCTGGATGGTCCTTCCTTCAGTTCCCACTCCACACTTTGTCTCTGTAACTTCTTCCATGGGTATTTTGTTCCCCCTTTTAAGAAGGATTGAAGTATCCACACTTTGGTCTTCCTTCTTCTTGAGTTCCATGTGTTTTGCGAATTGTATCTTGGGTATTCCAGGTTTCTGGGCTAATATCCACTTATCAGTGTATGCATATCATGTGTGTTCTCTTGTGATTGATTGGGTTACCTCACTCGGGATGATATTGAGAGGCAAGTCTTAACTAGGGTATATTCATATTACCTATAGACCTCATATTGTACAGAAGATTCTCAATTTATTTGTCTTGAATCTTGTGTAGTCATTAAAATTTGCACAGAAAGATGTGTTTCATCAGGCTTTGGGGCTGTTTGCTCCTTCAGGTGACGAATTGGGCTACATGTATTTTACATTTGCTTTGTGTTACTTCCCATTGATTGTGTCATGGGGGTAATCCCACAGTAGATATTAGATAGTAGTAGTAGATAGTAGTAGGTGTAAAAAGTCTGCTTTATTTTAATTTATAGTCTGTACCTGTGATAGCTCATTTAATTTTTTACTTGCCCAGGATCATTTTAGCTATTGTTAACCTTTACCTGTTTTAAACAATGATGCACTAAACATTATCCTGCATAAGGCAGAAAGCCATGGAAGAGGATCATTCACACCTTACATCTAAATATGCAGACCTAACTGACCTCCAGAAATTTGTGTCTGTGTAGAAGACTCCTCTTACTCAACACTTCTTCTCTGGCTTACTTTCAGTCAGATGCCCATAAAATGACATCACCTAGATTTAATCTGCATCTCTTCATGTGCTGCGAATTATCTCTGCTCTTCTGCAAGTTCTGTCACTGCTCTAGAGGTGGTAGGCCCTACAACCTAGAAATGAGGTGGACCAAAGTCTTATTCAATAGCCAAATTTATTCAGATTGTCAGTCAATTTATACTAGTTATGCATGGAAAACAATTTTTTTTTTGTATAAACGAGGGCTACTTACTTTTTTGTGAGTTAATATTGTATCCAGCTACTTTGCTAAAAGTGTTTATCAGCTATAGGAATTCCTCAGGGGAATTTTTAGAATCGCTTATGCACACTATCATATTGGCTGCAAATAAAGATACGTTGACTTCTTTTCTTCCAATTTGTATCCCCTTGATTTCTTTCCCATAGAGGTGTATAAAATGCATAATATTAGCCACTTGTAATGAATAATCTGAAATAAACTCACTCCTATCTGCTATACCTGGGAGAACACAGAAATACATCCTGAGCACCATTTCATGTTTTCTTTTTTTCCTTTTTTGTTTTGTTTTGTTTTTATTTTTCAATATGGGTTTTCTCTGTATATCCCTGGCTGTCCTGGAACTCACTTTGGAGACCAGGATGGCCTTGAACTCAGAAATCTGCCTGCCTCTGCCTCCCAAGTGCTGGGATTAAAGGCGTGTGCCACCACCGCCCAGCTCATTTCATGTTTTGAAGAAGCCAAGATCACAAGACCCTGGTCTTGTTTTCCTGTACTTTTCTCGAAATCACTCCTATTAGGTTACTTGTATCTTGCTCATTTAATTAGCGTGTACTCATATATAAAGTAGAAAAAAAAAAGCAGCCCTCTCTCCATTGCACATGCTGGAAGTTACATATTTCCCAGTAGCCTCTCGCCATTTTCACTTGATTAAATGTAGCTAATGTGCTAACATCTTTTGTTACACAGTTGTTGTTTTTGTAGATACACAGATGAACTGCAACATAATTACAGTTTAATTTATAGGTTTGCTGTTTTGCAGTGGGGTGAAAGCATTATGCATTCAGTAGAAACCATACTTTGATTTTGAAGCTAGCTCTTTCCTTGTCATGTGGCTTGTGGCACCAAGGCACAGCTTTCTGTCACCCAAGAAAGAGAGGAAGCAGCAGGTGTGCTATAGTGTGCTGTGGCTGTGGCCGTGACTGTGGCAATAATTTAAGTAGTATGTATGTAATTTAATTTTTTTCTTTCTATTTTATTTATTTATTTATTAGGTATTTTCTTCATTTACATTTCCAATACTATCCCAAAAGTCCCCATACCCTCCCCCTGACACTCCCCTATGCACCCACTCCCAATTCTTGACCCTGGCGTTCCCCTGTACTGAGGCATATAAAGTTTGCAAGACCAAGGGGCCTCTTTTTCCAATGATGGCCAACTAGGGCATCTTCTGATACATAGGCAGCTAGAGACACGAGCTCCAGGGGATACTGGTTAGTTTATATTGTTCCACCTATAGGGTTGTAGACCCCTTTAGCTCCTTGGGTACTTTCTCTAGCTGCTCCATTGGGGGTTTTGTGATCCATCCAATAGCTGACTGTGAGCATCCACTTCTGTGTTTGCTAGGCCCCGGCATAGCCTCACAAGAGACAGCTATATCAGGGTCCTTTCAGCAAAATCTTGCTAGTATATGCAATGATGTCAGTGTTTGGAGGCTGATTATGGGATGGATCCCCAGATACGGCAGTCTCTAGATGGTCCATCCTTTCATCTTAGGTCCAAACTTTGTCTCTGTAACTCCTTCCATGGGTGTTTTGTTCCCAATTCTAAGAAGGGGCAAAGTGTCCACACTTTGGTCTTCATTCTTCTTGTGTTTTATTTGATTTGCAAATTGTACCTTGTATCTTGGGTATTCTAAGTTTCTGGGCTAATATCCACTTATCAGTGAGTACATATCATGTGAGTTCTTTTGTGATTGGGTTACCTCACTCAAGATGATGCCCTCCAGGTCCATCCATTTGCCTAGGAATTTCATAAATTCATTCTTTTTAATAGCTGAGTAGTACTCCATTGTGTAAATGTGCCACATTTTCTGTATCCATTTCTCTGTTGAGGGGCATCTGGGTTCTTTCCAGCTTCTGGCTATTATAAATAAGGCTGCTATTAACATAGTGGAGCATGTGACCTTCTTACCAGTTAGAACATCTTCTGGATATATATATATGCCCGGGAGAGGTATTGCAGGATCCTGCAGTAGTACTATGTCCAATTTTCTGAGGAACCACCAGACTGATTTCTAGAGTGGTTGTACATACAAGCTTGCAATCCCATCAACAATGAAGGAGTGTTCCTCTTTTTCCACATCCTTGCCAGCATCTGCTGTCACCTGGAATTTTGATCTTAGCCATTCTGAGTGGTGTGAGGTGGAATCTCGGGGTTGTTTTGATTTGCATTTCCCTGATGATTAAGGATGCTGAACATTTTTTCAGGTGCTTCTCATCCATTCGGTATTCCTCAGGTGAGAATTCTTTGTTTAGCTCTGAGCCCCATTTTTTAATGGGGTTATTTGATTTTCTGGAGTCCACCTTCTTGTGTTGTTTATATATATTGGATATTAGTCCCCTACCTGATTTAGGATAGGTAAAGATCCTTTCCCAATCTGTTGGTGGCTGTCTTAGTCAGGGTTTCTATTCCTGCACAAACATCATGACCAAGAAGCAAGTTGGGGAGGAAAGGGTTTATTCGGCTTACACTTCCATGCTGCTGTTCATCACCAAAGGAAGTCAGGACTGGAACTCAAACAGGTCAGGGAGCAGGAGCTGATGCAGAGGCCAGGGAGGGATGTTCTTTACTGGCTTGCCTCCCCTGGCTTGCTCAGCCTACTCTCTTATAGAACTCAAGACTACCAGCCCAGGGATGGTCCCACCCACAAGGGGCCTTTCCCCCTTGATCACTAATTGAGAAAATGCCTTACAGTTGGATCTCATGGAGGCATTTTCTCAACTGAAGCTCCTTTCTCTGTGATAACTCCAGCTGTGTCAAGTTGACACAAAAATAGCCAGTACAGTGGCCTATTTGTCTTATTGACGGTGTCTTTTGCCTTACAGAAGGTTTGCAATTTTATGAGGTCCCATTTGTCGATTCTCGATCTTACAGCACAAGTCATTGCTGTTCTATTCAGGAATTTTTCCCCTGTGCCCATATCTTCGAGGCTTTCCCCCACTTTCTCCTCTATAAGTTTCACTGTCTCTGGTTTTATGTGGAGTTCCTTGATCCACTTAGATTTGACCTTAGTACAAGGAGATAGGAATGGATCAATTCGCATTCTTCTGCATGATAACCACCATTTGTGCCAGCACCATTTGTTGAAAATGCTGTCTTTTTCCCACTGGTTTTAGCTCCCTTGTCAATGATCAAGTGACCGTAGGTGTGTGGGTTCATTTCTGGGTCTTCAATTCAATTCCATTGGTCCACTTGTCTGTCACTGTACCAGTACCATGCAGTTTTTATGACAATTGCTCTGTAGTACAGCTTTAGGTCAGGCATGGTGATTCCACCAGAGGTTCTTTTATCCTTGAGAAGAGTTTTTGCTATCCTAGATTTTTTTTTGTTATTCCAGATGAATTTGCAGATTGCTTTTTCTAATTTGTTGAAGAATTGAGTTGAAATTTTGATGGGAATTGCATTGAATCTGTAGATTGCTTTTAGCAAGATAGCCATTTTACTATATTGATCCTGCCAATCCATGAGCATGGGAAATCTTTCCATTTTCTGAGATCTTCTTTAATTTCTTTCTTCAGAGACTTGACGTTCTTATCATACAGATCTTTTACTTCCTTAGTTAGAGACACACCAAGGTATTTTATATTATTTGTGACTATTGCGAAGGGTGTTGTCTCCCTAATTTCTTTCTCAGCCTGTTTGTCCTTTGTGTAGAGAAAGGTCATTGATATGTTTGAGTTAATTTTATATCCAGCTACTGCACGGAAGTTGTTTATCAGGTTTAGCAGTTCTCTAGTGGAATATTTAGGGTCACTTATATATACTATCATATCATCTGCAAAGAGTGATATTTTGACTTCTTGCTTCCCAATTTGTATCCCCTTTATCTCCTTTTGTTGTCCAATTGCTCTGGGTAGGACTTCAAGTACAATGTTGAATAGGTAGGGAGAAAGTGGGCAGCCTTGTCTAGTCCCTGATTTTAGTGGGATTGCTTCTAGCTTCTCACCATTTACTTTGATGTTGGCTACTAGTTTGCTGTAGATTGCTTTTATCATGTTTAGGTATGGGCCTCGAATTCCTGATCTTTCCAAGACTTTTATCATGAATGGTTGTTGGATTTTGTCAAATGCTTTTTCTGCATCTAACGAGATGATCATGTGGTTTTTGTCCTTGAGTTTGTTTATATACTGGATTACGTTGATGGATTTCCTTATATTAAACCATGCCTACATCCCTGGAATGAAACCTACTTGGTCAGGATGGATGATTGTTTTGATGAGTTCTTGGATTCTGTTAGCAAGAATTTTATTTAGTATTCTTTCATTCATAAGGGAAATTGGTCTGAGGTTCTCTATCTTTGTTGGGTCTTTCTGTGGTTTAGGTATCAGAGTAATTGTGGCTTCATAGATTGAATTGGGTAGAGTACCTTCTGCTTTTATTTTGTGGAATAGTTTGTGCAGAACTGGAGTTAGATCTTTTTGAAGGTCTGATAGAACTCTGCACTAAACCCATCTGGTCCTGGGCTTTTTTTGGTTGGGAGACTATTAATGACTGCTTCTATTTCTTTAGGGGATATAGGACTGTTAAGATCATTAACCTGATCATGATTTAACTTTGGTACCTGGTATCTGTCTAGAAATTTGTCTATTTCATCCAGGTTTTCCAATTTTGTTGAGTATAGCCTTTTGTAGAAGGATCTGATCGTGTTTTGAATTTCTTCAGGATCTGTTGTTATGTCTCCCTTTTCATTTCTGATTTTGTTAATTAGGATGCTATCCCTGTTCCCTCTAGTGAGTCGGGCTAATGGTTTATCAATCTTGGTGATTTTTTTCAAAGAACCAGCTCCTGGTTTGGTTGATTCTTTGAATAGATCTTCTTGTTTCTACTTGGTTGATTTCACCCCTGAGTTTGATTATTTCCTGCCATCTACTCCTCTTGGGTGAATTTGCTTCCTTTTGTTGTAGAGCTTTTAGGTGTGTTGTCAAGCTGCTAGTATGTGGTCTCTCTAGTTTCTTTTTGGGAGGCACTCAGTACTATGAGTTTTCCTCTTAGTAATGCTTTCATTGTGTCCCATAGGTTTGGGTATGTTGTGGCTTCATTTTCATTAAACTCTAAAAAGTCTTTAATTTCTTTCTTTATTCCTTCCTTGACCAGGGTATCATTGAGTAGAGTTTTGTTCAGTTTCCACGTGAATGCTGGCTTTCTATTATTTATGTTGTTATTGGAGATCAGCCTTAGTCCATGGTGGTCTGATAGGATGCATGGGACAATTTCAATATTTTTGTATCTGTTGAGGCTTGTTTTATGACCAATTATATGGTCGATTTTGGAGAAGGTACCATGGGGTGTTGAGAAGAAGGCATATCCTTTTGTTTTAGGATAAAATGTTCTGTAGATATCTGTTAAATCCATTTGTTTCATAACTTCTGTTAGTTTCACTGTGTCCCTGTTTAGTTTCTTTTTCCATGATCTGTCCATTGATGAAAGTGGTATGTTAAAATTTCCCAGTATTATTGTGTGAGGTGCAATGTGTACTTGGAGCTTTACTAAAGTTTCTTTAATGAATGTGGCTGCCCTTGCATTTGGAGCATAGATATTCAGAATTGAGAGTTCCTCTTGGAAGATTTTATCTTTGATGAGTATGAAGTGCCCCTCCTTGTCTTTTTTGATGACTTTGGGTTGGAAGTCGATTTTATTAGATATTAGAATGTCTACTCCAGCTTGTTTCTTCAGACCATTTGCTGGAAAAATTTTTTCCAGCCTTTCGCTCTGAGGTAGTGTCTGTCTTTTTCCCTGAGATGGGTTTCCTGTAAGCAGCAAAATCTTGGGTCCATTTGTTAGCCAGTCTGTTAGTCTATGTCTTTTTATTGGGGAATTGAGTCCATTGATATTAAGAGATATTACGGAAAAGTAATTGTTGCTTTCTATTATTTTTGTTGTTAGAGTTGGCATTCTATTCTTGTGGCTGTCTTCTTTTAGGTTTGTTGAAGGATTACTTTCTTGCTTTCTCTAGGGTGTGGTTTCCATCGTTGTATTGGTTTTTTTCTGTTATTGTCTTTTGAAAGGCTGGATTCATGGAAAAATATTGTTTGAATTTGGTTTTGTCGTGGAATACTTTGGTTTCTTCATCTATGGTAATTGAGAGTTTGGCTGGGTATAGTAGCCTGGGCTGGCATTTGTGTTCTATTAGCGTTTGTATAACAACTGTCCAGGATCTTCTGGCTTTCATAATCTCTGGTGAAAAGTCTGGTGTAATTCTGATAGGTTTGCCTTTATATGTTACTTGACCTTTTTCCCTTACTGCTTTTAATATTCTATCTTCATTTAGTGCATTTGTTGTTCTGATTATTATGTGTCGGGAAGAATTTCTTTTCTGGTCCAGTCTATTTGGAGTTTTGTAGGCTTCTTGTGTGTTCTTGGGCATGTCTTTCTTTAGGTTTGGGAAGTTTTCTTCTATAATTTTGTTGAAGATATTTGCTGGCCCTTTAAGTTGAAAATCTTCATTTTCATCTACTCCTATTTTCTGTAAGTTTGGTCCTCTCATTGTGTCCTGGATGTCCTGGATGTTTTGAGTTAGGATCTTTTTGCATTTTCTTTGATTGTTGTGCTGATGTTCTCTATGGAATCTTCTGCACCTGAGAGTCTCTCTTCCATCTCTTGTATTCTGTTGCTGATGCTTGCATCTATGGTTCCAGATTTCTTTCCTAGGGTTTCTATCTCCAGTGTTGCTTCACTTTGGTTTTTCTTTACTGTGTCTACTTCCCTTTTTAGGTCGAGTATGGTTTTGTTCATTTCTATCACCTATTCTGTTTTCCTGTTTTTCTTTAAGGACTTGTAACTCTTTAGCAGTGTTCTCCTGTATTTCTTTAAGTGAGTTATTAAAGTCCTTCTTGATATCCTCTACTATCATCATGAGATATGCTTTTAAATCCGGGTCTAGCTTTTTGGGTGTGTTGGGTTGCCCAGGACTGGCTGAGGTGGGAGTGCTGGGCTCTGATGATGGGGAGTGGTCTTGTTTTCTGTTAGTAAGATTCTTTTGTTTGCCTTTTGCCATCTGGTAATCTCTGGAGTTAGTTGTTATAGTTTTCTCTGGTTAGAGCTTGTTCCTCTAGTGATTCTGTTAGCCTCTATTAGCAGACCTGGGATACTCCTGAGTTTCAGTGGTCAGAGCACTCTCGGCAGGCAAGCTCTCCTCTTGTAGGTAAGATGCACAGATATCTGGCGTTCGGACCTGCCTCCTGGCAGAAGATGAAGACCAGAAACAGGGCCTGTCCAAGCAGCTGTGTAGCTTTGGCCTCTCCCAGAAGCTGTTAGCTTCTGTAGTCCACACTCTCACCGGTGCAGACTAGTCTTGGATGGATCCGGGAACCAAGATGGCTCCCCCAGGTACACCAACAATGCCCTCCCGTGAGGGGCAGACACCTCTCCTCTGGCCAGGAAGGTACCCGAATATCTGGACCCGGAAACGGGGTCTGCCTCAGAAGCTGTGTTGCTTCTGCCTGTCCCAGAATCTTTTAGCTTCTATAGTCAACACTCTCACCTGTGCAGACTAGTCTCAGAGGAATCCAGGAACCCTGTAATTTAATTTTCTGTAGCAGTTATTTCACACATCTTATTAAAAGATTTAAAATCAGAAAAGCTTGATAAATACCATAAGTGATAAGTGGGAAGCATATAGACCTCAGTTTTTCCACATTCTTTTCCCTCTGTTTATTTTATTGAAAATAGATTATTTTCTCATAAAATATCCTGTTCATACTCCCCCATCCCTTTACTCTTCCCAGTTCTTCCCCATTTCCTCTTCCTGCCAGATCCACTCCCCCTCTGTCTCTCATCAGGAAAGAACAGGTCTCTAAGATATAGCAACCAAACATGACAAAATAAAATAGAATAAGATGAAGTAAACAAAACAAAACCACAAAACAAAACAAAACAAAACAAAACCCATTGCATCAAGGTTGGACCAGGCAACACAATGGAAGGAAATGAACAAAAAGAGCAGACATAAGAATCAGAGACCCATTCATTCTCACTTGGGAGTCCCATACAAATATTAAGCTGAAAGTCCAAAGGAGCTGGTGCAGACCAGTGTGTTCCCTGCAATTTGCTGCTTTGGTCTCTGGGTCTCTGTGAGTCCCTTTACCGACCCCCCCCCACGCCCACAAGTCCCTCCCATTCCCATCCCCACCTGCCCCAGTTCACCTGCAACATCTATCCTATTTCCCCTTTCCAGGGAGATACATGTTTTTCCTCCAGAACACTCCTCTTTACCTAACCTCTCTGGGTCTGTGTATTATAACTTGATTATCATTTACTTAATAGCTAATAACCAATTATTTACTTATAATATCCACTAAATATCCACTTATAAGTAGATAATAGCATATTTGTCTTTGGGTCTGGGTTACTTCACTTAGGATGGTTTTTTTCTTTTTTTTTTTTTTTTTCTAGTTGCATCTATTTCCCTGTAAATATCATGGTACCATTCTTTTAACAGCTGAATAAATACTGTAATACTGTAACAGCTGAATAATACTAAATAATAATGTAAACATACCACATTTCCTTTATCCATTCTTCTGTTGAAAGACTCCAGGTTATTTCCAGTTTCTGGCTATTAAGAAAGCTGCAATGAACATAGATGAGCAAGTGATTTTTCATAGGATGGAGCATTTTTCAGGTATATGTTCAGGAGTGGTATAGCTGGATCTTGAGGTAGATGGATTCCAAGTCTTCTGAGGAACTGCCATATTAATTTTAAT